>NC_050458.1:41296396-41596396 GCF_903995425.1 Onychomys torridus
CCCCTCTACCCTGATTCAAAGGCGCTACAAGCCACACTCCAGAGATGGCGGCAGCTTAGTGGCCACACGGCCTCCTTTGTACATGAAGTTCCTGAACTCTAGCAGCTAAGGGGAAGACCTTAGCGAAGGAAGGAGTAGTGCTGACCAAGTTGCCCACACTCCTGAACATCCAAGCAAGGACAGCCGGCTCACAGGAGCCCACAGCTGTGTGGCTTGGAGCTTCTCCTTGGCACGGCCTCTGTGTGAGGCACCTCTCCTTGTCTCTCCTTTAAAAGCTCCTCCCTTGTACATTCACCCTGAGGTCATAGTACCATACCCAGGGCTCCCCTAAATAGTGCCCCTTGCCCTGCTAGTTCCAGCCCTTAGGGGGCCACGGCCCTGTCATTAGGGCAACCAGCTGCAATCACAGGGACACACACAGGGCTCCACGGCAAGCTGAACCTGGGGTAAAGTTCAGATAGTTCTGGGCTACAGAGAGGAATACAGGCTGTAGCAGGTCTGCAACACAGCCCAAACCAGTCCTGATCAGACCAATTCCCAGGAGTGGACACCCACGGCACCTCTAATAGTGGTCAGAGGTCAGCCTGGACAGAATTGATATGAGTGAGCTAGCTTCCATACACTTACTGGACCATGAATCCAGGGAACTGTGATGATGGGCTTGGGGGCATCTCTGCTAGGCAAGAAGGCTGAGGTAGCCAGGGGAGTTGCCCCTAGGACTGTGGCCCAGGGATGGGTGACACAGGGGCCGTCCTGTGCAAGGCTTTGCTAACAGAGCTGACTTGGAGGTCCCTCTTGACATGGGTGTGTACATAGACACCAGTGGCTTGGCTTTGCAAGACACAAAACTTTCTAGGCAAAGAAAGCATGATAAAAGAGTATAGTGATTTCAATGAGACTGGCCCCAATAGGTTCATATATTTGAACGCTTGGTCACCCGGGAACGGAACTGTTTGAAAGGATTAGAAGGATTAGGAGGAGTGGCATGTTTGGAGGACACGTGTCACTGGGAGTGGGCTTTGAGGTTTCAAATACCCATGCCAGGCCCAGTTAGCTCTCTCTCTTGGCCTGTGTAGCCTGTAGTTCTCAGGTACTGTTCCAGCACAATAAGTGCCACCATACTCCATGATGATAGTGGACTAAGCCTCTGAAACTGTCAGCCCCCAAATAAGTGCTTTCTTTCAGAAGAGACGCCTCGGCTGTGGTGTATCTTCACAGCGACACAAAAACAACCAAGACAGAGAGCAACGAGCCATGCATATGTTTTATGATAGAAAAGCCTGGGCTCTTGGGGGAAACTGAGTCCCAGGGGGTTACATCCAGCCTGGGCAGCAGAGGCTCCTTAGCTCTTCAAGTTGGGGGACAAATGGCTGGCCACATGGTAAGTCTTAAGTGTTGTGGTCTCATGAGGGGTTGGCAGAACATAGGCTTTGACTGGTGATAGAAACAAACAGGGCTAAAAGACATAGATAGATAGATAGATAGATAGATAGATAGATAGATAGATAGATAGATAAAAAGAAAAGAAAGAAAAAAGAAAAGGGCAGCTTAGAATGTCCAGTCCTAAGGGAAAGAGAGGCATGGGTACCCAGGGGCCTTGGGCTAGCCTCCGGTCTGGTGAGCTAGAAACAGAGTGATCCCCAGGACCAGGCAGACCAAGATGCAGGATACCCATCAACCTTTCACCCAGAAGTTCTAGAAAAATCTCATGGTCTCCCGGTGGCTTTGGCTGGGGCACCTGCTGACACAGGTTGAACCCTGTCCTAAAAGCTATCTGTGTTCAACTCCCAATCCTGGGAGTCTGACCTTATTTGGAAGTGGAGTTTTTGCGTTTGTCATCAAGCTGAGGTCATTAGAATGGGCTGCCATCCAATACGAATGTGACCTTGTTAGAGAAAGCTGTGTGAATATGAGACACACTGGTAAGGAACGACTCCACGAAGAAGCAGAGAGGACCTGCAGCCTCTAGCAAGGTGCTTGGAAGTGACTCCCAGAGGTGGAGTGGAAAGAATTCCCCCTGAAGTTCAGCGGGAACCACACACTAACTGAGGGAAAAGAGCATTTCTGATTACTTTGAGCCCCCATCTTGCGGTCCTTGGTTATGATGGCCTCAAGACAACCTGACTGCATGCATAGCTGTGAGCCAGTCATGATGACCAGGCAGGTGGCATCCCATTGACTTAGTCTAAGTCAGGCTCTCTTTGGGGCTGGTGTGGCACCACTCCACCTCATGCAGCTCCTCCCCAGGTAGAGGGCAGGGGTCCCCCAGAAGAGTACAAGTAAAAACAGTACCCAGGGACACAGACACTGGCAGGTCAGGGCTCAAGGCTCCAAGCCGGGCTCCAGGACCAGCCCACAAGCTTCCAACAATGAAGTGTTAGAACACAGAAGGTGAGTGTGTTATCAACGCCTCGACCATCTGTAGCTCTGTGGCTGCAGCATGTCTCTGCAGCCCCATGTCCACCCCATCCCCCTCTGTAGCATGTCTCTGCAGCTCCATTTCCACCCCATCCCCCTTCCATCCCCATGCTTACAAGTCTATTTTATTTGTCTAGAAATCATAGTAGCCACAGTTCTGAAGAATCAGTGATCCGTAGGTAGATCTGAGGTACTGCACGAAGTCCTACAAGTATTGCCAAGACACCGCTTCAGTCCGACCTCCGGCCCCCGGGGACCTTGGTGCACACTGTCTCCTAGTACACCTGCCCCCATAACACCCTCAGGCCCTGGAGATTTGTTCGGCAAGTGAACACAGATGTAACAAAGTGTGCATAAGTTTAAGTCCCTGAGGGAGGACAGAGATTACTGGCAGAGTGCTTTCCAAACAAGTACAAGGTCTTGAGTTCAACCCCAGCACCCACCCTCCTTCTCTCCTACCCCTACAGTCCTAAAAACAACAATTAAATTTTCTTTTAAAAAAAGATCCAGCACTGGGGAGGCAGAGGCAGGAGGATCCCAGGTCTCTTGATGGCCAGCCAATCTAGATGAATTGATGAGCTTCAGGTTTACTCAAAGGCTAAGGTAGAGCCGGGGAGTGGTGGTGGTGGCGGCGGCGGCGGCGGCGGCACACGTCTTTAATCCCAGCACTCGGGAGGCAGAGGTAGGCAGATCACTGTGAGTTCGAGGCCAGCCTGGTCTACAGAGAGAGTTCCAGGACAGTCAGACCTGCACAGAAAAATCCTGTCTCAGAAAACAAAAACAAAAAACAAAATAAATAAATAAATAATTTTAAAACATTTTAAAATTAAAAAGAAAAAAGATGGCATGTGCCTTGAGGTAGGTGGATCTCTATGAGTTTGAGGGCAGCCTGGTCTCTGTAGGGAGTTCCAAGCCAGTCAGGGCTACATAGTGAGACTCTGTTTCTAAATAAATAAATAAATAAATAGATAGATAGATAGATAGATAGATAGATAGATAGATAAATAAATAAATGGGGTTGGAGAAAAAGAACATTGGCGACTCTTCCAGAGGCCTTGGGTTCGATTCCCAGCACCTACATGGTGGCTCACAACTATCTATAACTTCAGTTCCAAGAGACCCGATGTATCTTCTGGCCTCTGTGGGCACCAGCCATGGCACATGGTACACAGACGTACATGCAGGCAAAAACGCTGACACATAAAATAATAAAGAGAGTGATTAAACATTTAAAATTATTTAATTAAATTTTCTTTTAAAAAAAGGAAGTCCCCTGGGGCAGTTGGCAAAGAGTGGATGAGCGTGAGGTTTACCAGCCCGGCCCAGCCCTGGACAGAGGCTGATTCAACCAACAGGCGCTTCAAGCTGCCCTTCCCGCCCTTCCCGCGCCTCCCTGCCCTTGCCCCCACCCTGACACTGCTTTTCTGGTTTCACTTCCTAAGAGCTTTCACTGAGATCCAGACCTTCCCGTCACCTCCACTCCAGCGGGGCGGCACCAGATGCTCAGGAGCTGCTTGCTTTGGGGGAGGCACCTTTACCTCAGTCTCCCACACTTTGGCTAAAATCTGTCTCCCCACTCCAGAGGCTCCATTGAGACAGAGACATCTAGGTGTATTGACACAGACCTGTAATCCCAACTACTCAAGAGGCAGAGGCAGGTAGATTGCCAAGTTCAAGGCCAGCCTGGACAATTTATGGAGAGCCTAACTCAAAACAAAAAGGTTTTTTTCTCTCTCTCTTTTTCAGGCCTGGGGCTGTAGCTCAATGGTAGAACACTTGTCAAGCCCTTCACAGGGTCCTAGGTTCAGTCCTTAGCACAGCAAAAGAAAGGAAAGAGACCTTGAGCTAATTGTAGGGGTGCATGCTTGTAACCCCAATAATTGGGAGACTAAGGCAGGAAGATAACATCCTCGATGACATAAGAAGTTCCAGACTGGCATGGACGCTATCTCAAAACAAACTACCAAGATTCAGGCTTTGGAGAGGTTCCCACCAAAGCCTCAGCTTCCTGTCCGTTGATGTGTGGTTTCAGCCTTTCTGGGGATACCCACTAGACATGGGTATCTAGACTGCACCATCCCCACCTATCCCACAGCAGGACCAAGTCCCACATACCTGGTGAGCCTCCTCCCCAAGGTGAGGCTGCTGACCCCAAAGGCAGGGAGAATCTCCCCCTGGACAAGGCTCCAAGATGCACCTGGGCTCTAAGATTCTTCATGGGCCTCAGAACAGCACTGGAGATCTGGAGAAGAGGGCTGGAGCTGCTGTTGACCATGCCAGACAGGTCCACAGAGGGAGAGAATGGCACATCTCCAAACCTTTGGCTAGAGCTAACACTAGAGTTGAGAAAAATCACCAGACAGACAAACCCAGTAGTGAGCTAGACCTTGTGAGCAGTGACAGCCATCTTAACTCCAGTCAGTAAATGCCCAGAGAGCAGGGGACATGCTTCCTCTGCCATTCCTGTGTCCTTCTCAGACCAGCAAGTCATGGGGAGAGCTGAGCTGCCCACAAGGCCAAGGATTTTCTTGCCTTTTCTTCTGTTCCCGCAGATGCCCCTGAGAACCAGAGCCCAAGTCATGTAGGGAGCCTGATGCCCTTCCACACCCAAAGAACTGCTCCATTTTCAGGTGACTCTGAGGAGATTCAAGTTGCTTGAGAAGAAAGATTCAAGGGCCTGAATAAGCAAGGCCCAGCTTTGGGTCTAACTGCCTGATTCTACCAGAATGAAACCAGGAACTTGGAATTCTGGACTAGGGTTTGCAGTCAGTGGCAGAAATCTAATCAGTAGAGGCCAGGCTGTAGCCTCCTGTAGACCCACCCCATCCCCAACACTGCCCCAGATACAAGTTATAGGACAAGGGCTAAGGAATCACCAAGGCTCCTGCGGCTTCACGAAGTCAACACAGCAGACAGGCAATACCTGGGCTTAGAGCCTCTGAAACAACAACCTCCCTGCAGGCCTCCATCCTACATGCCCCGGGAGGATGCTACTTGGTCCTGGAAGGGTGCTGTATGGGGCAAGTTTTTCTGCCAGGGCAATCAGAAGCAGGCTCAGCCAGACTCCGTGACAGCTCCCTGGGCTTATGTGCAAGCAGGGCCTGGATCCTTACCACCACAGCTACCCATTTCATGACCTCATAAGCAACCCCTGGGTGACATCCTGTCATGGAAAGGTGTCCCCAGCTCCTTGGAACCAACTCAGCATAGGGACCTTCTTCATACCTGTATCCACTGAAGTGTTCGCTATCATAAGCTTCTTGCCCTCCCAACCCCTGCATACCTGTCCAGTCCTCTCTGTTCCCTAACCTGAGCACAGGCTGCTGCCCATGGTGGACATCCAGATACACTCCTTCAAATGCTGCTGGCTGATTGGGTGAACGTGCCTGGTGGCCTCTGTTGGGATAATGGGGGACATCCTTCCAGCTGGGGGTAATGTGTTGGGATTAGGCATCTTGAATTGCCATCTCCATCACCTGGTGATGTGTCTATGCCCTGAGGCTCCAGAGAAGGGTCAGAAAGGACAGTAAAAGCAGTTGTACAAGGAGGTAGCCACTACTTATCTAAACGGGCAAGCTCCCCGGGACCTGCCGGTACCTGCGGTGCTGATTTCTCTATATACTGGAGTTCTGGTGCCTGTTCCCACCCAACTTAATAAACCCAGCAGGGTATGTATGACAGGTGGCCTGAGAGGCCTGACCTAGCTGCCCAGCTGACTAGTTCATCTCTATCAAGGCCCAGTGCTAGGCTTCTACCTGAAACATGATAGGGACTCCATACATACCTTTTTTTTTTTTTTTTTTTTTTTTTTTCTGGCTCCTAGTGGATCCAAAAGTTCCTTGGCTATGGGATCCCACTTCCAGTCCCTGCTTCACATCCTCAGGACAACTCTCTTCCACCAGTGTCCTCGAGTAAGCTGTGGTTTTCCACACGGTATCTAATTACCGCTGTAACCTGTACCACCTAGGCACTGACCTGACCAGGACTATGGGGAATGGAGAGGACAGACAGACACACATACAGAAAAGCTGGGATCAGGTGGACTGTGAGGCTCTGACAGAGATGTGCCAGCAGACTCAGCGTGTTGATTATAGACAGCACGAACGAGGAGGAGCCGGGTTAGCTCATCTCAGCAGGGGGCTCTGTGTAGGGGTGCAGTCTCAGGATGCTATTATCCAGGAGGGGAAGCTGCAGTGGATAGTTCCTGTGCACACTGTCAACATTCACAATCAGACCAGCGGAAGGCCTTGTTCCCAGGGTTCTAAGGTACTGGAGTCCTTCATATGGTCTCAGTCACGTCCATAACACACATTCACTCAGGACGTCATCTGCTCCCTCCAGTCAACATTCAGACCACGGCAAGGAGGAAATCCTAACAAGTGTTCACTTTAAAACGTTCCAGAATGTACATATGTGTCATTTTCATTTGGACTCAACACTCAGGTTTGCTGAAGATAAGGTAGCTGAGTGTTGATTGTTCAGTGAAGTCACTGGGCTCATCTGAAGTCCCTTGGCCCAGCTGGGTGCCTAGGCTCATCTTCAGTTCCTGGATTTCACCTGCAGTACCCTGGCTCACCTGTAGTGCTCCTGGTTAGACCTCTGACAGTCTCTGGTCACTCTCCACAACCCTGTGTGTCTGCCACACTGAGTTGGTAAAGATGGTTGTCACAGCTCACCCAGCCCACACAGCTCAGGTCAATAGTATGGCACGGACATTATACCCATCCTGAGACCAGAGACATAGCCCAGTTTGGCTCAAAACCCCCAAGGCCACTAAAGGGGGGGATCTGGACCAAACTCCATTTGTCACCTGTTGGTGATAAATGGCTTAGAAACCATCTCCCAAAGATATGCAGTCCCTAACCCTCAGGCACCTCAGAATGTGACCCTCTTTGGAAATAGGGTCACTGTAACTAGCTGAAATGAGGTCGCGGTCATGAATGTCATGTCGCTGATCCAACATGACCGGTGTCCTTATAAAAATACTGCTATGTGCAGGTGGTGACACAGAGGTGAAGGCATCATGTGACAGCATCCTAAGTCAAGGGCTGCCCAGGATCACAGCACCACCGGAAGCTGGAGAGGCTGGGGACAGATTCCCTCTCAGCCTCACCAGGGCCAGCCACGTCTGACCTCCATCTAGATGTGGTTCAGGTGTGTGAGATCATGTTTCCGCTGTGTGAAGCCTCCTAACTTTGGTTGTTGGAGGCATCTCCAGGCTCTACTACACTACCAGCTCCAGCCCCTGACAGGTGGCTATGCCATGTGTTCAGCCAAGAAGTTTGGGTGGGACTCTCCAGAGTGCCCTGGGAAGATGAACAAAAGAAACATTGGAGGACGTGTGTGGCACCTCTTAACACAGAGCCTGGACTGTGTCTGACACAGCCTGAGTGTGTGACCCGTCTCTAGCAAGTCCTCAGCTCTTGGAGAAATTCACTCAGGCCCCCAGCGATGCCATTTGTTTTGGCTGTTGGGCCCACAGCTGATGAGTCCCATGGGTCCCAATGCCCCTGACATCCCCTCTTCTGCTGGTGGTCACTGCTGCCATGCAAGCCTCCGATATCCCTCAGCAAAGGTGGCTGTGTGCCTACACCTGTAGAGTTTCTGCTGTCTGGTGGTGTGCTCTCGACTCCGGAGTGTGGGAGGTTCTGAAGCCTATTTGATGTGGCCTCCACCTTTTGCTCTTGCCCAGGTCAGGGTTCTATGCTGAGCTTGGACCTCCTGGACAAGGGTGGACAACCTCCCCAGCAGGACCCTCCAGCCCTGTCCCCTCTACCCTGATTCAAAGGCGCTACAAGCCACACTCCAGAGATGGCGGCAGCTTAGTGGCCACACGGCCTCCTTTGTACATGAAGTTCCTGAACTCTAGCAGCTAAGGGGAAGACCTTAGCTAAGGAAGGAGTAGTGCTGACCAAGTTGCCCACACTCCTGAACATCCAAGCAAGGACAGCCGGCTCACAGGAGCCCACAGCTGTGTGGCTTGGAGCTTCTCCTTGGCACGGCCTCTGTGTGAGGCACCTCTCCTTGTCTCTCCTTTAAAAGGCCCTCCCTTGTACATTCACCCTGAGGTCATAGTACCATACCCAGGGCTCCCCTAAATAGTGCCCCTTGCCCTGCTAGTTCCAGCCCTTAGGGGGCCACGGCCCTGTCATTAGGGCAACCAGCTGCAATCACAGGGACACACTCAGGGCTCCACGGCAAGCTGAACCTGGGGTAAAGTTCAGATAGTTCTGGGCTACAGAGAGGAATACAGGCTGTAGCAGGTCTGCAACACAGCCCAAACCAGTCCTGATCAGACCAATTCCCAGGAGTGGACACCCACGGCACCTCTAATAGTGGCCAGCGGTCAGCCTGGACAGAATTGATATGAGTGAGCTAGCTTCCATACACTTACTGGACCATGAATCCAGGGAACTGTGATGATGGGCTTGGGGGCATCTCTGCTAGGCAAGAAGGCTGAGGTAGCCAGGGGAGTTGCCCCTAGGACTGTGGCCCAGGGATGGGTGACACAGGGGCCATCCTGTGCAAGGCTTTGCTAACAGAGCTGACTTGGAGGTCTCTCTTGACATGCGTGTGTACATAGACACCAGTGGCACCAAGTCACCCCCGGAGCACTTACCCCGAGCACCTCATCCTCCATCACACACCTGAGCCCACATGAGCACCCACAAATGCGACCACCAA
The DNA here is from genome assembly GCF_903995425.1 of Onychomys torridus. NCBI lineage: Eukaryota > Metazoa > Chordata > Mammalia > Rodentia > Cricetidae > Onychomys > Onychomys torridus. The sequence continues at coordinate 41,305,499 of NC_050458.1, forward strand.
GCAACTCTAGCAGCCAGAGGGGCCTGTGGATCCAGGGACCTCCTAATGGAACCCAGGGAAGTAGTGTGGGGGACGTAAATGGTTAAGGAGATGAGCAGCTTGAAAAGCCTTCACCTCTGTGCTCACCGTCCCCTTGCCTGGCCTGAGGTCTGTCCTTGAGGTCTGTTGCTGCCATGGTCTGTGGTGACTTTGAAGAAGATCATGACCATAGAAACACGCATGGAGGTACCCAACTGTGACAGCAGGTGTGGGCTGACTGTCCACCCCCAGCCCCTACCCTCTAAGTTCCAGGGCACTCCTTTATTCCTGCCTGAGTATGCCCACAAGGGATCTAGGAGCCCTGATAATCTGTGCTCACCTCGTTGACCCAGGCACCCTCAGGCCATGCATGACCAGCAGTGTTCCTTGCTCTGCCAGACTCAGGGCAGAGAGGCACCACAAAGAGAAAGGAACTTACAACTGTGAGCGACACAGACCTAAAGCCAAGACACCAGCACAGACAGCCAGCCTCAAAGAATGGAACACTGGAGAAAGAATTGATGCATGCAATGTAGAGAGGCCGGGCACAAGAGCAACAGGGCCCTAGTGAGCCTGGAGATCAGACCAGATAGAAGAGACAAAGTAGAAAAAAGCCAGAGCCATCAGGTCGGCTCAGCAGGTAAAAGCATTTGTCCTGCAAGCCTAACAATGTAAATTCCATTCCTGGAGCCAATTTGTGCTGTAGGACACATGTGCACACGCGTGCGTGAGCGCGTGCGTGCAAACACACACATACACACACACACACACACACACACACACACACACACCAGCAACAACAATAACACACAAAAAAAGATAAATATAAGTTTTTAAAAAGAAGAGCAGAGTAAGAAGCCCATGTCTGGGTGAGAAGAGTGACAGAGGAAAGGACACATCGCCCCAGGGAGTAGCAGAAGATGGAATCCTGCTTCCCAGCCCTGGAGGAAGGAGAGATCACAGGACAAGGTTTGGGCGGCACGCGTCAGGGAAGATGGAACTGCACCCTGAGCCCATGGTGAAGCTGAAAAGCGTCGGAGACAGTATGGGCACTGATGGTGAAGGAAGAAAGCCGGGGCGGGCTCCATGGAGGGCTTCGCAGCAGCAGTACCCAGCGTGGGAGACAATAGAGTGCTGTTCTGAGGCGCAGACAGGAAAGAACTCCAGCCTCAGCCAGCTACACACAGCCATTCAGACATCATTCAAATGCAAGGTCAGGATAATGACAATACCCCCAGACTCCAAGCCCTCCCACGGTGCGAGCATTGTGGGGGTGACAGGGGGAGAAAAAGGCAGACAAGAGGGACTCTGGGGGTGGGTCCCCATGAGACTGGAGGGAAAAGAGACAGAAGGACTGAACAGCAGAGAAGAGTGTTCGTTCACACAGACTAGCCTCGGAAGAGCCTTGGGTTTGGTGGCCATCTTCCCCTCTAGGGGAACACGAGATGTTAACACGGGTGAAAAGGGAAGGTGGAGAAACAGACAGGAACATGTGTGAGCCTTAGGGGCAGCCAAGCTACAAACAGAAGGCTATTCATTACTAAATTAGCAAGAGAAAATACGATAAATCCACAGGGAAGGAAACGGCGTGGAAGATCACACAGTGGGGTTGTAGAGTCAAGTCACAGAGCAGACGCGCAGGGAATTAGACTAAAGTGACCCAAGGAAAATGACTTATAATATCTACCAACATGTTGTCTACTTCTGTTTATTTGTTTATTTTGAGACAATGTCCCTTGTAGCCCAGGCTGGCTTCAAGGATGACCTTAATACTTTAATTTTTATTCTCCATCCTCTGCTTCCCAAGTACTGGTTTTGTGTGTGTGTGTGTGTGTGTGTGTGTGTGTGTGTGTGTGTGTGTGTGTGTAAAAGATGTACAGGTATGTGCCTGTGACAGTCCACATGTGGAGGTCAGAGGACAGCCTCAAGTGTTTGTCCTCACCTTCTACCTTATCTGACACAGGGTCCTTTGCTGTTTTGATGCTGCATACACCTGGCCAGCTGGCACCAAACTTCCTCCTGGCACCGCTTCCCATCTTGCTGGAGGACCACTGGGGCTCTATAGAGACCCTTCAGAAGCCTGCTTGGTGTTGGTTCCGGGGATGTGAACTCAGGTGTGTGTGGCACGAGCTTTATGCTTTTACCACACTCCTAACCGCATGCTTGCATGATGTGGTGCTGGGAATCCAACTCAGGCCTGTGCATAGCAAGCAAGCACTCTTCCAACTGAGCTGCATCTCCAGCCCCAAGAACACTTTAAAATGAAGAAAAACGCATGTGAACAGAATGAAAATGGCCTTACTTCTTTTTAAAAGTATTTTTAAAGATTTATTCATATATTTATTGAGTTTTCAAGACAAGGTTTCACTGTATAACAGCCTTGGCTATCCTGGTACTAGCTCTGTAGACCAGGCTGGCCTCAAACTCACAGAGATCCGCCTGCCCCTCTCCTGAGTGTTGGGATTAAAGGCGTGTGCCACCACCACCCGGTGATTTAATTATTTTGTATGTGTAAGTGTTGTGCTCACATGTATGTATGTGTAGCATGTGCATGCCTAGTACTCATGGAGGTCAGAAGAGGGCCTCAGACCCCTTAAGCTGGAGTTACAAATAATTGTGAACCACCATGTGGGTGCTGGGAACTGAACCCAGGTCCTCTGGAAGAGCAGCCAGTGCTCTTAACTGCTGAGCCATCTCTCCAGCCCCCTTAGTTAATTTTGATCAATTAGATTACAGAGTTGTTGGAATCAAACTTTAAAAAATGGTCATGGTGGTTCACACACTTAACCACAGTACTCAAGAGGCAGAAGGAGATGGATCTCTGTAAGTTCTGGGCCAGCCTGGACTATATGATGAGCTCTAGGTCAGCCAGAGCTACGTAGTAAGACCCTGACTCAAAATAAATTAATAAAAAGGCAAACAAAGAAAAATAATAGGGTTGAAGAGATGGCTCACTCAACAAACTCCCTGCAGCATAAACAAGAGTTTTGATCCTCAGCACCCACAGAGAAAGCCAGAGGTGGGAGTTCGCAGCCCTAAGTCAAGCTCTGGGAGGCAGGGACAGAAGGATACCAGGAGGGGAGAAGGGCTTGCTGGGCAGCTGGAGAAAGAGAGACAGAGACAGAGACAGAGACAGAGAGACAGAGTCAGAGAGAACAGTTATCCAAGGAAACCTGAAGTTATGGAAACCTGAAGTTATCTCTGGCCTTCAAGGGTGCATATACAGGCCTGTTCACCCACACACATGCATGGACCTACACACGCATAAGACCGAGAGAGGAGGCTCTCACGATGGCTGCTGACAAGAAAGGCTATCACAGACTCTGAGTCCTGAGGCGTCTGTGCTCTGCTGAACTACTACACAAATTGAAAACATGAGAAATTCCTGCCAGGCGGCTCCCTGGAGACAGCTCCCAGCAACAGGCTGTCAGTGATGAATGGCCACGGGGTCCTGCCATGGACTCGGGAGCTTTGTTTCAAAGCTGTGACTTTAAACGCGTCTCCTTGCCCCAGCCTCCTCCTATGCTCTGCGATCCGTCATGGGGCTCATCCTGGCACTGCCCTCCAACTACCCTCATTTTCTCCAGAGACTGTCACATAGTGGATGCAGGGGTCTTAAAGCAAAGAAGAGGTGTCCCAGCTGCTGACAAAGAGCAGTCCTCCCAGCCCTGCCCTTCCCAGTCTCCGAGGAAAAGCAAACAGCACACAGTTCAGGAGGTAAAAGCTGAGCTATGCTGAACACCTGAGCTTTGGGGAAGTCATGTGATTTCCCAGATGCTGATGGACCAAGGAGACACGCCACAGGCACAGCACACGTGCTGCTGCCTCTGCACATTTATCAGGCCTCAAGGACATTTCAGTCACAACAGGTCAATATCAACTCGGGGGCGGGGCACATTTAATCCTAGCACGTAGGCAGATCTCTGTGAGTTTGAGGCCAGCCTGCTTTACATAGTGAGTTCCAGGCCAGCCAGAACTGCATGATGAGGCACACACACACACACACACACACACACACACACACACACACACACACCAACACCAGTGACTGACCTCCGACAAAAAGGCAATTAATATTAGTAGTAATAACCCCTCACAAGGAAACCTGTAGGGCAATGGCTGTAACTGGCATCCACATCTCCCTCTTCCCTCATTAGCAGGAATGCCAGCCTGAGTGTGTGGGCACACACTTCCCATGGTAAGCTGCAGAAATACAACTAGGTGTGAGTCAGAGCGGGTTGCCGCCCACTGCCTCAGACTCCTTCTCACCAGCCCATTAGTTAAGACGCGCGAGCCCAACAGTGGCCAACGCTTTGACCGTGGCAGGAGGAAAGCAAGTCAATGAGAGAGGGGGGCGACAGAATAGAGGCCTGGTTTTGAGGTACTCCAGGGGCAGCCCCACTACCCTGCACACCTCTTTTGGAGGCGTCGTGATAGAGGAGTAGACGTTCTTCTATGTGAGCTTCTACACTCAGGGGTCTCTTTGTAGCGTCAGTCCAGCCCAGCCCCCACTTGACATATCACACACTAGACACCATCAGGGTAGTGGTGGTGCACACCTTTAATCCCGCCATTCAGGAGGCAGAGGCAGGCAGATGAATCTCTGTGAGTTCAAGGACAGCCTGGTCTATACATCAAGTTCCAGGACAGCCAGGGCTACACAGTGAGACTCTGTCTGGAAAATAAAAAAATATAATAATTCTTGCACAGGAATCCTAGGAATTATAAAGCAATTGTTTAAATACTGAGGACCGAATAATAAAAGTATCACATGTATTTTGTGAAGTGCAGGTAAAGTCTTTTGAATTAATGTGGTGATTAAGAAACATGTTATCAGGAAGCAAGCGAAATTAAAAGCAAAACAGTTAAGAAGTGATGACGGACCTCAGAGTCACAGAGCAAACCAGAGAAACGGGAAACAAGGATGAGCGAGGACACCAGAGAAACATGACCTCAACGACAACGTGAATAACTAAACCAAAAGCTGAGTCTTTAGAGGTTAACAGTAAACGGTTGGTAAGAAGGATTATACAAATTAGAGGGGCTGGAGAGATGGTCCCACAGTTAAGGGCACTGGCTGCTCTTCCAGGGGACCCGGTTCAATTCCCAGCACCCACATGGCAGCTCACAACTGTCTGTAACTCCAGCTCCGGGGGATCTGACACCCCCACATAGACATACATGCAGGCCAAACACCAATGCACATAAAATAAAAAATAAATAAATAAATTATAAAAATGAGAGAAAAAAAGTGTAAAGCAAATCTAAGAACGATAAGATTGGGGAGCAAGTATGAGTATAAACAAGACTTTTTTTAGGCAAGACACTCAAACATCATTCTAAATACAATGGACACATTTAGAAATATACAAAAAACAAATTATGAAAAAGAACTAGAGGGCTTAATAATAAAGCATTTCCCTCTGTGAAGACTCCAGGCTCAGATCATATAAGGTTTTCATGGTAAGATGCCTCTCTCTGCTAAGTTATCCCCTAACCCCCCAACTAGAAGTTTAATATAGTCAAGATACCTGCAAGGTCATGCATCTAATAAGCTTTACAATTAAAGGATATAGAACTCAGAGATGATAGACTGGAGGGATGGGTCAGAGGTTAAAAGCACATACAGCCCTTTTGGGGGGTGGGGGAGAACCTGAGTTTTTCTACATGGGGCAACTCACAACCACTTGTCGCTCTAGATCCAGGGAAACTGATACCTCTGGCCTCTGCAGGTACCTGCCATCATGTGCACATACCCATAAGCAGATACACAAATATATGTAATTAAAAATAAAATAAATCTTAAAACATGAAGGTGCCTGGAGGAATGGATCAGAGGTTAAGAGCACTGGCTGCTCTTGCAAAGGACCTGGGTTTGATTCCTAACACCCACATGGTGGCTATTAACTGTCTGTAACTCCAGTCCCAGAGGATCCAACACCCCCTTCTGGCCTCTATGGGCACCAGGCACACAAGTGGTACACAGACATACATGTAAGCAGAATACCCATACACAAAAACTTAGCACACAGAGGAGACTCCATGTATGGTTTTTGCTGAGAAAAGGACAAACCTATCTAAGACCTAGATGGCATGTAAGGCTATACCCTCCTGACTGCACAAAAAAGAGAGGAAGGGTCATGTGCTCAGGGCTTATAAAGATGGCTCTCTGCTCAACCAGCAAACCTGCCCTTCTAGGCTGGTGCCTGGTTTTGCAAGCTTAAAAGACAGATGGCCTCAATTTCACTTTTCAGGTCTTTAGTGCCTTTACAAAGTGAGAACTGTTTATTATTGGGGATAATTCATGACTTAGACAAGACAGGTCTGAGATTTCAACCTGTTATTCAGAATACTGTACAATTTAAAACCTGTGAGATTTTCATTTCTGGAATTTCCCACTAAATATTTTCAGTCTACAATAGAATATAACCAACAGAAACCCCCCATCAGGAAGCTGCTGTCCAGGGAGAATTCTGTATTCATTTCTTAAATTCTGACTTATTTATTTCTATTTCATTTGTATTAATGTTTTGCCTACATGTATGTGCACCACATGCATGCAGTGGCCAGGAGGCCAGGAGAAGGTGTCGGGTCCCCTGGAACTGTAGTTACAGAGGGTTGGGAGTGAGAACTGGGAACTGAACTCCAGTCCTCTTAACTGCCGAGCCATCTCTCCAGCACCTACAGTCTTTGCTTCTGTCTCTGTTTCAGTTTTCCACTAGAAAACCTTCAGAGAAATAACAAAATACTTGGCTTCTTATCCATCTGTTCCAATAGAGCTTGGCGTGCCAAGAGCCATGCCTCAGCTCTTCTTGAGAGAGAATGTACAGATTTGGTCTTAGCACATTCACGGCTCTTTTTCTTGACTTAATCCTAAGTACTTCAGCCACTTGGGGACCTTTGGTCCCCTTTGCTTGAACCATTTTGGTTCTTGGAAGGATTAACCAGGTGCCTCCCCTAATCCACCAGAGAAAGCCTGCAGAGACTTAGGCATGGGTGTGCTGCCCGCTCTGGTTTGGTCTTGATTTCAGGCTAGGATACAACAGGCTGCTGTCACTCAACACATTCGTGCCTGGGAAGGAGATGCAGTTGTCTCTTCCAACTTCATGCCACTGACGTTAAGTACTGGCTCCCTTCCTGTGTCAGCGTCCAACCAGCCCATTCTCGCCTGAGGGCCCTCGGGCTTTCTCTTTTTCCCTCCCCCGCTCTCCATATATCATGCAATTCACCCTTGTAAAGTGCACTGCTACATGGTTTTCTGTACAATCACAAGGTTGTGCAACCACCACCACTATCTAATTTCAAAACATTTTCATTGCCCCAAAAAGAAACCCTATACCTTTGTTTTTTGAAATGGGTCTTGCTAAACTGCCCAGGCTGGTCTCAACTGAGCCTCCCACCTCCGCCACCAGAGACTTTCAGTGGGGCCACAGTGCCCAGCATCTCCATACCTTTTAACAATAATCCTTTACCCCTGAAAATCAGAGATCTATGTCCTGTTCCCACAGCTCTGCCTTCTCTGAGCATTCCATATTAATGCCATCATATAGCACAGGCCATTTATGTTTGCTTTCTTTGTTGTTGTTGTTGTTGTTGTTGTTGTTGTTGTTGTTGTTGTTTGGGTGGTTGGTTGAGTGGGTGGTTGGTTGGGCGGGTGGTTAGTTTTTTGAGACGGGTCTCGTGTAGCTCAGGCTGACCTCAAACTCATTATATATCCAAGAATAACCCTGGACTCTTGATCTTCTTGCCTCTACTTCCAAGTGTTTGGATTACAGGCATGTGCCACCAAGCTTAGTGTGTGCGTGTGCATGCCTGCCTCTGTGTGTGTGTGGTGGGGGGTGGTCTGGAAGATGGGTCCCAGGGCCTTGCATGATCTAGGCAAGAGCTCTAACACCAAGCTACAGCCCAGTCCTCCTTTTTCAATAGTTATTTTCTTATTAGTTGCCATGGGATTTACAAATAGCATCTTAACTGATAACAATTTACTTCAGATTATTATTTGAACCAACTGTACTTAAATAATACACAAAAATTTCACTCATATGCAGCTCCATTTCTACCTCTTCTATGTTATTATTGTCACAAATCCTACGCACGTTGTATTACCAGCAACATAGTTTTATAATTACTGTTTATGCAATTGTCTTTTAAATCAAATAGGCAGTAGACACCTTGACCTCAGCTAGGTAAACATCATGATTATGCAAAGATATGATACTGTAGATAAAGAGGCAAAGCATGAAGGCTCACTCCTATAATCCCAGCACTCAGAGGGTAGGGGCAAGACAAATAGAAATTCAAGATCATCTTGAGCTACATCCAGTTTGTGTCCAGCCTAGGATACATAGGAGTTCATTTTAGAATAACAACAGAGTTGAGGAGATGGTTCAGCAGGTAAAGGCATTCACCACAAAAGTCTGAGGACCTGAATTCAATCCCCAGAACTCACACAAAGCCATCCTCTGACCCCCACACATGGAATGGCTTATGTGTACCTCTCCACAATAATAATTAACTTTTTTTGGTTTTGTTTGTTTGTTTGAGATAGTGTTTCTGTGGTGATATATTTTGTACCCTAATAAACTTGCCTTAAGATCGGAGGACAGAGCCAGCCACTAGATTAGACATAGAGGTCAGGCAGTGGTGGCACACACCTTTAATCCTAGCACTTGAGATCTCATGCCTTTGCTTGGGAAGCACATACACCTTTAATCCCAGGAAGTAATGTGGGAGGGCAGAGAAAGGTATATAAGGTGTAAGGAAATAGGAACTCACTCTCTTTAGGCTGAGGATTTTGTAGAGGTAAGAACTAGTGGCTGGCTGCTCTGCTTCTCTGATCTTTCAACTTTCACCCTGATATCTGGCTCTGGGTTTTTTGTTGGTGGTGGTGTTGTTGTTGTTTTATTAAAAGACCATCTAAGATTTGAACAACAGGCTTCTCTGTGTAGCTTTGGCAATCCTGAAACTTGTTCTGTAGACCAGGCTGTCCTTAAATTCAGAGATCTGCTTGTCTCTGCTTCCTGAGTGCTGGGATTCAAGGCATGCAACACAACCACCAGCCAGCTATAATTAACATTTTTAAATAGCAAAAGCAAACAAAGAAGGATGAGCTATTTTATTTTATTTTATTTCTGTTTGTTTGCTTTACTTTGTATTTAAGACAGGTTCTCACTATGTTACTCAGGCTGACCTGACCTGGATGGAACTCACTATGTACAGCAGGCTGGCCTGGAACTCACAAATGAGCTCTGCTCCCAGTGCCTACCCAGTATCAGGATTAAAGATGTGTGCCACATGACTAACCTATTTTCTTAAATCAAGAAGGGAAAGGGGAGGTTATAAAAAAGAAAAAAGAAAAAACCTCACACTTTGTTAGTGTCTTTAAGATTTATTTTTATTTGTGTTTGTGTGTGCGTGTGTGTGCACACCCATGCACGACTGTGAATACCACATGTGTGTGGGTGCCTACGGAAGCCAGAAGAGTGCAAAGCAGATGTTGGATTCCTTGGAGTTGGAGTAACAGATGGTTGTGAGTCACCAGACATGGATGCTGGGAACCAAACTCAGGTCCTCTGGGAGAGCAGCAAGTACTCTTAGCCATCAGTCATCTCTAGTCCCACTGTCTGATATTCAGTTATATGCTTTACTGGGAAGTACGTAAGTCAATGTAAAAGACAACTCTCTATTTCTTTGTGCGTACTTGAATTATTTTCTAATATTCTTCTACTTCAGTCTGAAAGATTCCTTTTACCATTAATTATACGTCAGAAGCAAATCCTAAAGTGCTGTCCTAGCTAGGGTTATTATTGCTGTGATGAAACACCACAGCCAAAACCAAGCTGGGGAGGAAAGGCATTTGGCTTACACTTCCAGATCACAGTCCGTCATCAAAGGCAGTGAGGGCAGCAACTCAAGCAGGGCAGGAACCTGGAGGCAGAAGCTCATACAGAGGCCAAGGAGGAGTGCCGCCTCTGGCCTGTTCCCTAGGGCTTGCTCAGCCTGCTTTCTTATAGAAACCAGGACCACCTGCTCAGGGATGGCACCACCACACTGGGCTGGACCCTCTCCCATCCATCACTTAACCTGTGGGTCAAGACCCCCTTGAGGGTCAAACAACCCTCTCACAGGGGTTGCTAAAGACCATCAGAAAACACAGCTATTCACATTACGATTCATAACAGTAACAAAATAGCAATGAAATAATGTTATGGTTGGGGGTCACCCCCTGAAAGGACTCTATTAAGTGTCACAGCATTAGGAAGGGTGAGAACCACTGACGGATACTCCTTCCTCTCAATCTGACATAAAACTAGCCAGCACACATGTTTTTATCAAGAAACTCTTCATTTTCACTATCTAAGAATAACTGAAAATTTTCTTTGTTTTTTGGAAGATAATTTTTGCTGCATACAGAATTCTTGGCGGCCTGTCTCCCCCCTCCCCCTTCCATATTTTAAGAATGTTACCTCAGGCTGCCTCTGGCCAATCTGGTGTATGATGGGAAACCAGCTGCTAACCTCATTGATGACTCCTTGCATTGGAGTAGCTTCTAGCTGACCGCCTTTAAGACAGAGAATCTAGTTTTCATCTGTGTAATTAAGATGTATTTACTGATGATTATCTTCGTTGCAACCGTCTTTGAATTTATCCTATTTGGAGCTGAGCTTCTTGGAGGTGTGGATTAACGTAGTTTCTCAAATTGGAGATTTTTCTGTCTATTACCTCATCCAGTACCTTTCCTATCCTTTTCTTTCTTCTACGACACCCACTATGAACACATCGTACTTACAGGTGCATCACAGGTTTTGGTGGCTCTGTTCACTTAATTTTTTTCCTTTTCCTTATTTTGAATATTTCAGTATTTTTCTTGCCAATCTCACACTGTGAGATTTTCCCAAAAGGTGCAAGAGGTGATCCCCAAATCAAGCTACAATGGGGCCAAGTGGGATTCGAAGTGATGAGTCCAGGCATTTACTGGAAGTGCTCCCACAGTTCAGCAGCTTACCCTTGTAATGACGACACAAGGGAAAAGCTCTCCTACCAGGTACATCCCCAGCAAGGGATGGGGCAGAGACTGCATTTATATAAAGGCTTAAGAACCTGACTCAGAACAGAGCCGGTTCTTTCAGTGCCCTGGGCAATGGCTTGGATAATTTTGTTAGTGCCCAGAAATGTTCAAGGCCCAGGCTCGGCCCCAAACCTACTAAGAAAAGCCTGCAGCTGCCCATTTGTAGAAGGCTCAAGGCACTGTGATTTTTCAGGTCACAGAGAGCTGGATGGTGGGGAACAGGGACAAGGGAAAGGGTTTATTCCGCTTACCTTTGCACAACACAGTCCATCATCAAAGGAAGTCAGGGCAGGAATTTAAGCAGTCTGAGAATCTGGAGGCAGGAGCTGATGCAGAGGCCGTAGAGAAATGCTGCTTACTGGCTTGCCCCTCATGACTTGCTCAGTCTGCTTCCTTATAACACCCAGGACCATCAGCCAATTGGTGACACCACCCACAGAGAGCTGGATCCTTCTACATCAATCATCAATCAAGAAAATGCCCTACAGTCTTACCAACAAGCCAATTCTATGGAGGCATTTTTCTCAATTAAGATTCTTTCTTAAGAATCTAGCTTAAGTCAAGTTGACATAAAAACTGAGCAGCATGCTAGGAATCACATAGTAAGACCCTGTCCCAAAAAAGAATAAAGGAAAACTAGGTATTTTTTTATGTGTATGTTTGTGGTATGCATGTATGTGTATGTGTGCTCCTATGTATGTGGGTACATGTGGAGGCCAGACACTGATGGCAGGTATCTTCCTGACACTCTACCTTATATGTCTTATACACTTACATCTCTCACCAGAACTTACAGATATGGCTAGTCAATCCAGCCAGCTTGTTCTGGGGGTCCCCACGTCTACCTCCTAAGCAACTGGGATTGCAGATGAGTTGAGACACCTTCCTGGTGTTCACACAGGTGCCAGGGTCCAAACGTAAGTCATAAGGTAAGTGCTCTGCCCAGTGAGCCATCTCCCTAGTCCCAAAACGAGATATTTAGATAACATAACACAGTGACTTTAACCATGAGCCCGCACTGTCCCGAGGCTTGTCACTGCTGGCATTTTTGCAGTTGAGCACAGCTCTCCCTGGAAGTGCCCAGCAAATAAACACAGACTCTTTTTGTGCCCTCCTTCCTGGGTCACAAGGTCATAAGATATTCAGTTTGCTTCCTTGCTATCTTGCCAAGTGTTTTGCATCACACGCATCCCTTCCTTCTAACCTCTGGAGACAGGTGCCTGGCTGTGAGTCCTGATGTCAAAGTCATGTGGGGCTGCGTGCTGTAGTGCCGCATGTCTGGCACCAATCTCCATCATACTGAGACAGGCTTGTCTGCACCATACTTGCCAACAACCCCAGTATTGTGGTTTCATCTCTGTTGCCATTATAAAATACTCTGACAAAAAAGCACCCTAGGGGAGAGCAGGTTAACTTTTTAGTTCTCGGTTCCAGGTTACAAAATCCATGACTATGGGGAAATCAAGACGGCAGGAGCTAGGAGCAGGCAGTCCCATTACATTCATAGTCGAAAGCAGAGAGGAACGAACATATATATGCTTGTTAGCGCTCAGGTCACTGTTCTTTGTATGGTTCAGGATCCCCTGCCTAAGGAATAGTGCCGCTCACAGTGGGCTGGGTCTTCCCACACCAATTACGAATCCAGAGAATTTTCCACAGGCATGCTCCCAGGCCAACTGGATAGAGACATTCCCCTCACTGAGGATTTCTTTCCAGGTGATTCTACATTGTGTCAAGTTCACAGGACTAACTAACCATCATGCTCAGCGCCTCAGAGACTGAAGAGTTACACCATTTTTACTCCAGGACTTAGCCAACCATCTAGGACATCGTGGTTCTTCCTGGCTGAGTGTTGGGTGGGGGAGCTTAGCCTGGCAATGACATTCTGGCACTAAACATCACTTCCTTTATACCTCACTGGCTAATACTGGTTACACAGCCTAGTGGATCACGAGAGGACAAGGCAATGTTTCCCTCTGCCATGGGCCTGGGGATGCAGGGGCATTGGTGAGTAGACCCCGTGACCATCCCTCACCCCATGCCAGGTCAAGGTCAAGTATCGGTCTTGTGAGGTGCGCTCTAAGTAGGAAGAATAAGATGTGGTGTGGACACGGGTTCTGCTTATGTGACATGGTAGTATGTTGTTGAATTCTACTATATTTCTGCCACGTCATCAGTTTGGTTGTTTGGGTGGACTTTTGAGTCCCGGATAGTGACCCTCGGAAAACTGGTGCAGGCACCAGCCACAGAGCACCTTCAGGAGAGTTTACCTGAACTGAAACTTTAGGAAATGTGCATCTCTCAGTACATGTCTTAGCAGACTTTCCAAAGGGATGTTTTATTTCTATATTCCCACAGATCAATAAAATAATTTTAATGAGACCACGTGGGACCCCCCTGTTTCCTTCAAAAAACAACGAATACACTATCATAACAGCACAAGGCAGCTTTGCATAGCCAGAGGCCAAGAAAGGAGTGCTTGGGTGAGCAGGGCAGGGGCCGAGGCCAGGAGCTCAGAAGCAGCACACGTATAGTTTTACAATTCACATTCAAGCATTTTTCTTGGGCTTAGTCCCATGAATTCTCTCATCTGAAATACTCTCAACAAATGATGGCACAGGGCAGCGGTTCTCAACCTGTGGGTCTAGACCTCTTCGGGGACTGAACGACCCTTTCACAGGGGTCACCTAAGACCATCAGAAAACACAGATGTTTACATTAGAATTCATAACAGTAACAAAATTACAGTTAGGAAGTGGCAACAAAATAATTTTCTTGAGACAGCATTTCTTTGCCTCTGTCCTTTTGATGCCTCCCTTGGAGCTCTCTCTGTAGCCCAGGCTGGCCTCGAACTCACAGAGATCCACCTGGCTCTGCCTCCAGAGTGCTAGGCAACAAAATAATTTTATGGTTGAGGCTCACCACAACATGAGAAACTGTATTAAAGGGCCGCAACATCAGGAAGGTTGAGAACCACTGGCCTAGGGAAACTTAAGATTCTTAAGAGGCAGGTCCTGACACTAAGGGGTCAGGTTTGAGAAGGATGCAGAGCAGCAAGGCACCAACCCTGCTTCGAGTGTGGTCTACACTGTAGGCTGCCATCTCTCCCTGATGTTTTTCCACTTCCTGTTCAATCTTGCTATGACATGCAAAATCTAGCCTGCAGGTTCATTGGCTGAGACTTGGGCCACCCATTGATGCTGCGGGGGGGGGGCGGAGGGGGGGGTTCACTCATCTTCTCTCATCATTTGGTTCCCCACCCCCACCCCACTCCCATGTCCAAAGAGATTGGAACAAAAACAAAATTCATAATCCTTTCTTCTATATATTACATAAAGTAACCAGGATCTACGTTTTAAAAAATCCTCAGTGTGGGAGAGATGGCTCAGTGGTTAAGAGCACCAACTACTCTTCCAGAGGACCTAGGCTTGATTCTTAGCACTCCCATGGGGGCTTACACCATCTGAAACTCCAGTTCCAGAGGACCCTACAACCCTCCTCTGGCCTCCACAGGCACCGGGTGCACACTGATGCACATACATACAGGCAAAACACTCACACACAGAAAATAAAAACAAATCTAAAAAATTATCTTAAAAGAGAGTGTCTGCGGCAGTGGGGTGTGGTGGCGCGTGCCTTTGATCCCAGCACTCAAGAGGCAGAGTGAATTGGAGGCCAGTCTGGTCTCCAGAGTGAGATCCTGTTTTAAAAAAAGGGACATCTTCAACTAGAAGAACTCACATTCAATGAGTTTCCTAAAGCTTTCTCTCTGTGGCCCCAGTTTTGGAGATTGGGAATCTGTATCTGAGGGGTGTAAGTTCCAGGATCCACTGTCTGTTTGTTGTCCACAGATAGTGATATCTCTTCAGAGGCCCTGGTCAGCTGTGTGCTCAAGTGTCCAGGGCACGGGTTGTTTCAGATGATGTCAGGCTGCCTGGGCCTTTGATCCGGCGGGGGGTGAGGTGGCTCCTCTCAGATCCAACACAATACCCCCTTTCTTCCTTCACCACAGGAATGAGCGCCGATTTTTGTCGGAACAAGACCCTCTGCTGCCATCTGCTGGAAGTATCTCCTAACAGCTCATTGCTGCTGCATAACATTGGAAAACAACTAGAGAGAAGCGCCTCTTAGAAGTGGCCCTGCAGCCCAGGGCTCCTTGCTGGAGTGGCTGGCCTCCGAGGCAGGAGAAAATTGCAACAGGGTAAAACTTTTACAGCTGCTAGCACAGCTGCCGGGCTGCCCCATGCAGCCCCGTCCTCAGGAAGGGCCAGGCAGTGCCTCAGCTGGGGGAAAGTGAGGGTGAAGACAGGGACGCAGACAGCAGCCCTGGTCATCTACTGTCTCCCACTGCCCCACGGCCCAGCATCCTCTGATTAAGTCTGAAAGAGGAACCCACCCAGAGAGGGGAAGAAGGGCCTAGGGTCCTTAATGACTGCCATCCATTATTCTCTGACCATGTCTGGCTAAAGCCCTTTAAACTGTGGTCCCATCACCATCCCTACAGCAAATGCCCCCTCTCTTGATGCTGCCCCACCCTTCTGGACATTCTACTGACTCTTGTCACGGTGGGGTTCAGACTTTCCCCTGACAGCCTTTGGAATGTGTGAGAATCAGGGTTGGTGAATTCAGCAGGCAGGGACCCCATGGGGGCAGGGATCATCTACTGCATCTGCAGTCTACGCCTGGCATTTCCAATCTGCTACCTTCTCACAGAGAGAAATGTCCTTGTCAGAGCATTTGGGGACCTAGAGGCCCAGTTAGTGGAGGGAAAATGGAGTATAAACCAGGCTACGTGACAAATGCCGATAATCCCAGCACCTGGAAAGCTGACGCAGGAGGGTCAAGTTCAAAGCCAGCCTGGGCTACACAGTGAGTTTGAGGCCAGCTCGTGTGTACTAAAACCTTCTCAGAAAGAAAGAAGAAAAGAAAAGGATAAACGATTCACTCTTTTCCTGTTTATCAGCTTGCATGTCCGGGTTGGCTTCCAAGAGTGCCTGAGGATAGTAAGCAGTCATCTCTGTAACTCATTGAGGTAAGCCGTTGCCTTGAGGGATGTTCAAGTCCCATCCTGAAGGAGCATTTCCACACTATAAAGCTTCCATTCTAAAAGAATACAGGAGCAGGAAACCCCATCCTCCTGAGGAGATGTCCATGGAAACTAGCCTCTGGCTGGACATGATGCACGCCTTTAATTCCGGCACTCCAGATGCAGAGGCAGGCAGATCTCTATGGGTTCGAAGTCAGCCTGGTCTACATAGTGAGTTCCAGGACAGCCAGTGCTATATAGTGAGAGAGACCGGGTCTCAAAAAGGAAAAAATTAAGTAGAAACTAGCTATTGACAGACACTCCAATGAGGCTCTAGACACACCTTGAATTGGGGAGTTCCCTCAGTCACACTGGGTCCTTTCCACTCCAGGAGCTGGGGGACCTTCAGGACTTCCTGCTGTGTCAGACCCTGAGACATGTTGAGGCCGAGAGGCTCCATTAACCTCAGAACTTTCTCTAGTGGATGGCCTGACATCTCCCAGCCCTACCCTGGCAGGCCAGCCTCTGCTTGCTCCTCTTTACTCCATCCCTCCGTCTGGGGTCTACAACTGCAGCTGATTGCAGAGAAGCATGGTTCCAGGAAGGCTTCCAGAGCTGTGTGTGTGGAGGCGGGTAGCCAGGGTCCAACAAGGCACCAGGAGATCAAGGTCACGCCATCCACGTGGAGCCCGAGGAGGAACTGTGAGCTTGCTTGCCTGCTTGTGAACAAGCAGAGCTGTAGTGTCGTGTGCTAAGCCAATCCTCCAAGGGCAGGGCTGGTGCTCAGCAGACAAGGAAGCTGCCTCCTACCCACAGTAGACATGGAACAGAATAGGCCTCAGACCAGGACAGAAGGGCTCAATTGCACACCAGCGGACTGTCCCTAAACATGGACACTTGCCTACCCCGGAGCACGGTACGTCTATCTGCAACACTGAACATCACCTTCCTCACAGCCCAGACAGTGCAAAATCCCTGGAGCTGTTGTATGAGGAAGACAGCCAAGGGCCTCCAGAACTTCAGGTACCCCATGTTCCCAGGTTGGGGCTAGTCGTTTGGGCGATCAAGTTTAAAATATTAAGTTATCTCCTGAGGCCTTTATAGAACCAGAAAAATAAACAGTAGATAAAACACCCTTGGAAACAGAGAAAAGAAAGAGAAAAGAGAAAGGTGCCCCACCCTGGCAGGGATGGGCATCTCCCACTCCATCTGCCTGATGTAATTATTACAAGTGCTGGCAGGTCTGGGACGCCACCCTCCCCAGAGCTCGCCTTCCCTGCCCACGGCTTTATAATGCCGTCTTTGTTTGAGCTCAGCTAGCTGCCTCCTGGCTTGACAGGCATAATGTCCCTTCATTCTTTTAAAGGTTGCTTTCATATTTTTCACACGAACATTTAACAAAGTCCAGAGTCCACTGGAAACTTTCTGTCCCTGAAAAAAAGTACACAAGCATGTGTGTGTTCCGCCCAGACCCGGTCTTCTGCTCCGAGGTTTCCCTCGATGCTGTCTTTCCTCAGAACTTCGGTCTAGTCCTGTAGGAGCAGCTCACCTGCTGGAAACCACCGGGCTGCTTAGGTTCCAGCAGTCCGGTCCAGCTTTACTCCATGTCCCAGGAATGCGGCAAGTGCAGGCACATCCCACGTGTGTCTGTAAGGCTTCTCTGAAAGAGCCACCGCTGTGCAAAAGCCAGCTCACAGGGCTGTGTTTAACTACAGGCTTGGTGTGGATTTTCCTCAGTAAGTTTTGTCTCTCAACAAAATGTCACTTCAAACGAATAAATCTCAAATGGTGTAAGTCATACTTAGCAAAGGTCAAATACACAGTTTCTTGGTATTATCCAAGCATTTCCATCCTACCCACCTCCCACCTTTAAAAAATAAATCAACCTTTTAGGCTCTACAATTTTTAGCACTAGAGTCTCAAAATAGGTATGTAATCTAATGTAATCCAAGCAATTCAGGGTCTGTGACATCTAAATCAATATGTATAAATATGTATACAATTCTCTGTCCCATTAAAATAAGGTATAATTTAATATATAAATTAATATACAATGATCATGCCACATGTTTTTTCCTTTGTCTCTTTCTTTTTAAACTTTTTTTATTTATTTTTATTTTCATTGGCTGCTGTCCGTTGTTATTGTTTTCGAACAAAGTCTCATGTGACCTAGGCTGCTCTCAAACTCCCATGGTAGCTGGGAATGACCTTGATCGCACTTGTTTATTTCACCTTCCAAGTGGTTGGACTACAGGTGTCTTTCACCATGCATGGCTTGTACCTTGCTAGGGTCAAACCCAGGGCTTCCTGGATGTTAGGCAAGTCCCCTACCAACTGAGCTACATCTCCAGACCCATGAGTTTTCTTTTTCTTTTTTTCTGGGGGTGGGGATGGGGTGTTTTGGGGTCTCACTATGTACCCTTGGCTGTCTTGGAACTCACTATGTAGACCAAGCTGGCCTCAAACTCAAAGAGACCTGCCAGCCTCGGCCTCCCAGGGCTAGGATTAAAGGCATGTGCTACCACACCTGGCCTCCATGGACTTTCTTAAAAGACAACAAAGCTCTAATATCTTGACAATGTTACAAAAGAGAGATCCATGTCAAGCTACTAGTGACCAAATTCAGCTGATTTACATCCACTTGTTTCACAACAGCAATGTTTGAGCAATAAAGACAATTCAAGTGTATCTCTTTTACTAAAATTAACCTCCAGGGTGATGCCTAAAGAGCTTTGCAAATACTTTCTTTCCTGTGCTAGAGATTGAACCAGGGCTTTGTACACATGAGGTAATCTCTCGACCACCAAACTGCATCCCTAATATTCTTTCATTTTTTTTTTTTGAGACAGTATCTTGCTAGGTTGCCCAGGTTGGCCTTGAACTTGAGATATTCTTGCCTCAGCCTCTCAATTAGCTGGAATTATAGGCCTGAACCACCATGACTGGCTCAATTAAATATTCTTTTCCTTAATATTTATTTATGAGTGTACATATGGATGAGCTCACACAGGCCACACCTACAAATAGATACATATCTATCACCTCAAGTCCAAGGGGATCAAAGACCTCAACATAAAACCAGTTACACTAAACCTGATAGAAAAGAAAGGGGAATAACCTTGAATGCACTGGCACAGGAGACAACTTCCTGAATAGAACAACACCAGCAGCACAGACACTGAGGTTGACAATTAATAAATGGGACCTCATGAAACTGAAAAGCTTCTGTAGAGCCAAGAGCATGGTCAATAAGACAAAACGGCAGCCTACGGAATGAGAAAAGATCTTCACCAATCCCACATCTGATAGAAGGCCAATCTCCAAAATATATAAAGAACTCAAGAAACTAGATATCAAAAAAATCCAATTAAAAAATGGGGAGCAAGCTGGGCAGTGGTGGTGCATGCATTTAATCCTGGCACTTGGGAGGCAGAGGCAGGCAGATCTCTGTGAATTCAAGGCCAGCCTGGTCTACAGAGTGAGTTCTAGGACAGCCAGAACTACACAGAGAAACCCTGTCTCAAAAAAAAAAAAATGGGGTATAGATCTAAACAGAGAATTCTCAACAGAAGAATCTCAAATGGCCAAGGCACACGTAGAGAAATGTTCAACATCCTTAGCCATCAGGGAAATGCAAATCAAAATGATCCTGAGATTCCATCTTACATCAATCAGAATGGCTAGGATTAAAAAACACAAATGACAGCTTATGCTGGAGAGGATGTGGAGTAAGGGGAACACTCCTCCACTGCAGCCCATTTTGGAAATCAATATGGTGGTTTCTCAAGAAATTGGAATCAATTTACCTCAAGACCCAGCTATACCACTCTTGGGCATATACCCAAAGGAGGCTCAATCATACTACAAGGACACTTGTTCATAGCAGCATTATTCATAATAACCAGAACCTGGAAACAACCTCAATGTCCCTCAACCAAAGAATGGATAAAGAAAATGTGATACATTTACACAATGAAATATTACTTAGCTGTTAAGAACAATATCATGTGAAGGCAAATGGATGGAACTAGGAAAAAATCATCCTGAGTGAGGTTACCCAGACCCAGAAAGATAAACATGGTGTATACTCACTCAAAAGTGGATATTAGCTGTAAAGTAAAGGATAACCATGCTACAGTCCACAGCCCCGGAGAGACTAGGTAACAATGAACGCCCAAAGGAGGATGCATGGATTTCCCTGGGAAGGGGAATAGAAGAGATCTCCTGGATACACTAGGGGTGGGCGGGGATGGGGATATGAGGGTCTGGGTTGGAGGGAGATAGAGGGAGAGAATAATGAAGGAGATGTCTTGATAGGGGACATTTTGGGGTCAGGTAGAAATCTGATGCAAGGGAAATTCCCACAAGTCTACAAGAACGACCCCAGCTAAGACTCCTAGCAATAGAGGATGCATAGGTAGCCTGAACTGGCCATCCTATCCTGTAATCAGATTGATAACTACCCCAACTGTCATCAGAGAACCCTTGTCCAGTAACTGATGGAAACAGATGCAGAGATCCACAGCCAAGCACTAGGTGGAGCCCAGGGAATCCTGATGAGAGGTCAGAGGCATCACCAAGGAACCCACAGAAGCAACTGGCCTGCTCATGGGAGCTCACAGACTAGGGACCGATGGCTAGGGAGCCTGCACGGGACAGGCCTAGGCCCTCTGCACGTGTGTGGTGGTCGTGTGGCTTGGTCTATTTGTAGCACCCCTGGCAGTGGGAGCAGGGCCTTTCCCTAACACTTTGGCTGGCTTTTGGAACATGTTCCTAATGCTGGGTTGCTTGCCCAGCCTTAATACGAGGAGAGGAGCTCAGTCCTACCTCAACAGGATAGGCCATGCATGCTTTGTTGGCACCCACAGGACGCCTGGCCCTTTCTGAACAGGGGTGGAGGAGGGGTAGATTGGGAATGGGGGTAGAGGGAAGATGGGGAGGGGAAGCTGTGGTTGGGGTGTAAAATAAATGAAAAATTTAGTTAATAAAAAAAATAAAATTTAAAAATCCATTTCAAGCCGGGCGGTGGTGGGCACACGCCTTTAATCCCAGCACTCGGGAGGCAGAGCCAGGCGGATCTTTGTGAGTTTGAAGCCAGCCTGGGCTACCAAGTGAGTTCCAGGAAAGGCACCAAAGCTACACAGAGACACCCTGTGTCGAAAAACAAAACAAAACAAAAACTATTTCAAAGCAATTCCTAACACAGTGTTTTGTAACATCTTTTACAGACCATTGTAAGCACATTAAATGTTTATAGAATCCTCATCAAAATAACCAAGTGGATTTGAAGTATCCATTTTTGTGTTCTCTGGACTACCTAGTAGGTCCTCGGGTACAGAGCTAAAAGACAGTGCCAGGCGGGCTCTCGGCATCTCTGGGGAACTATGCTCCTAATTGCAAAAGAACTTGAGGTCTCTAAAACACAAGGTGTTTTTTTGTTTGCTTGGTTTCATTTTGTTTTGTTGTTATTTTTTTTGTTTCAGATCTAAAAGTTTCCCTCCATTTCAAAGCCAATTTAAAATTAAGAGATAAATATATTTTTAAAATTCTGTGAGCAAAGATGGTTAAACTACAGAGCAGTTTCCTAAATGAGAGGTCATCAGGAAGTGTCCAGTGAGAAGCCAGGAATCCAATAGTGTGTGCCTCCAAGAGTAAGATCCACAGTGGAAGGCATCGTCCCTGGGCACAAGTCCCAACTCTGGAGGTCTCACTTGGTGATCACTCTGAAATCCCAATGAATGTGGAGTGTAGATTGAAGCTGAGTGACCCCCACTCCCAGTGGCGGCTTTTGCTGTTGTTTCTAAAATAGTTTTTGAGAAGGGGGTGGTCTCACTCTTGTAGCCCAGGCTGGCCTCACCCCATCAGAGATCCTTCTACCTTACCTTCCCAAGGGGTCGGGTTACAAGTGTGAGCTACCATTCCCACCCTTCTTTATTTCTCCTTTTTAAAAAAAAATTTGGAACTGAGGATCGAACCCAGGGCCTTGCGCTTGCTAGGCAAGTGCTCTACCACTGAGCTAAATCCCCAACACCCCCCCCCTTTATTTCTAATCTGCAGAAAACCTATCCGCCAAGAAGAGCATTCTCATAGCAGAAATGCCACCTGCAAGCGGCCGGGGCGACAGTCAGGTCCCACAGCCACACAGTGTATCACACACCACCCTGCCAGTGTTCCCCCAGCACCCGAGTACCTCATGAGTCCTTCCTTCTTCAGAGGATACCCTATCGTTTCTTTAGGTTCCTCAAAGCATGATGGTGACACGTGCCGGATTAACGATTTTGCTCTCAAGAGGCAAATTCTTCCAACAGGTCCTTCTTGGTCTCCTAGCAGGGCCGTGAGTCATTCATTCTGACAGCCACACCATCGGTTCTTGAGAAGGCTCGAAGGTGTGGCTCCTTTCACACTCAGCCTTGAAGCTTTGTAAGTTCATCCTCCAAGAGAGCTTTGAAAACCTTAACCCACTGTTTGGCTTTCAGCTTCTCTATATCCCCCCCCCCCCCATGAAGTGCAAGATCCTCAGGTGTCATTCCCTGAGCGTCTGTGCTAGCTCCCCTGGGAAGGATCACTACACTCAGGCTACCTGGCACGCTCCTGATAGTGTTGAACTCAGTACCAAAGCTACAGTCAAATGTTATCTCCAAACATGTGGCAGGGAGAAGGGACCCGCAGGTCACTGGCTAACTGTATCTGTTGGTTTCTTTGTGGGCCTTGGCCACTGCCCACTCCCAGAGTCAGAAGGAAGCGTCTTTGTGATTGGAGAGGTGGTGGTGGCCACACGGGCTTCCCTAGGGTCCTTAGATATGCTGTGACACACAGTGACCTTAAAGCTATGCTCAAAGTGCCTCTAATCCTTTAACATGTCCCTCTATGTGTCCCATCTTCAATAACTACTGACTGGCCCCCTGGACTCAAAGACTTGTTCACATTCTTCCAAACTCTCAATATAAATAGAACCAGGCAGAAATGATGTTGTTTGTCTGTCTGTGTACGTGTGTGTGGATGCATGTTTGTGTTGGTGTGTTTTGTTTGTTTGTTTGTTTGTTTTTTGCTTTAGATGGGGTCTCTCATTGTCCTGGAGCTCACTGACTGGCCAGAGAGCCTCGGGGATGTCTGTCTCCATCTCCCCATGCTGGGATTAGAAGAGTACACTACAATGCCCTTCTTTTTCCATGGGACTCCGATGCCAGCCGTCATGCTTTCTCAGCAGGCACTTTTCCGATGGAACTGTCTCTCCACCCATTTTGTTGTTATCCGGCTAGTAGACAGGTAACAGGATGAAGTCTGGGTAGTCCAGCAATGGCAACTTAACACTGGAGAGTCCCGGAACCTAACCCAATCTAAACATGTTGTTTCACTGATTTGCATTTCTGCAGGCTTAGATCCATGTTTTATATCCACTGAAGGACTTGTGTGTTCCCCAGTCTGTGGCTTGTCTTTTCATTTTGTTTGCAGACATTGAAAGAGCATGAAGTTTCTGATTTCGCTGAAGTTTGATTTAGCAAGATTTTCCCCGTGGACTACACTCTCAGGGTTACATCTCAAGAACCGTGGGCTAGCTCGAAAGCGGAGCTCGTCTGTCTTCCTTCGTATGCTTTGGATTTAGATTCTGATGGTGATTCAGCCTGAGATCCTGTGTGCATTGCACAAGACATTCATAGCCAGCCACCACAGCATCATCTATTGAAATGACCACTGCGACTCCTCTGTAGCTTTAACCGGAACCAAAGAGAGTGATGCCTAGTCTGTCCCTGCCTTATGTTAGAGCCGGCACCCCTCTGTCCCCATCACCATAGATTTATACTGACTCTTCAGTTCAGGCATAACGCCTCTAAATTTATTTTCTTCTTCAAGGTTGTTCTGGTGTTCTTTTTTTTCTTTTCTTTCTTTCTTTCTTTCTTTCTTTCTTTCTTTCTTTCTTCTTTTTTTTTTTTTTTTTTTTTAGTTTTTCAAGACAGAGTTTCTCTGTGTAGTTTTGGAGCCTGTTCTGGAACTCACTCTGTAGACCAAGCTGACCTCAAACTCACAGAGATCCATCTGCCTCTGCCTCCCAAGTGCTGGGATTAAAGGTGTGCACCACCAGGTTGGGGGTTTAGCTCAGTGGGAAAGCACTTGCCTAGCAAGCACAAGGCCCTGGGTTCGGTCCTCAGCTCCGGCAAAAAAAAAAAAAAAGAAAGAAACTCATATAATTTTTGGGCGGTGGTAGCACACACCACACGCCTTTAATCCCAGCACTCAGGAGGCAGAGGCAGGCGGATCTTTGTGAGTTCGAGGCCAGCCTGGTCTATTGAGCGAGATCCAGGAAAGGCGCAAAGCTACACAGAGAAACCCTGTCTCGAGAGGAAAAAAAAAAAAAAAACCCAAAAAATTTAAAGGTGTGCGCCACCACCACCCAGCTCTGTTTTGGTGTTCCTAATCCATTTCCATGTTAGTTTTTAAAATCAGCTTTAAAATTTTAAATTTAAAATCTATCCACTCCCCTTCCTTTAAAAAAAAAAAATCAAACAAAATTTCAAGGATTGCATGGAACTAAAATCTCAATTTGAACAATATACCTTTTTTAAAGATATAAAGATGTAATTGTGTGTGTGCAAGTGATATGCACGTGACATGGTGTGCATGTGGCAGTCTGCCAATAACCATTAGGGACTGGTTCTCTCCTTCCACTTCATTTTTGAGACTGTGGTCACTTATTCCAGCTCTTGCTTCATGAATTTTATTATATGCTGCAAATTACTCTCTAAGCACTGCCCCAGCCACATCTTTCAACTTTGATTTGTTTATATTTTAATTTGGTGTGAAACACTCTTCAGTTTCTCTTTTGATTTCTTCTTTGGCCCAGAATCACACAGAAACATGGTATTTAGTTTCTAAATACTTGAAGATTTCCCAGATATTTTGTATTCATCTCTAAATTTGTTTCATTATTTATTTATTGGTTTGTTGTTTGGCTTTTTTGAGACAGGGTCTCACTATGTAGCCTTGGCTGTCCTGGAACTCACTATGTAGACCAGACTGGCCACAAACTCAGAGATCCACCCGCCTCTACCTTCTAAGTACTGATTAAAGATGTGAGTCACCCCACCTGTCAATTTATTGCTTTTTTGAGACAGGGTCTCACTATGTAGCTCTGGCTGTTCTGGAACTCACTATGTAGACTAAGCTGGCCTCAGAACTTAGAGAGATCTGCCTGCCTCTGCCTAAGTGCTGGGATTTAAGTCGTGCGCCATTACACCTAGCCACTCATTTCTAATTTAATTCCAATGTGTCAGATACCATGTTTTCTTTTTCCATTCGTGTGTGCGTGGGGTGGGGGGAGGTATGGATATTATATATGTATGCATGTAGACACACCTGTATAAGGGGGTGCACATGCGCATGTGTGGAGGCTTCAAGTTGACATCTGGAACCATCCTCTACTGCTCTCCCACCTTATACATTGAGATAGCATTTCTCAGTGAAAGCTGGAGCTCACCAATATGACTAGTCTTGCTAGCCAGTTTGCTATGGGGATCTTCTGTCTCCAGCTTCCAAGGTTAGAATTACAATGAGCCATTACAACAATCTGGTATTTACATTTGTTCTGAGGACCTGAACTCAGGTTCTCAGGCCTGCACATCAAGCCCTTTAATTACTCACCAATCCAGCTCCCTGGCACCAACATGACATGTTTTTGTGGCTTGAATCTTTTAAAGTTTTCAAGACTTATTTTATAGCTTAGACTCCGGCCTGGCTTAGGAAGTGTTCTTTGAGCTTTCATGTCGTTTATTCTGCAGTCACTATAAACACAACAGGAATCCACAGCAAGCCGGGCGGTGGTGGCGCACACCAGTAATCCCAGCCCTTGGGAGGCAGAGGCAGGTGGGTTTCTGTGCATTCCAGGCCAGCCAGAGCTGTTGTTACACAGAAAAACCCTGTCTCAGGGATAAGGAAAAAAAATCCACAGCAAACATTAAAGACTTTGACATCCCTCCTGGTGTTTTGTTTTTGTGTTTGTTTTAAGATAGGGCTGCCCTGTCAGGAACTCTCTATGTAGACCAGGCTGGCTTCCAACTCAGAGTCCACTGCCTCTGACTCCTGAGTGCTGGGATTAAAGAGGTGCACATCTATCTGTCTATCAGTGGTTGAAGGGTGTGGACACGTTCCACTGGGTTGTCTTGCCTATTTCCTCTTGCAGTTATATTGCTTTTGGCTTGTCTCTGGCTTCCTGAAGCATTGTTTTAAATGCAAGAAAAAAAAAAGACCATTTAGTTTATTGGCTGGTCACTGAGCTCCAGGGATCCACCTGTCTCCACTTCTCAATGACAGGGTGGCACACTTAGCCACACTTGCGTGGGCACTAGAGGTTTGAACCTGGGTTCTCTTGCTTTCCTAGGAAGTGCTCTTACCCCTGAGCCATCTTCACATCTCACCCCTAGCACTTTATATTTGGTTGTTTGGTTGTTTGTTTGTTTTTGAGACAGGTTTTCTGCAGTCACTATAAATACCGAACAAGAATCCCGTAGCTCAGGCTGACCTCAGTCTCACTCTGTGGTGGTTTGATTCTGAGCTCCTGATCTTCCTGCCTCTACTTCCCAGGTACTGTGATTACAGACCTGTGCTATAGTAGCCGGTGTGCTTATACTTCCTGGAACATCTCCATTGTCTGTGTGATGCTAATCCTACCACACCAGGAGCCAGCTGATTCATGGGATGGATGCCAGGGGCAGCAGTAGGCATAGGGGAGCAGAGGGGAAGGACATTAGGATTGATATCTTGGACACTCCACAACATGCTAAGGGCACAACCTATCTGGAGAGGAAGCTCGATTCTCCTGCAGCAGTAGACCCAGGGTCCAGGCTTGTAGGTGGCTAACCAGGATTTTATACACGCACATATATATCGTGTGTGTACGTGTAAATGTATCTTGTTGTCTATGTGTATATCTTATTGTGTGTATTAGGGTGCACAAAAACCAGAGGACCACCTCTAGAGTCAGTTCACTCTGCCCACCTTGTCTCAAGGCAGGGTCTCTCTTGTGTCTGCAGTTGTGATGGGCATTACCAACTAGCTGGCCCACCAGCTTCTGGCTGACTCCTGTCTCCACCTCTGATCTCACTGTAGGAGTGTTGTGATTACAGAAGCACACTGGGGCATTAGGATTCTTATGGGTGATGGGAGAGCAGATTCAGGGCATCAGGCTCACACAAGAACTTTTACCTGCGAAGGCATCTCCCCAGGCCCTACTGTGTATTCACTGAATGATCCTGATATCTTGAATCTTTGGGTTCTGCTTCTGCTTTTCCAAGTTGTTCTCAATGTGTGCTATCATGTGTGTAATAATCTTGGGTTGTGGGACTGTATAAGAATGCCTGGGTTTTATCTGAGGAGCCTGTGGAGCCTTGGCTGGGAGCGAGACCTCCAGATCACATGACGTAAACGTACATGAGTATGGTACCAAAGCCAGTACAGGGCCGTGTGGATTTAACCTCTCTGAATGGGGTGTTCCAGGCTGTCCCTGGAGTGGGCCAAGTGACAGCTTATCACCCAGATGAGACAGGCTGCTACAGGCACACCTCAGTGTAGCCTGCTCCCTTCTCCACTATGCCTTCTGTGCGTGGCAGCCTAGCTACCACGTGGGGTTTCCTGGCTGTGATGCCCAGCCTCATCCTCATGTCTTTACTGTGCCAGGACACATCTGCTGGGCCCCAGAGTCTGGGACCACAGCCTCTACCTTCCCACTCATACGCAGACGATCTGGGGACCAAAGGACAAGGCGAGACCCAAAGGAAGGTTGGAATTGCTTTTATTGAGGGGCGGACACCGCAGGGCCCCGCCCATGGTCAGGTTAGTGTTCTGCCTGGCATCTCCACCTGCCACCAGCTCAAGGTTAGTGGAACATGCAAAGCTCACTCAGAGGGTGGAGGCAGGGGTAGCAGCCACCAAGGCCAGGGGCTGGCTGGACAGGAAGGGAGGGTGGCACTGGCCAGGTGCTTTACGTGAGCACAGATGGGCCAGCCAGTGTCTCTGGGCCATGGAGAGGCCAGGGCTCCCTAGGAGAGAGATGGGCAGCAGCACCCAGAGAGGGTTTCCACAGGTTTGAGGAGTCACCGGGCCTCTGGGGTAGGAGAAGTCTCGGATCTGGAGAACCCTCCAGCCCTGCCCAGCCAGAAAGTCCATCTCCTACCCTGTGTCTGGGTCTTGAGGGCCTGGGTACAAGAAGGACACAGAAGGCACTTACAAGGGGGAGCGGAGGCTGGAAGGCTGAAGCAGAGGCTCAGGTCTTGGGGGAGGAAGTCTGGGGTGGTGTGCTACAAAGCACGGCTCCAATGGCAGCTGCAGGAGCCAGGCGGGAGGCTGGGGCCGGGACCAGGCCTTATCTTCCCATGGGGAAGGGGCTTCTCTGGGCAGGCTGGAAGAGATGTTTGGCCTGGGACCTTTCCTTTGCCAGCAAGACCCACTGAATAGGCAGGTGATTCAGAGACACGCTGAGGAGGCGCAGCTGGCTCAGGACAGAGGCTGCAAGAGGCCCGAGGGCTGTCTGCTCAGAGGATCGTCCCCAGCTCCCCCTCAGCAGGTAGGGACCAGCAGGCAGACATCCAGTAGGGTTGGCTTAGAGGTCTGGGGACCTTTCCCAGAGAGAAACCTCCCAGGAGAGACAGGAGTGGTAGGCTGAGTGCCCAGCTCTGGATTCTCCAAGGCACCTAGCTGTGATGAGTGGCAGGTAGAAAGGATCAGGGAGACCCGAGGAGAGCGAAGTGGTCACTGGGCCTGGGCCAGCCCCATTTCCCAAGACACAGGCTGTCTGGACTTCAGATACATACATGTATATATCTATATTAATGTGTTAGTCTGGTCTTTTTTGGTTAAATCTTAGGCACCGCTTGGGAGGAAGACACCTTTACGTGTTAAAGACCCCAGCGCCTCCACAGGGAGCCTGGCCACATGCAGAGCGGGAGGGCAGGGTGCAGGCAGGGGGTCAGGCCACCGCAGACTCAGGACCCCCGAGAGAGGCTGAAGGCCCTGAGGCATAGCGGCGGCCATAGCCCGAGGAAGAGTAAGAGGAAGAAGAGAAGGTCATGGAGAAGCCGGAGCCTGTGGCATCGAAGCTGCCCCGGCGGGAGCCGGCCCTGGAGCCCGTGCGTGAACCAGTGCGTGAGCCAGTGGTGGAGCCAGAGCCACTGACGCTGTAGGGGCTGTAGTAGCCCTTGCTGGACTGCGCCGCTGCTTCCAACAGCCTCAGCCCGGTGCCCTCCTCCACCATGCTGCGGTCCAGAGCATCCTTGTAGGAGATCTTGAGCTTGGTCTTGGGGCACGTGAGGTACTTGGAGTAGGCACTGACATCACGCAGCTTCTGGGCTGTGCGGGCATCCACGGTGCCACGTTGCAGGGCCTCATCCAGGGGCACACGGCCTGGGGTGTCGGGCTCAATCAGACCACCTGTTAGGTACTGCACTTCCAGGAAGCGCTGGCCAGCCTCGTAGTAGAGCCAGCCCTTCTTCAGGGCCTGGGCGGCTGACATCTTGGTCTTGGTGCGCGGGTCCTCAAACCCACAGAAGGCCTTCTGGGCCAGATTGATCCGGTCTACCATGATCTTGTCCACCAGGCCCTTGTTGACAGCCTCAGTGACGGGGAAGCGCTCACCGGTGCTGGGGTCAATGATACCCCCGGTGCAGGCCTGCGCCTCCAGCAGCCGCTGACCAGTGATGTTGTCTACCAGGTTGCGGTGCATGGCCTCCGTGATGGACACCTTCTCCAGCGTCTCCGTGTCCAGGATGCCGGCCACTGGGCCCGTCTCCTCGGTAGGATCAGACCAGGAGGCCAACTGAGTCCTGGAGACGGCAGGACTGATGGGGTAGGAGGAAGATGAGCCCACAGAGGAGGAGCGGGAGCGGAAGCCACCAGCATTGCCCGAGAGCATGTCAGCAAACTCGGTGATAGAGAGTGTGCCAGCACGGTATTGGTCCAGTGCTGAGCGGTCAATGAGGTTCTTGGTGATGGCATCGTCGATGTCATACTGTCGGCCCGAGCGTCGGTCAATGATCATAGATTTGACCACGCCGTCTGAGGAGGAGATGGTGATTTCTTCCCACTCGCATTCCTGCTCCGACAACTCCAGGTATGTCTGGTGGTCAATGAGGCCCTTGCGGTAGGCCTCATACACTGACATCTCCTTGCCTGTCTCAGGGTCCACAATCACCACACGGCGCTTGCGCACCGAGGACTTGGAGGACGTCTTCCGCTCCCGCTTCTTCTCCTTCAGCGGCAGGAGGCACAGGCCAGTCTGGGGGTCAGTGATGCAGCGCTCCATCAGCTGCAGGTACGTGAGGTTCTCCTCTGTGTTGGGGTCAAAGAAACCCTTGGTGTCATCTGAGGGGTCAGTCAGGATCTCATTCATCTCCTCATCAAAGAGGCCACGCTTATAGGCCACTTCCACAGGTAGGCGGTGGCTCTCCTCAGGGTCGATGATGCCACCAGTGGCGATCTGAGCCTCCAGCAGACGGATGCCGTGGTCCTTCAGGATCAGGCCCTTCTTCATGGCCTGGAAGAGGGAGATGAGTTTCCCAGAGTAGGGATCCTTGTAGCCAGTGACAGCACGCTCAGCTGACAGCAGCTTGTCTTTGAACTCGGGGCCCACAATACCCATACGCACAGCCTCTTCCACAGTCAGCTTGAGGCCCTTGATAGGGTCAATGACATAGCCAGTGGCCGCCTGTGCTTCCAGGAGCTCGAAGGCGGTGCCAGGGCGGATAATGCCCTTCTTCATGGCCTGGTACACCGAGAGCCGCTCCTTGGTAGCATCAACGAAGACTCCGGCAATGCAGCTGGTACCTTCAAGGAACTTCTGCAGGTTCTTAGTGACCTCCTCAATGGAGGTCAGGCCTTCTTGCAGCTGGAGCGCCGTGGCCTCGTCCATGACCTGAGAACGCACCAGCTCCTCCACGGTGATCTGTTTGCGCAGGCCACGGAAGGTCAGTTTGCGGGCATCAGAGAGCGGCAGGAGCATCTGGCCGCTGCTGTCATCCCGGCGGCACCGCTTGAGCAGCTGTGTGTAGCTGAGGCGCTCATCCGTGGAGGGATCCACGTAGCTGCGCACCTCACTGGGCTCCGACAGCTGGTCATGCGTGTCCTTATTGAGGTAGCCACGTTGGTAAGCCACCTCCAGCGGGAGGTGGAAACCCAGGCGAGGGTCCACAATGCCTCCTGTGGCTAGCTGGGCATCCAGCAGCCTCAATGCCTCCTCAGCAGGAATCAGTTCCTTCTTCATGGCCTGGAAGAGTGAGATGGTCTGTTCTGTATACGGGTCACGGTAGCCGGTAACAGCCCGCTCTGCGGAGAGCAACCGATCATGCAGCTCAGGGCCTACCAGACCCTTGCGCACAGCCTCATCCACAGTCAGCCGCTCACCCTTCACGGGGTCCAGCAGGAAGCCTGTGGCTGCCTGTGCTTCCAGCAATAAGCGGGCCACCTCGGCACTCAGCAACCCCTTCTTAAGGGCCTGGTAGATGGTTAGCGTCTGCCTGGAGCCAGGCAGGTAGACACCAGCCACTGACCCTGTGCCATAGAGGTAGCGCCAGGCAGATTCCATCTCTAGAACCTCACGGAGGTTCTTGGTGCCTTCCCGAAAGAGGTTGTAGGTCTCAAGGGAGATGATCCGGGCCTCGTACAGGTCTTCGGCAGTGAGGCGACGGCGCACGTAGTCATAGGAGGCGAGGTTCTGCTGGCGGATGATTTCGGTCTTCTCGATGATTTCAATGATGATGATAATCATACGCTCCTTAGTCACTCGGCCAGCCTGAAAGTCAGCCATGAGCCGGGCTCGCTGATCCTCCGGGATCATGTCCGACTGCATCACCTCCCACAGGGACATGGAGGAGCCGCCACGGCCGCCACCACCTGGGATGTCAATCTGCGTCTCCTCGAACGCCCTCCTGGTCTCCTCCTCGGTATACACCTGTGTCGTTTCCACCACCTCTGTCTTCTCTGCCCCTTTGAGCGGCAGGAGGCGCAGGCCCGTCTCGGGGTCCTCCACACAGCGCTTCAGCAGCTGCAGGTAGGTGAGGTTCTCATGCGTGTTGGGGTCGAAGAAGCCCTTGGTGTCGTCACTTGGATCTGCCAGCACTCGGTTCATCTCCTCGTCGAAGTAGCCACGCTGGTAGGCCACGTCCACGGGCAGGCGGTGGCTGTGCACGGGGTCGATGATGCCACCCGTGGCAATCTGGGCCTCCAGCAGGCGGATGGCATGCTCCCTGAGGACCAAGCCCTTCTTCATAGCCTGGAACAGTGAGATGGTGGTGCCTGAGTAAGGATCCTTATAGCCAGTGACCGCCTTCTCAGCGGACAGGAGCTTCTCATGGAGCTCAGGGCCCACTACTCCTGCCTTGACAGCCTCATGGACGTACAGGCGTTGGTTCCGCACAGGGTCCACTAGAAAGCCAGTGGCTGCCTGGGCCTCCAGCAGGAGTGTGGCTGTGCTGGGTCTGAGGAGGCCTCGGCGCATGGCCTCATAGATGGTTACTTTCTCCTTAGAGTCCTCCAGGTAGATGCCAGCTAGGCAGCCACTGCCCTGCAGCAGCGTCCGCACGGAGTCCACCTCCGACAGATCTTTGACTGACGTCTTGCCATCCTTGAGCTGGTCGAACTGAGCACTGCTGAGGACCTTGGCAGCCAGGAGCTCACTGGCTGGCACCGGGGCACGGAGGCCACTGAAGGACAGTCGCTCCTGCCGCTGGGTCTCCACCTCCTCCACGATGGTGATAAGGATCTTGATGACCTTCTCTACAGTGACCTTGCCTGTGCGGAACTGGCGGAGGAGCTCCTGCCGCTGCTCCTCGGTGAAGTACTCAGAGCTTATGAGCTCCCACACCGTCACTGTCCTGCCCTTGAAGCTGCCCACGGGAACCTCCACGGTGGCCTTCTCCAAGGTTTCACGGGCCTGGAGCTCAGAGTAGACCTCCTCCTGCCGGGCCCTGATGGCCTTCTCTGAGAGTGGCAGCAGGTTCAACCCGGTCAGCTGGTCAGACCGGCACCGCTGCTGGAGCTGGCTGTAGGTGACTGGCTCGCGGGTACTGGGGTCAAGGTAGACTCTGGCATCATCCCTGGGTGACAACAGGGCCCTGTTGGTCTCTTTGTCTAGGTAGCCCCGGGCATAGGCCACATCCAGTGGCACACGGTGGCTCTTGCTGGGGTCTACAATGCCACCAGTGGATAACTGGGCATCCAGCAGGCGCAGGCCCTGTTCTCGGGGGATGAGACCTTTCTTCAGGGCCTGGAACAGTGAGACACTCTGTCCTGAGTAGGGGTCCCGATAGCCTGTCACAGCCTTCTCAGCTGACAAGAGCTTCTCATGCAGCTCGGGGCCCACTAGGCCAGCGCGCACGGCCTCATCCACAGTCAGCCGGGCACTGGTGGCAGGGTCAATGATGTGCCCAGTGCCAGCCTGCGCCTCCAGCAAGGCCACAGCCACATCCGGCTGCAGCAAGTCTTTCTTCAAGGCCTCATAGATGCTCAGCTTCTGCCCTGCGTCTTCCAGCCACACCCCGGCAATGACATTGGCACCCCGCAGGGCCTGTCTCACACTATCTGCCTCAGCCACCTCGCGCACAGAACGCTCGCCCCGTTGCAGCTGCTGGAAGAGTTCCTGGTTGATGACCCCGCTCTCCAGGAGCTCTGCAGCAGGCACGAGGGCACGGAGACCCTCGAAGCAGAGCTGACCCTTCCGCTCATGTTCCTCTACCACGGTGATGACAATCTTGATGATCTTCTCCACGGTGATGCGGCCCGTGCGGAACTGCCGTAGAAGGTCCCGCCGCTGCTCCGCGGTGAAGTACTCTGAGTTGATGATCTCCCAGATGGTCACAGTCTTGCCCTGGAACTTGCCAAATGGTGCCGACACGGTGGCCTTCTCAAAGACGTCACGGGCCTCTGTGTCGGTGTACACCAGCTCTCCACCCTTGGCAGCCTTGTCTGTGAGCGGCAGGAGGCGCAGGCCCGTCTCGGGGTCCTCCACGCAGCGCTCCAGCAGCTGCAGGTAGGTGAGGTTCTCATGCGTGTTGGGGTCGAAGAAGCCCTTGGTGTCGTCACTCGGGTCAGCCAAGATGCGGTTCATCTCCTCGTCGAAGTAGCCACGCTGGTAGGCCACGTCCACGGGCACACGGTGGCTGTGCACAGGGTCGATGATGCCTCCTGTGGCAATCTGGGCCTCCAGCAGGCGGATGCCATGGTCTCTGACGATGAGGTCCTTCTTCATGGCCTGGAAGAGAGAGATCTGCTCCCCCGTGTAGGGGTCCTTGTAGCCGGTGACAGCGCGCTCGGCTGACAGGAGCTTGTGGTGCAGCTCAGGACCCACGACACCCTCCTTCACAGCCTCATTGACAGTCAGCCGCCGGTTCCGCACAGGGTCGAGCAGGAAGCCTGAGGCCGCCTGGGCCTCAAGAAGGATAAGAGCTGTTCCAGGGCTAAGCAGCTGCCTCTGGAGGGCTGTGTAGACACTCAGCTTCTCATTGGTGGGCTTCAGCAGCAGTCCTGCAATGCTGCTGCGGCCCTTCAGGTACCGGCGCACATCTTCCCGCTGCATGAGCTCAGTCACCGTGGTGTGGCCCTGCGCCAACCGCTGCAGTTCCTCCGTGCTCAGGATGCCCACTTCCTGGAGCCGCTGAGCTGGCACCTTCTGACGTAACCCCTCGAAGGTGTGCTCAGGTTCCACCTCCACGGATGGCCCATCGAGCGCGTCGCGGCCATTGGGCAGGGCCTTGGCGGCGGCAGCGGCCTGGGTGCTGGCGATCTCCTCCGAGTGTGCCAACGCAGCCCGGTGCTCTTCCTCCAGCCGCTGTAGCCGCTCCCGCAGCCTCTGGTTCTCCTCGGCCAGCAGCTTCTCCTGCTGCTGCCGCTGCTGCTCCAAACGCTGCAGCTCCTCCTGCTTCCGCCGCACGCCCTCCTCGGCCTCACGCTGCCGCCTCCTGGCCTCCTCCATGCTGGCCACCAACTCCTGCTTCTCCTGCTCCATCTGCCGCTGCTGCCGCTGCTGCTCGTCACGCAGCTGCTGCGCTTTGGCCACCTCATCCTGGAAAAGCTGTTCCAGCTTGGCCTTCTCCTGCTCGATGAAGTGCTCCCGCTGTAACAGGCTGTCCTTCTCAGAGAGGAAGCTCTGCTGCAGGGCCTGTGTCTCCTGCAGTATCTGCTCCTGCTGCACAGTCTGCATCTGTTGGGGGTGGGGTGGGGAAAGGGGGTCAGCTTTCAGAGAGGAGGGGGAGACCCAAGAAGCAAGCACTCACCACCACCACCAAAGGCAGACCCTCCCTGCCACCCGGCCCGCCCCTCCGGCCTGTGAGGAGGGCCTGTGAGGAGGGAGGGTGGTACCTCCTCAGACTTGAGCTGCAGCAGCTTGGCCTCTTGTTTGAGCTTCTCCTTCTCACGCTCCAGCTCAGCAATGGCCTCCCTCAGACGCTCGGCATCATGGTCACTCTGCTGCCGCTGGATCTCCAGCGTCTGCACCAACGTCACCTTCTCCTGCGTAGCAAGCTCAGTGCGGTGCAGCTTCTCACCAATCTCTTCAGCCTGCTTGCGGAAACGCTGGGCATCCTCCTCTGCACGGGCCTGAGCCCGGCTCATCTCAGCCATGCGCAGCTTGAGGCGCTCGGCCTCTGCACTCATCTCCAGCTGCCGCTGCCGCTCGGCCTCCAGAGTCCGCTGGAAACCCTGCGTCTCCTCGACCAGCTGCTGCGCCATCTGCTCCTTGTCCTCTTGCAGCCGCCGGGCCTGCTCCTGGGCGAGCTCCTTCTGCTGCTGCAGCAGCTCCGCCTCGGCCTTCAGCCTCGTGGCTTCCTGCACTGCCTGCATCTTTTCCTTGAGCATCTTCTCTGCCAGGGCCCGCTGCTGAGCCAGGTCCTCCTCCGCTAGCTGCCGCAGCCGGGCAGCCTCCTGCGCCGCCACACTCAGCCGGGCAGCCTCCTCGGCCACCTGTTTCATCTTCTCAGCCTCCTCCTCCAGGAAGCGCTGTGTGTTGTCCTTGTCCCGCAGGATGAGTGCCCGGTTTTCGGCTTCGATGCGGGCCTTGAGCTTGCCCAGCTCCTCCATCTGCACGCGGACGGAGAAGAGCTCCTCCTCCACCTGGCTGCGCTGCCGGGCTGCCTCCGTGACCTCGGCCTTCAGCCGCTGCAGCTCCTCATCCAGGATGCTCTTCTGGTGGTCGGTCTCCTCCAGCTGCAGCCTCAGTGTTGTCAGCTCCTGCTCTACCTGGGCCTTCTGCCGCAGCGTCTGCTCTGCAAACTTCTTGTGCTTCTCCATCTCTGCGTCGGCGGCTTGCTTCTGTTTCAATGCTGCCTGCTCGGCCTGGGCCCGACGCGCGGCCTCTTGCTCAGCTTCCTTGCGCAGCTTCTCTGCGGCTGCCTGTGCCTGCGCCCGGGCCTGTGCCTGCTCCTCCGCTGACTGTTTCAGCCGCTCGGCCTCTTCCACTTGTTTCCGGGACTGGGCGGCCTCCCGTTCTGCCTGCTCCCGGGCCTCCTCCGCCTCCTCCGCCGCGCGCCGGGCTGCCTCGGCCTCACTCCGCAGCCGTTCCAGCATGCTCTGCTCTTGCTGAAGTGTCTGCTGCAGCTCCTCTTCTCGCTGCTGCACCACAAAGGCGTGCGCCTTCTCCTCTGCCTGCAGTCGTTTCTGGGCCGCCTCCTGGGCCAGCTGCAGCTGCCTGGCGGACTCCTGCTCGGCGCGTTCGCGCAGGCGCCGTGCTTCCTCCACCTTGGCCTTGAGCCGCTCGACTTCCTCCAGCGCAACCTTGCGCTGCCGTGCAGCTTCCTCCTCGGCTGCCAGGCTCTTCTGCACACGCTCCTCGGCTTCCCGGCGCCTCTGCTCCTCCTCGGCGGCCAACTGCCGCTGCCGAGCTGCCTCCAGTTCGGCCTGCTCCTTGCTGCGCATTGTGTCCTCGGCATTGCTGCGAATGCGCCCGAGCTCCAGCTCCAGTTCTGCCTTGCCAGCGGCGGCTTTCTCAAAGCTCGCCTTCAGCGCCATGATCTCCTCCTCCACCTGCCGCCGCTGCCGCAGCGTATCCTCCACCAACCCCTTTTGCCGCTCTAGCTCACTCTCTGACGCCTTGCGCAGCTGGGCCAGGCGCTCCTCTATGTCAGCCTTGTGCAGGGCAGCCTGCTCCTCCAGACGCCGCCGCTGGAAGGCCTCATCCTCAGCCAGGCGCCGCAGGCGCTCGTTCTCGGCCTCCTTCTCTTTGAGCGCAATCTCCGCCTCTGTCTTGAGCCTGGTGGCCTCACTGATGGCAGCCAGCTTCTCAGTAAGCACTCGCTCTGCCTCGGCCCGCTGGCGCGCCGCATCCTCCTCGGCCAGCTGCCGCTGCCGCTTGGCCTCCTCGGCCAGGGCACGCAGCCGGGCAGCCTCCTCGGCCAGCTCCCGAAACCGGTCTGCCTCGGCCTCCAGCCTCTGCTTAGACTTCTCGCTGGAAGAACGAGACTCCTCCTCGGCTCGTGCCTTGCTGGCCAGCAGTACCTCCATCTCTGCCCGCACCTTGGCCAGTTCAGCCTCCAGTTCCTGGCGCTTCTGCGTGGCTGCAGTCGCTTCACGCTGCAGCCGGGCCAGCTCCTCCTCTAGCAGCTGCCGCTGCTGTTCACCCTGCTCTGTCTCAGCCCGCAGGCGGATCAGCTCCTGCTCTGCAGCCAGGCGCTGCTGGGCAGTGCCCTCCGCCAGCTGCCGCTGCTTCTCCAGCTCCTGTTCGGCCAGCTCTCGCTGCCGCACGGCCTGTTCCTCGGCCTTGCCACGCCGCCGTGCCTCGCGCTCCGCCTCCTCCTTCTGCTTCTCCGCGTCAGCCTGGGCCAGACTCTTCTGCTGGGCCACCTCTTCGGCTTGCAGCCGCAGCCTCAGCGCCTCGTTGGCCTTTAGCTGCCAGCGCTCCAGCTCCCGCTCAGCCTCCTCACGGGCTCGTTCAGCCTCGGCTTGCTGCTGTGCCCGCCGCTCGGCCTCCTCCCGCAGCTGGGTCACCGTCACGTGCTCCTCCTGCAGCGTGCGCTCCAGCTGTGCTGTCTTCTCGGCAAAGGACGCCCGCTTGCTCTGCAGCTCCACCTCTGCACTGCGCTGGGCTGTCTCCAGAGCTACCTGCACTTGGCGTGCCCTTTCGGCCTCAGCTTGGCGCAGCCGCCGTTCGGCCTCCTCGGCCTGCAGCCGCAGCTCCTCCAGGGCCTGCAGGGCCCGCTGCTTCTCCCGAGCTGCCTCGGCTTCCGCCTTCACACGCAGGGCCAGCTCCGCCTCTGCCTGCCTTTTGCGCTGGCTCTCATCTTGCACCTGCCTGCGCAAGCGTTCAGCTTCCTCCTGAGCCTGCCGCTTCTGCGCTTCTGCCTCCTCGGCCCGGGCACGCAGCGCCTGTAGCTCGCCCTCCGCCCCTCCACGCTGACGCTCGGTTGTCTCCAGCTGCAGGCGCACTACCCGGATCTCTTCCTCGATGCGCATCCGGCTGCGTTCTGCGGCCTCCACCTGTTGGGCCTTGGCCTGGATCTCTGCCTCTGAGCTCTGCCGAAGATGCTGCAGCTCCTCTTGGATGCTGCGCTTCTGCTGCTGTGCATCCACCGCTGCCTCCTCACGCCGTGCCACCTCCTCTTTCATGCGCCGCTGCAGCTCCTGTGCTTCCAGCT
Source organism: Onychomys torridus (assembly GCF_903995425.1). NCBI lineage: Eukaryota > Metazoa > Chordata > Mammalia > Rodentia > Cricetidae > Onychomys > Onychomys torridus. The sequence continues at coordinate 41,344,212 of NC_050458.1, forward strand.
CCGCCTGCGCCTTAGCCTGGGCGTGCGCCTCGGCGAGCTGCCGCTGCTTCTCCAGCGCGGCCTCCACCTCTGCCAGCCGCTCCCGCTCCTCTGCCCGCTGTTGCTCAGCCAGCCTCTGTGCGGGGCGGCGGCGAGAGAGGAAGAGAACCAGAGACAGCATGAGCGTAGGCAGGCAGGGTGCCGGGCACTCACGTGACGTGGAAGGTACCACCACAGTTCACTTGGACAGCACGATTCGGGGGATCAGGGAGGACAGAGGTCCCAACCCGGTCAAGGAGACAGCGTGCACCCGCCCGGGGTACTTGGGCAGCGAGCATAGCGGCCCCACCATGCTCACCAGCCTGGGGAAGGAGGCCCAGGCGTCCTCCCCTCTTCCCGCAGACAGGCGACGGAGACAGATGGATAAGGAGAGAGAGAGAGAGAGCAAAAAGCAGGAGGCTCGCAGGGCCTGCAAGCCATACCCACCACACCACAGCCCTGCCCAAATTCTACCAGACCCCCTCAGGCCTGGTTCCCACTACAAAGACCCTCTCTCCGCACAGGGAGGGAGGGCTGTCCCCAAAGCCCATTGGGGTGAGGGCATGGTGAGGCGGCCAAAATAGGGACAGCCGTGCAGACCAGAGCCAGCACAGAAGGCATCTCAAGCCGGCAAACAGGAGCAAAGAGGAGGTAAGGAGGAAGGCAGGCCAACAAGGCCACCTAGGATGGAAGGGGCTAGACAGATGGCACCATGCCTGGCCAAGTTCCTCGGAGACACCACTCTCCAAACCCTACAAACCACATACACCAACTCTTCCTAAGGCAAGAGACCCAGTGACACCAACACAGAATCTCCAGGACGAGCACATAGGAGGGCCAGAAGGATGCAACCAAGGAACACCCGCCAACGAGAAAGGGCGCACTAGCCGCCAGGCAGAGAGCAGAGCCGAGCCAGATCAAGGTTGGAGGGGGGGGGGGGCACAAGGAAGGGCGACCTGGGGAGCCGTGCCAGGGTGGGGTACTGAGCAGCACTGGGCATGGGGCATGGAGTGACAGGTTGCTACGGGCTGCATTTCAAATGAGGAAAAGGGGCTTCCCACACCACCCTGTCCACGTGGCCCCAGGCATACCTCTTCCTCTTCCATGCGGCGCAGCGTCTCACTGATGAACTTGATGTACTGACTCGTGAGTGTGGTCAGCTCGCTGTAGCGTGTACGCAGATCCACATACTGGGAGGCAGGAGAAAGCCAAATGTAAATGACCAGGAGACCCCTGAGGTCCTTCTAGCCCCCTGCTCAGCTGAGGCTTGGCCCACCTCCATCCTACCTCTTGGATGACACTCTCCGATCCGGACTGAACCTTGGCCTTCTTGGCTGGGGAGGCCACGGGCTCAAGCTGCGCCTTGTAGGTGACCAGCTGGAGCTCATAGTCCTATAGAGGACACACAAGACAGTCAGCTGCCAGCTCCACGCTCTGGTTGCCTGGGCCTGAGCCCCAGGCTGCCTCACAGGCTTGCTCTGGCACGGTCCAGGCTTGGGAGGGCCACTCGAGAGTCCAGTGCCTGCTCAACTGGCAAGTGTGCCCCCCGGTTTTGAGTCTTAGAGCCAGCAGCTGGGAGGACTCACCTTGATTGCGTTGATGTACTGCTTGGCGAACCTCTGGCACTCCTCAACCTTCTCTCCATGACGCTCAATCTCTTCCAGCAGGGCCTGGGGGAGGAAGGGGTTAGCCTCGAGCTACAGGCTGCACCCCGTCACACGCCAAGCCCGTCGGGGGAGGGGGAAGGCTACCTTCTCCTGGCGCAGCTGTTCCCGTGCGGCCTGGCTGTTGGCTATCGGCACGGCCTGGATCTGTTCCTGCCGCCTCTTGGCGTCCTGCAGCCAGGAGCTCAGTGGGTCTGCACTCTCCCGGTAGTAGCGGAGTTGGCGACCCAGCTGTTCGAGCTCACGCTGTCGCACGTCAGTCTGGGCCAGCACAGCCTGCCAGCGCTCCAGCAACTGAGTGACCCGCTCCCGCCACCGCTCCACTTCCACATCCCGTTCACCGTGCCGCTGCTGCAGCCGTTCACCAACTTCCTGTGCCCCCCGCAACTCGTCTCTCAGGGTGTCAAACACAGGCTGCTGCGCCTCCGCTTGGGCCCGCAGTTTCTGTTGGGCAAGGCAGGGTTGGCACCAGTTCAGCACGGGCTCCCACTGCCCCTGTCCCGGGGGGGGGGGGGGAGCACAGGTTCCCAGATGGTACCTTTAGTGAGGCCTTGGTAGCTTCCAGCTCTTGGAGAGTGGCGGGCACAGCCTGGGCCTCCTTAAGCTGCTCCTCATGGGCTTTAAGCACCTCCTCAGCCCCCTGGGTACTGCGAATCACCAAGCTGATGGTCTTGAGTCTAGGTAGGACATAGCAAGGCTCAGAGCCAGGAGATACATGGGCTCAAGCCACACACCCTAGACGAAGGAACTGGAGCCCCTCGGTGCCTCCTGCTATGCCCGGACCCTACCTGGCCAGAGCAGTGGTCACTAAAGCTGGAAGAGCCGGAGGGAGGATGCTCCGGCTAGGAGCAGCAGATTCTAAAGTCCTGGAGCAGGTGATAGTACCTGTAGCTCCAGCTCAAGAGAGACTGAACAAACAGTAAGTAGGAAGGGGACCCCATGTGTCCGCCAGACAGTCCTCTCTAATACTGTATTTGTTAACAAAGGGTAGCTGAGATGGCTCAGTGGTTAAGAGCACTGACTGCTCCTCCAGAGGACCCGGGTTCAATTCCCAGCACCCACATGGCAGCTCATGTCTGTAACTTCAGTTCCAGGGGATGTGACACCCTCACAGACATGCATGCAGGTAAAACACCAATGCACAATAAATAAAAGTAAATTATTTAAAAATAAAAATAAATAAAGTGTGAATGCACTATGTAATGCAGGAAGCAATACATGCTGGAGGTAAATGCTGAGGGCACAAGGCTTCCAAAAGAAGGGCCCTATGAATGTACCTACTGTGCCTCCCAATCAAAATAGGCTGAGATAAACAGAAAGAAAGACGCAGAAACTTTGCAACTAGGCACAGGAGGACAGGCAGAAGGGGCTGGGCTCTGGAAAGGCTCTCTTGCCACCAAGAGCTCAAGCAGGGAGGATCCTAAGAGGTCTCCATTTTTCTCCACCAAGAAGCTCATCCGTCTCTCAAACTCACTGATGCCCTCCCTCCATGTGGAAGACTGATCCTTTCTCCTGAACCCACCAGTCTGGCCACACCTCATGGCATCCCTCCCTCCCTCCCTCCCTCCCTCCCTCCCTCCCTCCCTCCGTCCCTCCCATCTGTGCTCCCTTCGACTCACAATTTGAAACAACCTTGCTCCACCTATCCTCCCCCTTCACTCTTCACTGGGCTGGTTCCTGCTTGGCCCCAAGTCTATGACTTCTCAGTGAGCAACACCAATGTCCCTTTTTACCCCACACCTCACGTCCCATTATCTAGAAGATCTGTGGATATGTCTTCAAAACGCATCGGGCTCTGGGCATTTCTTACCACCTCACGCTGCATGCAAGTCCAAACCCACGCCCTCCATCCCCTAGCCAGACTGCTCAACGGCCCCCACTGCCACTTTTACACCCCCACCCTCATCTTTCCTCTGCTCAGAACATGTCTCGAATCACTGCCCTGGCCAGAGGAGCCCCGCTGGATCCCCGAAACCTGCACAGGAACACTCACTTCTCCAGGTAGATGGCTGATAAACTTCTGACCTGTTCCAGCTTGCCCAGGGTCAATTCCAACTCCGAGCGCAGAGTGGGAGCAGCGGGAGATGGCTCTGGCAAGGCTAGAACTTTCTCAGCCTCGGCAGAGAGGCGGGCAACTCCCTTGCCTAGCCCCTCCACTTCAGCTTGCGCTTTCTGTGGAGAGACCAGGTAGAAGCACATTGACCGTCAGAGCCTAACTAACAACCAGCTTCCCTGGAAGGTGAGAAGAGGTTGGGGTGGGTAGGAGGGGCGCTGCGCCTGCCTGTTGCTCAGCGATGCGTTGGGCACACTCCCGCGAAGGTTCTTTGTCCAGAGGTAGCCGCAGACGGTGCACAGTCCGGGTCTCACAGGCCTCCAGCTGCAGCCGGATATCCTTGAGCTCCGAGATGCATCGCTGACAGCGAGACTCCTCTTGTTCGCCTGGGAAGACAACCAGGTTATACTCAGACATGGCCTCCATCACAGCCTGCCCACCGGCCACCACCCCCCCCCCCAGGGCCTTGCCCGCGCCATACCCTGCTCCAGGCTTTGCAGCAGCTGCTGGTAGTGCCGGCTGCAAGAACCATACTCGCGCTCTGCCACCAGCCGGTCCTCAGGCCCAAAGCCGCCAGCGTCCTGGCTGTCTCGGAGGAAGGCCTGGTAGTGCAGCTCCAGGTTGCGCAGGGCCTGGCGCTGCTCCTCTGGCTTCAGTGTGCGGAACTGGAGGGGGCACACGTCGCTGAGAATGGGGTCCGGCCAGATGGCGCCCACGAGACACCGTCTCCCGTCCTCCCCAGGACCCACGGCCCCGTGCGCCGTCCTACCGTGACTAGGGACCAGGACCGGATGAGCTGTATGTCACGACTGAGGCTCTGCCACGCCAGGAGGCTCTTCATGTCCACGTGCAGCTGGTGCCACAGTGTAACCAGGGCCTGGTGCTGGGCCTCCAGTCTGGTAGACAAGGACCGTGTTCATGGTCAGGGGTGTCTAGAACCTTCCTCACTGTCCACAAACCCCCTGCAGCTGGGAACCCTCGGGTTACCCACCTGGTGACCGCCTCCTGGGCCTCCTGGTTGGGCGGTGGCACAAGAAAGCACACCGATGGCACAGCAGCCTCGTTGCTGGGACCGCTGAGCACCTTCCAGTGGGATGGCTGGGCAGGACCCACTAGCTGGCACTGGTCACCCTTGTGCACAGTCACCTGGGACAGTCAGAGTAGTAGACAATGGAGCTATGCCTATGCCCTGGCTGGCCCGTCGTCCCCTCGGGCTCGGGCACAGCCTAGCTCTCAGCCCTTACCTCCACCTGCTTGTAGTCACACACAGCCAGCAGGGGCACGTGGCCCCGCACAGGGTAGGCAGGGTTGCGTGGCTTCAACTGCACAATGGCCTTGGCCCGCTTGGCCAGGCCTGAGAGGTGTCCCTTATACTCATTCAGTTGTTCCTTCTCGTCCTGTGGGGAGGGGAGGTTCGGGGTCAACCCATCTAGCGCTGTGTGCAGAAGTACCTGACCCAGAACCCTGTCTCAGGAGGTTTTTGATGCTAGGAATGAGGGCATTTAAAGGCAGGTACGGCTGCAAGAGGGTATAGGCCTCCGCCAGTTGATTCCACTGATCTCCTTCCTTCCAACCGAGACGAGGTACCCATCCCTACCCTGGACCACTCCGACATCCTCGAAAGAAGGGGTAGGGCCTACTTACAAACCCACCCCTGCAATGACCTCACCCCTGCCCCCTCCCCTTCTAGCTGTAGAAGAAGGCCATCCTCCTCCCCTGTCCAACCCCAAAGGAGGGGAGCAAGAACAAACCTCACCAAGAGCAGTTCAAGGACAGAGTCCATGCTGGAACAGCTGACCCTCTCCCATCTTCTCAGGTTAAGTATTGTAGCTGGTCCAGTCTTTGCAGACCATAGAACCAGCTCCCTCCTCTCCCCTCTGCCGCTAGGGCTCCCTATCCAGAGCACTGAGACTATTGTGGGTACCCCCCAGCCATGCCCCAGTGTACATGGGCACCACATCCAGCTGCCCAGCTGCCATTCACAGCCCTGCAGCTATGCCTGCTCCAATCATCAGGCCCTGATGTCGATTATTCACCGCAGGGCTGAGGACGCTCCACTCAGGTAGGCTCTGAGGTTGGGGCTCGTGCCAGCCCAACCTGCCGGTCCCCCGTTTTTCTGTTTGCCGCACACCTGCACCCTGTGTTGTCTCCTTAGCCCTGCTGGCCTTCCGACCCATCCAGGTACCCAGACATCCCACGTGCCATCCGGTCTGTCCCTCTGGTCCTTGCTCATGTCTGCCTCACCTGGGCATCCTGCATCAGGTCCTCAAGCCTGGTGACGGTGATGGAGCGGTCACAGCTGTACTTCCTGCGCAACGTCTCCTGCAGTTTCTGCAACTGTTCCTCGGCCTCCCGAACATCTGAGAAGAACTAGGGGAGCAGGAGGCATCACACAGGGCTGACCCGGCACAAAAAGCCAGACCTGAGGGAAGAGGGGCTGGGACCCCCCCCCCCTCAGGGGGACTGGCAGCCAGGGCTACACATATGTCAGGTCCTATGGGGGCTCTTCCAGGGGCAGGGCAGCCGAGCTCCAGGAGAGAGAGAGGCTCTGGTCCTTACCTGGAAGTAGGCTGTGTTCTCTTTCAAGTGTGCTTCGATGCAGCAACACAGCTGTAGCATCCAGCTCCACTGTGTCTGCAAGGCAGCCTGGAAGGACTGTAGACAACAGGGTCCTTAGGCCCCCACCCCCACGCCATCAGTCCCATAACCCCACCCACACCGAGGCTCATAAGGTTCCCTGCAGCCCAGCCCCCACCTCCACTGTGGGCCGGGCAGGGTGGTCTTCCCGCAGCAGGCGGTCCCCGGTGTTCTGGATCTCCTTGATTTTCTTTTCCTTCATTTCCAGTTCACGCATCAGGGCCTGACAGAGAGGGAAAGGGTCTCAGGGACAATTTCAGGAAGGCTGTAAACGCAACGCAAGTCCCACGCCCATCTCCACAGAGCCTCGAGGTGGAACTCAAGAGGCCCCCAACAGTGGGCGACAATATGGACGTGAGTGGGAAGGGAGGGGGTAGACAGGGGGGTACGGTGAAGAAAAAGCCGCCTCACCGAGTAACTCTCCTTCTTGGCGGCCATGTTGGTGTTGCGGTCACTCCAATCAAAGCCCACTTCCTCCTCTTCCTTCTCATTCAGCCACATCAGCTCCTTGGTAGCTGCCGCCACAAACCCGTGCAAGCTCTCCAGGGACCGGAGGCGGGCCTTGGAGGAGTTCTTTAAGTAGGAAAGAATGAGTCAGCTGACTGTGGCTGCCTACCCCTCCCAGCCACCGGCAGTCCCCCCCCCCCAACTCACCAGCAGCTTTGCATACTGCAGGTCTAGGCGGCCCAGGCATTCTCGGTAGGCACCCCGGGTGGCAGGGGAGAGCTGGCTCTGCAAAAGACCAGAGTAGTAAGGTCTGCGGCGGCCGGGGCATGGCCCCTCACCGTGGCCTACCCCAAGTGTACCCGCTTACCTCATCGCTCCGTGCCCGCTCGATCTTGGCCCGGAACTCCTCGATAGACTGATGCATGCCCCGGTGGCTGCCCAGCTGTGCCTCTACACTAGGCAGGTCCACGCCCCACTCGGCACCGTCTATTCGGCGCTGGTTCTCCTCTACCCACGCCAGCAGGTCTTGCAGGTAGCGTAGCGTAGAGTCCTCTAGCTCGGGGCGCCTCTGTGTACTCTGCAGGGTCACCTGGGTCACTTGGGTCACAGGGGCAGCCACTCCGGCCTTCAGCCGGAGGTTGTACTCAGTGCGGATGGCTACCAGGCGCTCGTGCAGACGATAGACCCTGAGAGGGTGCAGGAGTTGGGAAGAGGGTCAGACGGGTCTCAGGCCTCCTAACCCACCCTTCCTAGGTATGGTACACACCTCCGGTACATCTGTTCACCCTGTGGGTGCCGCCCATCTTTAAGGGTCTGCACATCATTGAACAACAGTCGGATCATGCCATCAGCCTTGTCCAGGTCTCGCTCCACTTCCCCAGCCCGCTGAGCCACCTTGCCTGAGGCCAGCAGCCGAATATCCTGCAAGATGGTCCTGTGTGACTTGGTCTGGCTGACTCTCCTGCTCACTGCCTGCGGTTCTCAACCAAGGCCACCCCTTCACCCACTTCCGCAGCCTAAGATCAAGGTCCTGTCTTTCCTTTCTCTCCTGGCAATCCCACGTATCTTCTAGCATGCTTCTAGACAAATCTGTATCAGTTCTCTAAGGAATCAGGATCCGTCCGAAAGATTCCCACTGGGTCCAAGGACAGAGACCTGAACAGCTTTGTCCACAGAGTCTCTCGGCCTCACCCGCCATCATCTACCACACAACTTCTCCCAACCAGGCCCACAGCCCTGTGCCTTCTGGGCCCCATGGCACTTAGCCAGCAACAAGGCTGGGGTCTCCCCACTCCCCAGTTCCTGAAGAGGGAGGGGATGAAGGAGAGAGGGCCACTCTGGAATGAGGCAGGGAGGCAGAGAGTCTTGCCTGGTGGCCAGAGGCCAGTTCTGCTCTCCAAAGGAGGTCAGAGTTGGCGGCAAACCAGAAGGGCCTGGTTTTCCCCGCCCTAGTACCACACCCTGTGCCTGTAGCCCAGCAGGCCACAGCCCTGGCTGCAGAGTAAGCAGCTCAGGGCTCCTCCCTCGGGCCTGGAGGGGTGCCCGCTCCACCCTTACCCTGCCACCCCGCCCCTCGGCCCCGCCTCTCCTCTCCCCCTCACCGACTGCAGCAGAGAGTCGGCCTGGTTCAGCTGCTCCTCACACAGCCCAGCTTCCATCTGCAGTTTTCTCACGATGCGCTGCAGACACTCCAGCCTAGGAACCAGGTCACCCCAGAGCCCCCCCCCCAGTGAGTCACTGAGCCCACCACACTCCAGGGCCAGAGAGCGGCTCCCCTCTGCTCTGGCCTCACTGCCTGCCTGGGGCGTACTGTCCTGGAGCTTGGTTGGGTTCCCCAGCCTGGTGTGTGTGTGTGGGGGGGGGGTTTCCTCCTCAGGCAATGACTCACCCTGGGGTGGCTCTCCTACCACCGCAGGGCCCCACCCGCCTGCTGCCTCCCACACTGCCTGCCACCCTCCACACGGCCCACCTCTCAAACTCGCTCCGGAGTTGCTTCTCCCGCTCCAGGATGGCCACGTGCAACTTGCCCCATTCTTTTTCCACATCTAGCGGGTGGTAGCCCGGGGGAATCTTGAGCTGGCCCGCTTGGACTGCCCCCTGTGAACAGGAGCACACTCTGGCCTGAACTGGACACAAGGATGCCTCCACAACCTGGTACCAAGTTTAGCCCCTAAGCACCGGGCGAGGTCAAGCCATGCTTGGGAGGCATTGAGTTCTGGGCCTCATGGAGGCCTCCGGTTATATCTACCCAGGGAATACACCGACTCTCACACATCCCCCCCCCCCCCCCCCCCCCCCCCGGCTAGCCCAAAAAACAGGAGACACCCCTCTCACTTCCCTTAGGGAGCGCCTCACTTTACCTCCAAAGACTGATAGATGCCTTTGGACCGGTTCTTGTCTGCCTCCTTGGCAGGAAGCTCCGTCTCCTTGAACTTCAAAAACTGGCACCACAGGATCTAGGGAGGGACAAGGGGTGTCAGCAGCTACACCAAGACAACCCCAGGACACCAGCCCAAGTCAGCAGGCCCACCTCAATCTCCTCGAAGCTGGAAGGGAACTTGCGCTCCTCAAAGGCAGCGGTATGGTGCCGGATCCACTGCAGAAGCAGCAACACAAGCTCCCGATACTCCTGCCAGCGGAGTTGCAGCTCCTGTGGGCACAGGGGTGAGCAAGCAGCCGTCGGGGGCCCGGGTTCCGGGCTGAGGCCCACCTTCCACCCATCGTGGGCTACCCACTCACATTGGCCCTCACCCCATCCTGTGCGCCGGGCACACGGGGCATGGCGTCGTACAGGGATGAAACATAGGTGATGATGGACTTCTCATCGGGCTGAGGGACATCCACATCTGCAGGGGAAGGCTGGTTCAGTGGGGCCCAAGCACAAGGGTGAAGATGGGGAGAGCCAGTGGGTGGTTCATACCTTCTGGGTCCAGGAGCCTTGTGACTCCCAGGTCCCGCTCTGCCACGGAGAAGGCCTGGTCTAGGTTCTCCAGGTTGGTCTGACGATACACTTTATTCATATCAATGAGCATGGGCCTGTGGACGAGTGGGGATGGGGGCGGGGCACGGACACCCACTGAGCAGGGCTACACAGACACATTCCTTCAGACATCCTAGCAAACAGAATCCGGCCCCATACCCTCTTAAAACATACTACCTCGGGGCTAGAGAGATGGCTCAGGGGTTAAGAACACCGACTGTTCTTCCTAGAGGTCCTGAGTTCAATTCCCAGCACCCATATGGTGGCTCACAACCATCTGTAATGAGATCTGGCACCCTCTTCTGTATACATAATAAATAAATAAATCTTAAAAAAAAAAAAAATCCTTCACTAACATCTCCAATCCTGCGAAGTTGATTTTTGTTTGTGGTTGGAGGGTTGTTGTTGTTTTGAGGCAGGGTCTCACTGTGTAACCTTGTCTGACTGGCCTGTAACTCCTATGTAGACCAGATTTACAGACCCACCTGCCTCTGTGTCTGCCTCCAGAGTGCTGGGATTAAAGGTATGCACCACCACACCCAGCAAAGGGGCCCAAGGAGCCCGTGGTGGTCACCAGCACAGTGCACTGGGCTAGATTTCATCAAGTGGGCTCCTACAGCCTCCTTCTGAGGAGGGGCTCCTACAGGTTCCTTCTGAGGGTCCATGTGGACCTGACCAGCCCAGAAGAACAGAGGTGCTTCTCACAGGGCCCTGGAGGAGACAGCAGGGCCCTGCCCCAGGCACCTCCCAGAGGAAGCAGCAGGAATTCAATACAGCCTGCAGGCACCAGGTTCCAACGGTGGAAGATAACACATGCCTCCTGCAGCCTCTCTGCCCTGACTTGTTTTGAAGTCACAGGGTTGAGTGAGGTGTTCCCCCAACCTCCAGCCTTCCTCTGTCTGTCCCCCGGAAACACTCACTTGTGCCGGTGGATGATAGCATTGAAGAGACGGCCATCACGCCAACTGGTGGTGAAGTTGTCACAACGCAGGCCTTGGTAGCCCTCTACCATACGCTGGGACCACAGCAGCAGCTTTTCCTTAGCAGTCATGTCCTCTGACTGCCCGCTCACCTGAATGTCTGAGATCTGCCACACACACACAGCAGACAGGGGCAGGAGCTCAGTCCTGGCCACCTGGCCCGCCTGACCGACCACCCACACCACCACATGCCCTGACGACCTGCACGAAAGCAGGGCAGCTCAGCATGCGACCGTAACACCCAGGGCTGCCAGGCCATACTGGGGTCCTTGGGGCTAAAGCCTACCACATTTATCTCAAGACCAGGCTCTCCCGGCGGCAGCTCCACAGAAGACTATGGAGGCCCTAACGTCCACTGTCAAATGATGGGTGCTCTGGGCTCCCCTTAGCTGAGGGAGGCTGGAGTATACCCTGAGCCCCCAGAGGCTGGCATGCAACACAGATGATGGGCAATGGGCACAGAAGAGCAACCTCAAAGTAGGTTCAGCTGTTGGGGGTGAGGGGACAGGCAGGTCAAAGCCCCTCTCTAGTTGCAGGCTCAGGTGGAGGGAGTAGTCTCTGGGAACTGGACATGATGTGTGGGGCTGGCCAGCATCCTGACCCTAAGCCCAATGACCGGCCTGGGTCTACCGGCCTGCCTGCTGTCAATAGGCGTGGCAGCCTGTTCCCTGGCGATCTATCTGTTGGCCAGCCCGTGTGACTCAGCTACCATGCCAGTCTGGCTTTTAGGCCCAAGATCTTAGATTTGTGGCTTCCTGTGAGGCTAACACAGGCAATGGATGAGTCACCCAGGGCATCCCTTGCAGCTCCAGAAACTTCTCTAAGCAGCCAGCAGAAAATGCATTCCTCTACAAGGAGGTTCTACCAGCCCTATCTAGCCAGGGCCTGAGGGCACAGGATAGGCAGGTCTTGGTCTTGGAGAGAGGATTACGCCCTGGAGCCACAGAGCTAGCTAGCATATGTTGTTGAGACTGGCAGGAATACTCAAAGGCACCACCTCCTGGGGCCACACCCTAGCCAGAAATAGAGCCAGCCAACTAGCCATGGAACCCACCGAAAACCCTAAGGGAAGGTGATCAGTACGGGGGTGGCCACCTACCTGGAAGTGCAGGATGATGGTCCAGATCAGGCCAAGGGTCAGCTTGGGGTTCCCGTCGGCAATGTCATCATTTCTGATGTTCACTAGCTTCACCTGAGAGCAAATGGCTCAGTCACAACCCAGAATGCGGAGGGAGGTGGCCAGGTCTGGGCTTTATGACCTAGAGCCTGGGGCCAGGTAGACAGCCTTACTTACCTGGCGATGTTTGAGATATTCCAGGGCAATCTGCACATTCTGCAGTTTGTGGAAACGCATCCTCCCTTTCTCTCGGGGCTGAGAGGAGGCACGACATGGTTTAGCGTCCATAGGGTAACAAACAGCCTCTTCAAGGCCCCCACCCCTCAGTCACCCCCAAAGCAGCAGCAGCAACTAAACCAAGGGTCTCCCCCAGTGCACCAACAGCCCCTCCAGGACCCCAGGTTCACCCTCCTCAGCTGGATGACCGACCACCAGCCCAGGGGCAGGCTTGGAAAGCCAGCGACCTCAGCTGTGGGAAGGAAGGAAGGGAGTGGGAAGGAGACAATGGTCAGGAAGCCACAGGCGGAGGGCAGTGGCATTGAAGGGGGGTCCTCAGGGGTGCCCACTGCAGCTTCTGGTGAGTCTCTGGCCCAGCCCCAGGCAGGCAGCGGGGAGGACAGCAGGCAGCTTGACACACAGCCATCTGCCCGCCCAGGAGCCAGATGTGGGCCAGGCTGGATTGGCTGCCATCCCCAGGTGAGTTGGGTGGGCTCCACAGTCTTGGGAAGCCCAGGTGCCGCTAGGCCAGCGGGCACAACCACTCACCAGGCGCACGCTCCTGATTACGTCCCGCTCCCTCGGCTGCCCAGCCAGAGCAGGGCAAAGGGTAAAGGGCAGAGGTCAAGATTTCAGAGTCCAAGCAGCAGAGAAACCGAAGCAGAGCAGAGCATGAGGTTACTGTGTTAGGGCTCAAATGCAGAGAACAGCGGGGGGCCATGGCCATTCGTAGGCCTGGCCTTGGGCTGTAATGCCAACACCCTGGCCAGAGAGGAGCAGTTGGGGTTGGAGGAGGCTGGAGGAGGTGAGAGACCAAGCTGGACACCCGAGTGGGTAGTAGGAAAGGCCCCAAGGAAGGAAGGAAGGAAGGAAGGGGCACACATACCAGGCTGTCCCCTGAGAGGACTTCCAGGAGGGAGATGAGGTTGTGGCCATCCCGGAGGTCTTCGTACAGGTCACTGATGTGCCTCTGAGCCTGTGGAAACAGCAGGGACCAAGATGGCCACAGATGAGAATCCCCATAGGCACCCAGGCACAGGGCACTGCACAGGGTGTGAAGAAGCAAGGGCATGGAGCACACCCCTGCCCCAGGCAGGCACCTACCTCTGCCCTCCAGTGCTACCAGCAGAGACCATGAGAGACCAGAAGGAAGAGGAAGAAAGAGACCAGGGTAAGTGTGGGAGGAAAGGGCAGAAAATAACAGGTTTCAGAGATGAAAGGGGAGCGGAGGAAGTGTGAGAACCCCCTGGGGGGTGTGGGCTGGGGAACCCTCCCAGCTCACAAGCAGGCACGGCTCACCTTGATAAGGTGCTTGTTGACCCACTTGGTGAAAGTTTTCTTCTGTACACGGTCCCGTTCATCTAGAGGAGACAAAACCAGTTCACCTACGGCCTGGGAGAAGCCTGGAAAGGCCCCCAGGAGGTGAGCACCACCCAGACACACAGTGGCCGGCTGGGCCACACCTTGCCTGACAAGGTTCCACCAGGGCAACCCCAGGCCTTGCCCGGATCAGAAAGCCCCACGTCCCCCAATAAGCCTCCCCACACAGACACCAGAGACCGAGGAGCCCAGGTCTAGCCTGCCCTAGTCCACCAACAGGCCCAGTCCCGTGAGGGTGCTGCTGTCCAAAACTTCCTTTGTTTCTAAAAGAGAGGAGGTCTAGAGCCACTGTACCCAGAGCCCACAGCATACAAGTCCCAGCCTGCCCCACCCCACATGCTGCCTCCCAGGCTGAGCAAGAACATGGCAGGCCTGGAACGAGCAGGGCTTTTGGAGGGAAAGTCAAGTCTCCCTGACAGGGCAGCAGGCCTTCCCAGGGACACAGGAGAGAGCTCTAGACACCCTGGTCCCTGCCTTAAAGGTCAAGGGCCAATCAGTGATGGGCATGGAGCACTGGCCCCCATCTTGGAGCCGGTCCCTGAAATCCATACCCTTATAACAGGGCCCCACGCCCCACTCAGTGCCAAGGCTTCCTGACACAGGAAGGACCCTTCCTGTCACCAGGCCCTGCTCAGAAGGAATGCCAGCTACCTTTCTTGCCCTCCGAGGCCCTGAGTACAGCCAGGTAGAGGTTGTCCTCTGAGCTGGTTCTCTTGCCACCCAGGCCCTCAGGCTCGGGCACACGGAGCCGGTGCTGAGACATGGTGCTGCCCCCGCCCCTTCGTCACCCTGTCCCTCGGCTCTCAGGTGCTGGGCTCCCTCTAGGCAGCCTCCTGTGTGGTACGCCTGCTGAAGGCCGCCGCCGCCACCGCCGGCTGCTCTGGACACTAACTCAACAGAGGCTCAGCTCAGACTGGAGTCCTTGTGACCACTCCCTTGCCTGCCGCTCTCCTAGGCCGTCCCACCCCAGGAGCCTTACCCCGCCTTGCCCGCCCCCCAGAGGGGAGTGTCCCTGCGGGAAAGGAGGAAGGCAGCCCCTCCCCCATGGCCACACCCTCAGCCCACCAGAAACAGGAAACCCCGGGTTTCCTCACCCACCCTACCCACAGCAGTAGGACCTGGGTACAGAGATGGGGGAGGGAGGGCTGGCCCCAGGATCACAAGGGAACACATACTATCCCCATGGCCATGAGGAAGGATCCTGTAGCTCACAGGCAGAGTGAGCAGAGGCTCCCTACCACACAGGGGTACTAACGTGTGGCTATAACCAGCCTATTTCCCTGCAGAATGACTAGAAGAAACTCCTAGAGGTGGGGACCAGCTTCTTGAAGTTCCCCTAAACCACACCTCCTCAAGCCTGCACTGAGCAGGGACTCTGCCCTATCCAATAGCCCCCCCACAACGGCTAGGTTTTCAGGCCCTACGGAAGGACTTCCTGGCTTCTGGCTTCGGCAGAGTCTCCCACAGGATCCCCTACAGTCCAGCCCGAGCCAGACCAGCCAGGCAAAGCACACCTCAGGCAAGAAGGGCTCATAGCTCAGCGGTGACTCATCCCAGCAGAGCAGACCAGCCCAAGCTGCAGGGACACCTCCCCAGTTGGGAGTGGGGGGGAGAAAGGGTTGCTGGGGCAGCAGGCAGCGCACCAAGGGGGCACAGCCAGTGAGTCAGACCTGGGGAGGGGGCCTGGGTGCCGTGACTCACCAGAAAGGAAGCTGTACCTTGGGGCAGGATGAGGCTGTTTACAGCAGGGTAGGGCCGGCAGATAGCAGTTGTTACAGGTTGTAAAGGTATGAGACCTGGGCAAAGGGCACAAGGGCCCCTGTGACTAGACCTAGCTACTCGTAACCTTTGGCTCCCGTGGGTCAGAAGATGGAGCCACCTATGGCCAGCATCTGGGACTGCCCAACCTACCCGACCCACTCTAGGAAAAAATGTACCACCCAGACCACAAGAATTTTCCAGCCCAGGCATCAGCCTTGATGTGATCCAGCTGTGGACTGCTGAGGAACACCCCCCCCCCCTCAATGTCTAAGGCCTCTCCATTCGGGGAAAAGTTTGCCCTCTGCGGCCCTTACTGCTGCCCTTATGGCCACAAGGGGGCACCAAAACTCTGTAGGGCGGAGTAGGAGCGAGTGCCTGGCCCGAGAGCACAATGCTCTGCTGAGTGGCATACACTGCCCCTCACTTGAGCGTTCTCCTCAGACTCTAACACGAGACCATCTACCTCTTTCCCCTCTAGCCCAACAACCACCAGAGATGACTCCTCCCACTCCAAAGGCCTCCTGAACCTCAAATCTGACTCTGCACTGGTCAGTGCTCCGAGACCAGGCCAGCAACCTCCCAGTCAGGAAGCCAACCCTTCAGAGAAGTGGAGGTGTGCTGGGGCTGGAGAGATGTCTCAGTGGTCAGAGCACCGACTGCTCTCCCAGGTAGTCCTGAGTTCAATTCCCAGCACCCACACGGTGGCTCACAACCGTCTACAGTGGGATCAGACGCCCTCCTCTTCTCTCTGAGGCTCTCTTCTCTCATGCAGGCGCTACACCCAAGTAGAGCTCTCATATACATAAATAAATAAGTCTTTTTTAAAATTAGTGGAGGTGTGCAACGTTGCTGAAGTGAGTCGTCACTCTGCCAAAGGCACAGGCTCCTGGAAATAGGCTAGCAGTTGAGCACAGGAACCCAAGAAACTAGAATGTGGGGGAGACAGGATCTGGCATCCAAGATATACACGGACCCTAACCCAGACTGCTTTTCCAGCCTCTTCCTCTTTGCTGCTATGATGTTCTAAGGAAAGTGGATACAGCTCCAGGTAGGGGTTTCCACCTCGCCAGGGGACCTCTGAGCACCCCTTTCCCTGAACACCAGTCTGCCCCTAGGGGCCTCCTTCCTTAAAAGTCTTTGGGGGGGGGGGCCTCGGAGCTTATGCTTGCTCTCACCTCTCCCAACTCTGCCTGGCCCCTCGCCCCTTGCCCCTGGCTGGGGATGTCCCCTCTCCTGCTTATCCGACTCAAACTCACAGGTTCCCAAGCCCCTTTCTGGCCAGAGCCCAGCCATGCCCTCAAATGCTGCTGTACATCTCATGGGGCTCTCCCACCTGTCCAATCAGCCCCAGGGTCAACCCCCGCGTCAATACTGTGTTGCACATCTGTAGAACGTGGCTGGCTCTCAGCGCCAAGTCAGTCTCCCTAGGAAGGGAGGTCATTATGTTCCCACAAGGAATGTCTTTTTCTGCTTCCAGCGAAGTGGTAACAAGCTAGCCAAAGCAAAGAATCCCTCCCCACCTCAGACACAGACAGACAGACAGACACACACACACACACACACACACACACACACACACACAGGAAGAGAACTTGAAGGCCAATGATAGCACTGGGGGAAGACCCCAGAGCCTCGCTCTCAACGTCTGCGGCGCTCTGGGATCATCCCCTACAGCTAAAGCTCCAAGCCCAGAAAAGCCCCTGGCCCGCCCACTTACCATCCCCCTCCTCCAGAGGCAAACCTATCCCTGCGCGAGACAAGCCTGCCTTCCTCCCCAGGTGTTTCCGGAGCCTGGAGGCGGGGCTGTACCTGGGCCAAGTACCACCCCCACCCACAAATTCAAGACCTGCCCACCAACCTGAGCGGCCGCACCCACCTACACAACACAGTTGCCCGTAGAGGTAGCCCCGGCGGACCTGCTCGCAGCCCCCATCCAGCCAGCAGGGCCGCTCCAGCAGGACCTCCCTCTGCGAGGTGAAGACGCCCTTCATCGCCCACGACCCTGCCATGGCCAGGAACCCCGGGTGCCCCGGGGGGCTCTCAGAAGACGCGGGAGCCGTGCTCCCGCTTGTGTTCAAGGCTGAAGGCCCTGGCTTGGCTTTCCACGTTCGCCCCCGCCCACCGGACGCAATGCCCAGACCCGGAGAACCTGCCCCTGCTGCCAGCGCCCCGCCCCGCCCAGTGTGGGCCAGGAAGCCGCGCCCCAACTCATAGGGAGCAAACCAGCTCGCGGGAAGTCGAGGGGACAGAGCGGGGTGCAGGTGCCCTCTAGCCAAAAGGGTCTGGGAACTCTCCAGTGATCGGAGTTTTCCGGGGTTCCTCCCACGCCCATGGTAACTCTCAGACGCCTGGCGACTGTGGGGGGGGGGGGCACTCCCAGCAGGAGGTCCAAGTGTCACCCGCTCCAAGAGGCCGGATCAGCCGAGGCGATGGGCAGAGTACGAACTGCGGGCGACCACGCCCACACCTTGCACTGCAAGGCGTCTAGTGAACCAAGCGGGGACACAGGGAGCCCCTTCCCCCATGTGGTGACCAGAAACAAAACTGCACTCAGGGGGGCGGGGCCAGCGTCTGGTCCCAAACGGGGAAAAAAAAATCTCCGAGGGGAAGGAGCCCTGGGGCCTGTGCATTCTGTTGGATGCCACTGTTTACAGCTGACTCACCGGCTTCTGGGAACCCTAGAGGCACGCCTGGAAACCCTGTTCTAAGTCCCACGTCCTGGCGATCTTCCACTGGACGCTAAAACCCAGCAGGCCCGCTAGGGGGCACAGGGCCACAAACACACTCCCATCGGTCCCGGCCTGAGGTGCATCTCATGAGGCCAGCCCCTCTGGCCAGAAGCCCTGGTGCAGAACTGCCAATCCCAGGGGACTGCCCCAGGCTCCATTCACTTCAGCCCCACCCCATTCTGCGGTGAGCATGGCCACCTCGGACTATAGCCCAAGAGCTGGTGACTTTGAGGAGAGGGCAGAACTTAGACTAACGGCTTGCCCCACAACTGGTTCTGGGTCCTATGCCATGTTGGAGGACACTCAGACAAACTGCCTTTGTGCACCTCAGCCTACACTCTGTGGGCAGGAAGGCCACTGGGCAGGCTTTGCGCCCTGCCCAGATCAGCCTGTGAACCTGCCACTCTGGTTTCTCACTGCTGTGGCAAGGGAGAGGGGCCTTTCCTTAGGAGGCAGGCATTCCCACAGGCCTGTGCCTTCAATCCAGAGTTCACCCCAGCCTCGCTCCATGCACCTACCCAGGACCTGCTGCAGGCTAGACAGCCGCAAAGCTCTACCCCCAGCACACCCTAGGAAGCGGAAGGGTCTTCAGTGCAGAGTAGGCACGACACAGACGCTTTCACAAACTCTAGTAGTTCACGGGCGAACAGGAAGAGGGCGGCTCAGGAGAAGGCAAGGGGCGGGAGGAAGGCGGACCCTCCACCCCCTGCCCCGCCCCAGTCTCCTGGCAGGGGCGGTGGCCCATGACAGTGGCAGAGGCAAGGGTGCTTACCTTGCTCATCCTGTGCCTGCCGATGCCCTCTGCGCCAGTGCCATACGGCAGCCAGAGTGACAACATGACCCACGACTACCAGGGAGGGAAACAGGCTGCCCGACGGCTCCATGGCTGCCACACTGAACGGGCAGAGCCGTCCTCACCAGGGACCAGCTGCTGCGACGGTCAGACAGCCCCTCGGTGCACGGAGGCTGAGCGAAGGGATTCCCTCGGGGAGCCAGAGCCCACCCTGTCTGCTGCTGCCCCGCCCTCAGAGGCAGCCCTCCTGTACCATCTGCACTCAGCCGGGGGACGGTGTACAGTCCCCTCGGCACCAACTGCGCTCTGACCCAGCCTCCTCCCAGCCTCCTCCCTCCCCGTGGCTCTTGGCCGCTCCCCACCCGCGCTCCCCACAGGGCCCAGCTCAGCTGTCTCTGCGCAGAGCCATCGTCGCTCAAGGTTAACTGGAGCCTTAACCCTTGCCTACCCACAGCCACACCCGCCAGGAGGAGGGGCCTGTAGCTCTTCTCCGCGGGCCTCAGCCCCCCAGCCTAGCCTGGGCAGACTCAACCCAGATCCTCCCTCCCAAGCCAAGCCTAACCAGCACTCCTTGCCCCCATCCGGAGGAGAACCCAAACTCTCAGTCTACCTCCAAGGGTGCCTGCCCTCTGGGAACAGCCACCAGGCACAGGGGGTGAACGGATGTCGGGTGTCCAGTCCCTCTCGGCCCTTCCCCAGGCCTACAACTGACCCCACCACGCTGAAGGACGGGTGGGCTCCTCATAAGCCCCAAGCTCCCATGTGGAGGTCTTGGACGGGGTCTGAGGGAGGCCAGTGAGGTTAGGCACCCGGGTGTATACAGAGGAAGACAGGGGCCATGGCCTCCAGCCTAGCTGGGTTCCCAAAAGACTCTGAAGGGTTGCCCCACCTACCGGGCACGATCTTCATTGGGGACAGCGACGGGAGCCCACGGGGCGAACAGGGAGCGGGCAAGGGGCGTGGGGAGGGTCACAGGCCCCTCTGAGGCAGCAAGCCTGCAGCGGCAGTGATGAGGCCGCAGGAGGGTACAGCTTTCCAGCCCTGTCAGCAGGAGTTGGGGGAAGGGGAGGGGAGCAGTGGGCAGGGGGCCCAGGGGGATATAAATATCCAAGGAGGGCAGGCAAGGCCCGTCACTTGTCCAGACTTAGTACATGACGTATGGAGCCCAGGCTCACTGCAGTCCCATCTAGCTGGGCGGCCTCACAACTCTGTCCCCCAGTGCAGCGCCCCCCCCTCCCCAGCTCCCATGGTTGATACTATAATAAGGAGGTGCCTGGCATCGGGACCTACCATGGATGGAGGCAGAAGTGGACGTAAGCTCATGTTCCCTTGGGAGAGGGTGCTGCCCATGCCCTGCCCAACTTCTAGGGCGCTCTTGGGAAATGCCACATGGGCCAAAGAGGCGCCAGTTCCTTTTCTCCCAGGGAGCTCTGTGCAAATCACTCAGCACAACACCTGGCCCCAGGGCAGACAGGACTGCTTCTCCAAGGTCACACTACCAGCCAGAGACCCAGGCAGCCCAAAGGCTGGGGCCTAAGGCACATGAACATTCACTCACCTGCCCCCATCAGGCTATACAGCCTGGCACAGGCCTCTCTTCCTGGTATCCCAGGAAATACAGAATGGGGTAGCCTCCCCCCCAGACTCCCCAGCATTCCTGGCACAGTGTCCCCACGGGTCAGCAAGCAGGCTCAGAATACATCCGCCATATGCAATACTGACCTGGACCCCAGTGCTTCCTGAGAAACAAGCTGCCTGTGTGCATGCATCTGTGTGGAGGGGAGACACCATCCCATCTCTTTCCTCCCAGGAGCCTGGGCACACTGGGCCAGGTCCTTGGGTCCTGACTGACAAATGGCTGAGGAACTAGAGTCTGTCCTCCGTCCTGCAGCACTTCCTGTGTCGAGCACCGCTCTATTATAATCTTGAGGACATCCTATAAAGTCTTGGGCTGTGAGAACGCTATTCGGGTGAGAGAACGGAGGCATGGTAACAGTGATGAGCCTGAGGTTCCACAAGGTCAAGGGACTCTCTAACACATATGGCCTCAACTGACTGTCAACACAGCACAGCCAACCAGCCTTGGACCCTGACTGCTGAGGTGGGACCCCCTGCTCACACTGGGCGGGTAAGTGCATGAGAAGCCTGGGCCTACCACAGCCTCTCGCTCTCCTATATCACATTTTAGAAACCTATTTCTGAAGAAAACTACCCTGTGGTGGTCAGCTCTGGGCAGCCAGGGATTGGATTGATTGGGGTGGGGGGAGGACCAGGGAAGTCCCAAGGGCAGGCCAAAGAGACCCCTGCTGGCCAGCAGTGGGCAGGGACAGAGAGAGACAGGCAGGCAGCCTTCTGCAGGGGCTCAGAAGCCTCAGCAGGGCCTGTGTCTCCACAGCCTCGGGGATGGCCCCCAAAGCGGAGTGCCCTGGCCCTGGGCCCCCATCCCACATTCCACACACTCTGAGCTAGCTGTGAGGAGTCATGCCGTCTATAAATCCTGGTACCTGAGGTCATGAGAACCACCAGGAGGGGACACCCAGTCCACCCACCCCCACCCCCACCCCCCGCACACACATACACACCTAGGGACCTGCCCCCTGCCATAGAGGGCCCAACCTCGGCTGCAACTTTGCTCCCTCCTTACTTTCTATCCTCTACCTGAAGCCTCCACTACTTCTGTGCCCTACCTTGGCCAAGCTGGATCAGCTCCTCCATGCTGTACCTATCCATAGCTGCTGGCCAGGATAGGCTGCTCCCCGAGCCAGCAGAGAGGAAGGGAAGGCAGGAAGGAGGGAAGGGGTGGGAAGCAAAGGGAGGGCTTGCTCATGCCCCGGTCTCCACACCCAGCAGTAGCTCCTCCTCATGACTGACTAAAGGGTCCTCATAGTCATCCAGACCAACAGAGCCCAAGCCTGCAGACCAGTATCAGTGGGTGGCTTGGGCAGTACAGAGGAAAGACCTGCCTTAGTCCCTAAACTTTGGGGTCCCAGTCCACTGGTCTCCCTGTCGACTTTGTCAGGCACAGCTCAATTCACCCTACAGCCTCTAAACTCCTCCATATCCCCTCCCTCCGACAGTTGAGCCCTGCCACCCCACCTACTCACATTTCAAACAAGCATACACTGGGGCACATTCCGTGGAGACATAATGGATGCAGAACCCTTCACACACACACCATTTTGATATTTTGATGGTATTGGGGGTCAAACTCAATGCTTGACCACTCTGGGCAAACTGAGTTTCTCCACTCAACGTTTTTTTCTTCTAGTTAGATAGATAGATAGATAGATAGATAGATAGATAGATAGATAGATAGAAGGATGGATAGATAGATAGATAGATAGATAGATAGAAGGATAGAAGGATAGATAGATAGATAGATAGATAGATAGATAGATAGATAGATAGAAGGATAGATAGATAGATAGATAGATAGATAGATAGATAGATAGATAGATAGATAGATAGACAGATAGACAGATAGATATAGATAGATAGATATTTACTTACTTATTTTGTGTGTGTGTGTGTGTGTGTGTGTGT
Organism: Onychomys torridus; assembly: GCF_903995425.1. NCBI lineage: Eukaryota > Metazoa > Chordata > Mammalia > Rodentia > Cricetidae > Onychomys > Onychomys torridus. Next base: position 41,366,530 of record NC_050458.1, read on the forward strand.
GTGTGTGTGTGTGTGTGTTCGCGTGCGCGCGCACCAGCCACAGCATGAATGTAGAGATCAGAGGACAACTATGAGAAGCGAGTTCCTCCCTTCCACCTTGTAGGTCCAGGGTTCAAATTCAGACCATCGGACTTGTCAGCAAGCATCTTTATTTGCTGAGCCATTTTGTTGGCCCCTCTCTACTCCTCCTTGACATTCACATTCCCTCGGACCCCAAACCTGGCCCCTTCCCTTGCCCAAGTGCCCCACAACTAGCTCAGCCCTCTAGTCTGAGCAAGTATCACATCTCCAAACGATCCACATTTCCTTCTCCCCAGCTGGGAAATAGAAACCTGATTTGTCTACAACCTGGGTAAAAAAAAGCCTTCCAGAGTTCTTCAGATTCCTTCCTGCATCCTGGTACCAACTAGCACCTGCCAAGAGTCACAGCCCACATGAACAGGGGCTGTGTGGCCATGAGGAGGTCAGGGCAGCATCCTCTATGCATGCCACACACCGTGCAGGCTCACAGGGAACGGCAGGGGCATTAGCCACGTGTGGGCACGAAAAGAGGGGAGGTGATTCACATGTGGATTGTTACGTGGCATCTCTTTGAGAGCCTCAAAAGTGCTCAGACTGATTTTCTCCAAACGCTTCTGGATCGATTCTGAATTCTGAGCCAGGCAAAACACTATTTCTTGGAGTTAAAATGAATACACATACACAAAGCAATCCCAGGGTTGGGGATTTAGCTCAGTGGGTAGAGCGCTTGCCTAGCAAGCGCAAGGCCCTGGGTTCGATCCTCAGCTCAAAAAAACAAAAACAAAACAAAGCAATCCCCCGCAACTTTATACCACAAGGAAATCTCTGGCTGCCCCCCTCCTCACAGCAACTCTCTTCACTGACCAACCCCTCCTCACCTGTCAGGGTTAGCTCTCCGACTGCTCCTCAAGTCACCTCCTACCACATTCTCCTCACCTCGTATGGGGGGAGTGGGGAGTTGGGGAGGCATGGGCTTCATCTGAAACTGCAAGATTCCCTCCACATAAATGTGCTGATTAGAGATGGGGGCACTCCCAATTCACCCTGCCATGCCTCTGGCTCCCTGGCCAGGGTCATATGGACAGAGGCAGGCCATCGAACTAAGGCCATGCTGGTGACCAGCACTGCTGCCCCATAGACTTCATATATAACCCACTGGAGGTACCGTGCTATAGAAAGTGACAGACAGCCTTTGTGACCCACTGCTTGCTCATTTTTAACCCTAAGAAGCCAAGAGTTGTAGGTGGCATCAGATCTGCCCCAGCCTGTGTGTGGAGCTATATAATGCCTCTCTGCCACCAGCCACACCCAGCACCTAAGGCCCCAAGCTCAGTCCTGAGGGTGTGGGGGAGAATCCGCCTGGGGCCCTGACTCAGTCTGAAGCTGGAGCTTATTTCCTGTTGGAAACTCTGAATTGCCACAAGCGGTTGTGGCTGGGAAGACTGAGTCACCTCCATCAGAGACGGGGGAGGGAGGGTTGCCCCCCTCTTTGCCCACTACAGCCACACCCAAACCCCCTTCCTAGCATGCTGCCAACTGCTGGCCCAGTCCACACAAGGAAGCCAGGCATGAAAAGCAGGGGAAGGTTCCCCTCCCACTCACCACACCCAAAAGGAAAGGACAGAGACATAGTCATGGTTACAGGGAAGCTGGAGAGGCTACCAACTTGCCTAGGGCCATGGAGAGAGCTCAGAGGCCATTCTCCACTTTCAACTTCCCTGACCCTTCCAGGTACACTCCTTTCCAACAAGCCATACAAGTCCAACCCAGAAAGGCCTGAACTGAGGCGTCTGCTCAGGCAGCTGTGCCCAGTGTAAGTTCTGTCCTTCACTCTAGACTCCCTTCCCCACTCCTGGAGAACAAGCTCCTCCCCACATACGAAGCCACAAAGAGGAAGGTGGATCCCAGACCCTTCTGGTGCCTGCCTACATTATTACATGGATAATGCTGGAGGAGGGGGGGGGGGCTCCTGGGATGCCCTCCACGGGCAAAGGACAATGTGTCTCAGGAGAGCCTGCACAAGCCTCATGCACAGAACACCAACACACAGGTCTATCCATGTCCTGAGGGTAAAAGGGCTTAAGGACAGAGGGAGTGGTTTCTGGTAGGCCAAGGGCTAATGGGGTCTTGTCCCATCCTCTAAGGTCTGGTTCCCAACTGGAAAAAAACAAAAAACAAAAAAAAACAAAAAGCTCACCTAGACAACAGACTGAGCCATGCCCTGGCCTCTGCCCTCCTAGGCAATGCCCTTCTTCCCATCTCACCTAGAACCACCCCACCTCCAGGTCACGGCCAGCTCCTAGCAGGCCAAGCACCCAGTCATGGGGGCCCTCTGTATTATCCCTGTAATACAAATCTGAGCCACCTAGCCATAGAAGACAGACTCAAGCCTCAGTGGACAAGTAGTTTGCCTGGGCCAGTTCCATGCCAGCAGCTCTCCTATACACACCCACTTCTGAAAAGAGGGACCTCCAAAGGCCACTGGGGCGGGGAGAGGGGGAGGTGGGGGTGAGGGCAAGGACAGTGCTGGAGAGGGGTACAAACAGGACTATGCCAACAGCTGGTCCTGCCAGTCTTGGGGCCGGCAGGCCCCGCCCCCACCAGGATTTGCCTGGAGGAGTACAAGCCACGTGGGTCCACTGGCTAGGACACCCAGCACCCTCAGGCAGAAAGGGCGCCACCTGCTGATATGAACACAACCCATACACACACCTTGTGCTGCCCACCAGAGCCCACCAGACTTAAGCCCGGGCCCCAGAAACACCCCACAGCCCCTTCCCACCCCTCTCGGCCTGGGAGCCGGAATGCAGCTGACCTGTGGCTGGGGCAGGCTCCAGGCCTGGCCTGGCCAGGGTCCCCACGGTGGTGGCGGACACCACAGGGGTTTCAGGTGGCCCCTCCTCACGCTCCTTCCTGCGATAGACCTTCCGCTCCTCACGGACAGGGTCCTCAGCTGGCAGAGGACCCCGCTTTGGTGGGCAGCTCAGGGGACCTTGCATGGCCTGCACATGGGGGGAGCGACGACGTGCCGGCATCACCATGGCGACGGGGCGGCGCACACGCTGCAGAGAGGCAGGCACGATCTCTGGTGGCAGGTGTAGGTACTGGCGCAGGTGGTCAATGCCTTCGTTGGTCAGGTACCAATAAAAGTGGCACCAGGCAAAGGTCTCCCGCACCAGGCCCCGAGCTCGTAGTGAGGCCATGGCACGCATGACCTGTAGGTTGGTGACGCCGGGCACATGGGGATGCAGGCTGCGGGGCCGCCGGTCCTTCTTGGCCACCATAACCCCCTCACGAAAGAGCACCTCATAGATGGCCCGCAGTTGGTCCAACGGCATGAGCATGCCTGCCACCATGGCTGCTGGAAGCCTGCCGGTCAGCACAGTGTGAAGGCAGCAGGTGGGGCACAGCCAGGAGGCTGATGAGGCTCCCTTTGGCACAGGATGTGGCAAGGGCCACTGGCCAGTAGGCAAGCAGGCTCCGGTTCTAAGCACAAGGGCGCAAGCTCAGGGGCAGTGTGGCTCCAGTGCCTGGCTCTGTGAATTCCTACCGGCAAGGCTGCCTGTCTGAGCCTCCCGCCTGCCCGCCCTCCAGGACGCCTAGGCCGGCCCCCTCTGACTCAGCAGCAGGGCCGGCCCCTCCCACCCACAACTGGCAGGGCCCCTCCAAGAGTGAGGGGCACCAATGAGCTGCCCCTCCCTTCACGGGTCACATATAGCTCCAATGTCAGAAATGACATCAGTTTCTAAAGCACTTCTTCAAGCTTCCCAAGACTGTGAAGGGCAGGGTGGGGTCTAACATGGATCAAGAATCATCCCCCAAAGATGACAGAGTGGGCAGAAAAGGGGGAGCAGAGAGCGCAGGGGGGTCCTCATGGCAAGGACACCCCCCAAGATTGTGATCTCTGGGGATCATCGGCTCACAGCTATCGGAAAGGAAGGGTTGCCTGAACTGGAAAACCGGAAGAGTCCAAGGGGAGAAGATCAGGAGCCGGAGAGGAACCTGGGGTGTGTGTGGGGAAGGGAGGGGCGGGGGCAGAGACCTGAAGAAGAGCAGGGGCAGCAGCCAGAACACATAGACAGCAGCTGGCTGCAGGCACCATCCCTGCTGTCATCAGAAAAAGAAAGGGACAGTGCTCCGATCTCCAAACGACCACAGAATTTAACACTCCCATGCCGGCACAGATTACTCCCACCCCCCACCCCACCCTCCCACCCACCCCGTCCAGAAACAAAGCCACTTTCCAGCCCAGGACCTCCGAAGAGAGCTCAGGGTGGAGCGTGCTGGGTGAGGCCTCCATCCACCCACACCTCCAGCACAGCTGTTAAAGGCCAGGGACTCCCAGCTGCCATAGGAAATCAAAGTCACCAAGTCCCTGACTTGGTGGCCTTGTCATCTAAAATTCCCTCTCCCCAGGCAGCCTGAGTGTCCACTTGTGGCCAGAGGGGCAGGTGCTGGAGAGAGGACACGAGAGACACCATCGGGGACCAAGTGAAAGGAAGAGGAGCTCTCACATGTCTTAAGGACTGCCAACCGAGGGTCCAGCATGGATATGGTCTGTGCCGGGTGCCACCCGATACCCCCCAACTCTCCAGGTTGTGCCCCACCAAACCCCCATCCATTAAGGCTCTCCCTCAGCAGACACACCCATTCCCACCAAGCCCTGCAAACTCAGGAACTGATTATAAATAGGGCGGGGGTGGGGGATCCTGCAGTGGGAGGTGCTGGCCAGCGGCAGGCAGGCAGCCAGCAAAGCAGTGCGTGGGGCGGGTTTATGGGCTGTCACCATGGCGCCCCGGCAGACTCCAAACATACAGACACAGGGCCGGTGGCGGGTGGAAACTCTGAAGGCTCGGCCAACAGTTTCCCAAAGCCCTCCCTGAGGGCCAACTCAGCCAGCTCACTGCGGCAGGGCTCTCCCGGTACCACGCCCCTGGCCAGGCCAAGGCAGGAAGGGGGCCAGGCCCTCCTCCGGAGCCCAGCCCTGAGGGGAGGGCGGGGCAGCACTAAATCAGGTCTGCAGGACCAAGAGTGTGTAGCAGCCATACACAGCCATCCCGAAGCACCTAGGGATCTCTACACCAGAGTTTTAGTTTTCAGACCAGTGCCAACCCAGCTCTACCTCCAAACAAGTTCCTGGAAGCTTGGCTTGTCCCTCAGACACCTCTCCCCAGTACCCTATACTTACCCCCATCCCCACTCAACACTGCCCCTGCCCCCATCTCCCTGACATGATCCCCTAATTCCATCAAATCCCCAATCTCACAGCCACCGAGCCAACATATAACCCACCACCATCCCCCAAATGATCTCCAGCCAGATCTAAAGTCCTCTGGGCCCTTGGACCTGAAGTCTCTTCTGTCCAGGCCCACGTGGGTGCCCTTACAGTAACTAACTCAACCCAGCCACCATCCCCATCCCACCCCTAGGCAGGAGAGGGCAGTAGCTCCCAGCACCAGAGCAAGGGGTTAGGGAATGTCTCCTCCCTCCCGCCAGCTAGAGCACCTGCAGGCAGGCTTGAGACCGCAGGGAGGAGCCTGGAACAAACAACATGTCCTCCCACATCTGCTCCCACGTGCACAGGCATACACACAACCCTGGTCTGGGTCTGCTTGTCTTCAGGGTCCCTGGGCTTTAGGAGGACGCCCTGTGCCCTACCCTATCTTGCAGAAACACTGAGAAGTTGCTGATTCAGCACTGAAAGAGACCAGCCACACTCCCTGGCTGGCCCCTTTAGGTTTCCAGAGCAACCAGACAGCGCCCTTGGGCAGTCCCTAGCCCCCCAACCCCGGACAAAGAGCCACAGTGTGGCCTTTCCCAGGGCCAGCCCGTCTGGCGCCTAATGCCTTGGGCATGAAGGTCCCCACAGGCCTACACTGCCCACTCAAACCCCAATCTGTGAGGCATCTGGCCAAGGCGGGGAGCGCAGGCTGACTGCTTGCTCTCTTCCCACTGGTACTGCCGCTGCAGTCAGCAGTGCCCAACCCAGTACTCGCTGCAGGGCTGCAGGGCTGCAGGGCTGCAGGGCTGCAGGGCTGCAGGGCTGCAGGGCTGCTGCGGGAGCTCCTCTCACCCAGCCCTAGGAGGAAACCGGGAAGGGCGCGAGCCTAGGGTCCTCCTCCATCTCCAGCTCCGCACCTTTCAGTGTTACCAGCTGACCCTGTCCCGTGGGATGCTGCACCCGACAGAGGTCACTGAGTGTCTGAGAGCCAGGCTGCTCCAGACTGTACCTTTGAGGGAGCTGATCTCGTGCTGGATGGCTCTCGAGGGGTCCATGTCTTTCTTCACTTAGGGTGTGCGGCAGCCACTGTGCCCAGGACTACACCGCACCGCACTGCTCAAGGCCAGCACTGCAGCCTGAAGGAGGAGCCGGGAGGTGTGGGGCAGGGCTTGCTGGCCAGAGGCGGGGCTTCTGCTAATCAATGTTCAGGACATCACTGCCCAAAGCGCATGCTCCAGGCCATGCACCGCACTGCCCCTGCCCCTGCCCCTCCCCTTCGACACGGCCAGCAGGAGCTTCCTAACCAAGAAAGTCCAGCCCGACTACCCAGACAACAGACGACAGCCAAGTATGTATGCACTGCCAGCTCCACAGTCCAGGCCCTCTGCTACCTGAAAATCCTATGACTGGCCTGAAGGTCGCACCTGCACAGGGCCTGTCCCTCACACTGGGGCCTCAGCCACCTATCTGCTTCCTGCGGGGGACGCACAGTCTAGACCTCCAGCTTTGCCCCACAGATGGAACTGGAGGACAACTAGCTGTATGTCCCTTCCCTAGGTCCTGTCCCATCCAATCTCTTCCAGTGTGATACTTGGTCACGCCACCATCCCAGGCTCAAGCTGCTTCGATGCCGCAGCCTCTGACTGTTTTTGCCATGTCCTGTCTGTCCAGCTCTGTGGTGTCCCACCACCCACCAACCCTGTGGCTCAGGACACAACTTTGGGGTCACAATCCCTCATAGCCAGCTCCACCAAGTGTTCTGACTCTGCCCTCCAGTATACCCACTTGCCGCCACTTCCGCTGCCACCCAGCACGACATGCAACTCCTAGCAAGGTCCAGTCCTCTGCTCCTGCACTGCTACCAGCACCAAGAAGCAGGCCACGGCTGATCTGGTCCAACCACCACAGAGGTCAGCAAGACACTGTTGCTAACGGCCGCCATCCTAGACAGGACGCCATGCCAGCAGGAAGTCAGTTCTACCTCCTTCTACGTCCCACAGGAAGTACCAAGAGACCATGTGGTCTTCTGTACTGGGTAAACAATGAGGGTCAGAGGTGACCTCCACAGGAGGTTTCCAGCCTCCCTCAGTCTCCTGTCCTACTCAAGTCTACCCTCTTCCTTGGTCCTCTCCCAAGACCTTCTGCTGGCTTCTCAGGTTCAGAGTACCCATCTTTCTGCAGGCAGGCCTACTTACTACCACGGGTCAAGTCAGAGCCAGGGAGGCCATGAAGATGGTACAGGGGCAATCATGGCCACTGACACAGGTATCAGTCCCATTTGGTTTGTGAACCCCTCAGCCCCCATTCCTGCCATCTTTGGGACTCAGCCAGTCTACTAGTTTCTAAACGTGGGAAAAGTAGCAAAGAATTAAAACACGATTTTCACCATGCATGGTGGTGCACGCCTTTAATCCCAGCACTCAGGAGGCAGAGGCAGGCGGATCTCTTGAGTTCGAGGCCAGCCTGGTCTACAGAGTGAGTTCCAGGACAGCCAGAGCTACACAGAGAAACCCTGTCTGAAAGAAAAAAAATAAATTCTAAATACTCCCACCTAAATTTCTACTTTTTACTAAGTTGTACTTGGACAAGCAGAGATTCAGCCTACATGTAAACAATTCTGGGGTGTGTGTGTGTGTGTGTGTGTGTGTGTGTGTGTGTGTGTGTCTGTGTGTCTGTGTGTGTCTGTGTCTGTGTGCGTGGAGTGTATGCAGACTTACAGGCAAATTCAGGTGTTTTTCAGAAGCTGTCCACCTTCTGCTCGTAACTGCTGAGCCATCCCTCCAGCCCCAAGAACCTGCAGATCTCCAGGCTGGGAACGGAGAAGGGCCTGGGGGCAGGAGAGATGTCCTTGGGGAGGAAGCCTGGTGGCGGTACAACAGCAGGATGCCTCTGTTTCTCCATCTTTGTCTGACGAGAAGCAACATCTGGGCCCTCGCCACAGTGCTCAGCTTTTTCCCCGCCTCACTGCCCAGATTCCCTGGCAATCAACCGTGGATTACAGACCAGTTTTACTGACAAAGCAACAGGACACTGACTGCAGCTGGACTCTCCAGCATGGGACACGGCAGGAAACCCACAACCCCCAGCTTGTTCTGGCTATCTTCAGAGGAGAGGCAGTCTGACCACAGTGACTAAGGGTCCCATCCATCATGTCATCTGGCCCAGGGACACACAAAGCCAAGTCCTCCTGAGGCTTTCTGACAATCCTAAGAAAGGAATGAACACCCTGAGAACCCAGGATCCAGCTCAAGCCAGATCCTCTCCTCCGCACATAGAGCAACTCTTCCTTGCACATGCCCTGTGACCCTAGCAAGCTTTGCTACGTGCCCAATCCAAGGGGGAACCCCAGTCCAATCCTGCCTTCACCCATCCAACACAACAGATGCTCACCCCTTGAGCCTTGGGCCTTCCCCTTTGGTTCTGAAACAGGCTGGTTTCAACCTCAGGCTGGCGCTCCCCTCAAGATGCCCATCTTCAATCCTGTCTGTCTGTAATGGCAGCCTTCCTGTTGGGGCTCACGGGTTGTGGACTATGTTAGTGGGGAGTAGCCCAGTGGATCCTGTGCAGGGTGATCGATGACAGCTGTCCATCATGTCAGTGGACACCTTTCACCCCAGGAGACCAGACTCAGTAGAATGCCATCTCCAGAACTCTGCAGAAAGGCCTTCCTGTGTGTTACATGGCGCCTCACCCCTCCTCCGCCCCCCCCCCCCCACTTAAGCTGACACCAAGCACACATGGGCCTAATGAAGAAGGGGACATTTAGAGTCCAGATTGATTTCCGAGGAACTCCACCACTACTGCTTACTTTACTACTGAATTGAGGGAAATAATCTGGGTAAGGGCATTTACTGCCCTTACAAAGACCTGGATTTGTTTCCCAGCACCCACAGGGCAGCTCACAGCCATCTGTAACTCCAGCTCCAAGAGAGCCATTATCTTTTCTGGCTTCCACAGGTACTGTATGCACATGGTGTACATACATACATGTAAAATAAAATATTTTTTAAACAAAAGAATGGGGCTGGAGAGATAGCTCATCAATTAAGAGCATTGGTTGCTCTTCCAGAGGAACCAAGTTGGATTCCCAGTACCATGAAGCTGTTTCTAACCCTCTGTAAACCCCATTTCCAGAAGATCTGGCACCTTTTCTGGCCTCCTCAGGCATCAGGGACACAAATAGACTTACATGCAGACAAAACACACATACACACAAAATAAAACAATTTAGTTTTGTTTTGCTTTTGTTTTTTGAGGAAGGCTTTCTCTGTGTAGCTGTATCCCTGGATGTCTTGGGATTCACTCTGTAGATGACGCTGACCTCAAACTCAGAGATTCCCCTGCCCCTGTCTCCTGAGTGCTGGGATTAAAAACATGGGCCACCACTGCCCGGCTAAAATAAAATAAATGTTTAAAAAAATTTAAAACCCACAGACAGTCTCTAAAGCACAGAGGGCCCGTTTGTTTCTTGGCTTGCTTTTCTTGACACCAGGGCCTCACACTTGCTGGCCAAGAGCTCTGCCGCGTGCCACTAACTAACCATTCCTCTAACAACTCATTGGATTAAAAAATTATCTTTTTCTTTTAGGCCAGGTGTTGGTGGCACTTGACTTTAATCCCAGCACTCGGGAGGCAGAGGCAGGCGGATCTCTATGAGTTCGAGGCCAGCCCGGTCTGCAGAGTGAGTTCCAGGACAGCTAGGACTACAACAGAGAAACCCAATATTGAAAAAACAAACAAGCAACAGCAAAAAACTATCATTTTTTTAAAGAGACGGGGATCAGTGGGTAAATGCAGGAATAAGGACCTCAGATCAGATCCCTAGGCCCCAGATGAGCCAGGCACTACGGCCCATCTACGACCCCAGCACTGGGTGGGTGGAGAAGGGACTACACTGTGGGCTCACTGGCCAGCCAGACTAGTCTAAAAGGCAAGCTCCTGATAGGTAAGAGAGCCTGTCTCGAGAATAAGGTAGCGTGAGATCAACAGAGGAAGACACTGCAAATTGAACTCTGGCCAACAAACACACACACACACACACACACACACACACACACACACACACTCACACTTACATACAAGTACACACACACACACACACACACACACACATACACTCACACTCACTCACATACAAGTACACACCACCACCACCACCACCACGACCGCCGCACATGGTCCAGTACGATAGGCATGGTAACCCAAATCTGTAATCCCAGCACCCAAAGGTTGGTTGAGGCAAGAGGATTGTGAGTTTGAGCCCAGCCTGGCTGCCATCTTGAGACTTAAAAAAGGGGGCAGTAGTGTGGGGCCACTAAACTAGGAAAGATGTGTGTTATTAATATGAGGATAATGTCCCTTTGAAATCACAGAGGCAGTCCCAGATGTTTCCCCGCTGGCAATGACAGGTCATGGGAGGTCATGGGAGGCTGTGGGAAAGAGGGTATGAGAGAGCAAAGGGAGAGAGGCAAGTATGGCTGTCACCCCAGCATCAGGTCCCAGCAAAGCCCCCGCTACCCTCTACTGCTCCTCTTAGGGCACAAACTCAACCCATCCCTGCCCAAAATAAGTCAGAGCTCACTGGACTGTGGGCTGCAAATACATTTTCAAAAGCCCCAAGAGTCTGGCGCAGTGATTCATGCCTATATAATCCTGACAATCAGGAGGTCAGAATTTAAGGTCATGCACAGCTACATAAAGTAGTTCGAGGCAGCCTGGGTTATGTGAGATTCTTTCTCAAAAAAAGAAAAATAAGGAGAAAAAAAAAAAAAAAGACCCAAGACATGCGAGTGTCTCACTGTGTATCTTTGGCCGGCCAGGAACTCACAGAGATCCACCTGCCTCTGCCTCTAGAGAACTGGTATTAAAAAAGGCATGCGCCACCACACCCAGCTAAGTCTGAGTCAACAGACCCCATTCAGAATGCAGCTGTCCAGATTCCCAGATACTCTGCTCAGTAAGCTGCCTAGGCACAAACACTAACTGTGGTTCTGGTCGACCCACTTGCTGGTTCGGGGAGACTGTTAATATTTACCTCACCCGCTCACTTATGCAATGGTAAGGATGTATTATTTCTTTGAAACTGTTAATACTGGATGTTGGAGAGGCAGAAGACCACTCTCTCTGGTAATCCTAGGAAGAATCAATTGCAATACCCGCAAACATCTTAGAAATTATTTTAAAATTGGCTTTTTTTTTAAATATGGAACACTCCCGAATTTGAGTATCATACTTGCGCAGAGGTCATGTTAATATCCTCTGTATCATTCCAAATTCAGCATATGTGCTGCATGAGCAAGTGGCCGAAACTTGTTTGGACAGAGGTTTGGGAGTGCAGTTCAGTGTCGGAGCATCTGCCCAGCACACACAGACCCCAGCCAGATTCGATCTTCAGCAATAGGGGTTGGTGGGGAAGGAGGGTTTTCAAAAAAAAAAAAAAAAACCAAAAACCATGTTGGTCAAGGTCATCCCCAACTACATGGAGAGTTTGAGGCCAGCCCGGGCTAGAGTCACTGTGTCAGCGAAAGAAAAAAAAAGGGGGGGGGGGGTCACATAAATATTAAAAGTAGAGAATTAACAGTTTTCCTCGAATCCCGTGCAAGGACAATCACTTCCTGCTCGTTCCTACAGTTTCCTTATGGAAAATAATCAAGTAAACCCTAACACAATCTTCAATTTCCACCTTCTAATGTAAAAGGGTGACATCTGATGTACATGCGTCAACCCTGGCCCTTCCATCAACCCCACACCTTGGTGGCCTCTCACATCCATAGGTAAAAGACACCCCCTTGCTCCCTCAGTGGGCACACAGGAGGGGGGCTCTTTTTTCCTGCTTGTATACATATTATTTCTGACTGACGCTGCCACTCAGCCATTTGCTGTCTCATCAACAAGTCTCAGAAGTCCAGACTTTTGGACTTTCATCAACATGATCACTGCAATTCGGTGTCAATAAACCCTACATTTAACTTTAAACTATTTGTTGGTTTGTCTGCTGTATGTGTGTGGTAGGTAGTACAGTGGACGTCGGAGGACAACTTGTAGAAATCAGTTCTCTCCTCCCACCATGTGGGTCCTGGGGACAAATTCAGGTCATCAGGCTTGGGGATGAGTATTTACCATCTGAATCATCCAACCTATAGCAGTTTATAATTTAAAAGAAAACTAATCATAACCTCAGTGTTCTCGGAGAAGGAAATGGTTTAATGAGATGGGTTCACTGCTGATGGTGGTTTGGATGTGGTTTGTCCCCACCAAAACTCATACTGAGGCTTAACTCCTCACGGTAAAGGGATTCACGCAGCAACCCCTCAGAGAGATAATTAGCTGTTTAAGAAGGATGAATGGTGTCTCACAGGGGTGCTGTCTCTCAAGGGACAAGATTAGTGCTTGCCAGAGCAGACTGTTCTCAATGAGCCTGGACCTTCCCAGGATCTCTCTTCCACAGTCATTAGCTCTCCCACATGATGCCGCTTACTCAAGTGCAGACCCAAGTCCCTCCCTCCTCACAAGAGGCCAACCGATGGCATGGCGTCAGCTGATTGTAGACTTTCAATCTCCAACACCTCAAGCTAAATAAGCTTCTTCTCTTTATTAAAATATCCAGTCTCGCCGGGCAGTGGTGGCGGCACACGCCTGTAATCCCAGCACTTGGGAGGCAGAGGCAGGCGGATCTCTGTGAGTTCGAGGCCAGCCTGGTCTACAGAGCTAGTCCAGGACAGGCTCCAAAGCTACAGAGAAACCCTATCTCAAAAAAACAAAAAACAAAAATAATAAAAATAAAAATAAAATATCCAGTCTCGCTGGGTGTCGGGAGGCCAAAGCAGGCAGATCCCTAAGTTCAAGACCAGCCTGGTCTACAGAGCGAGTTCCAGGATAGTCAGGGCTACACAGAGAAACCCTATCTTGAAAAAGCCAAAAATAAATAAATAATAAACCACTCTCAATTACTTCTAAGATCATGTGTAAAATACTCATTCGCATGCATTTTATAAGCAATGTAGAATGAACCTAGGACGTTACCATATTTTATTAATAATAATTAATAAACATAGGAGTATGACAATGTAATTAATGTCACAGAAAGTTATTCATATTCTATCATTAAAAAGTTACAGAGGTCAGCCAAGTGTACATCAGCTAGGTGTAGTAGTCCATGTCTTTAATCCCAGCACTTGGGAGGCAGAGGCAGGCAGATCTCTGTGAGTTCGAGGCCAGCCTGGTCTATACAGTGAGTTCCAGGACAGTCAGGGCTGTTATGCATAGAAACCCTGTCTCAAAAAGTTATGAAGGTCAGTGCTGGAGAGATGGCTCAGCAGTTGAGAGTACTTGTTGCTCTGGCACTGGACCCAAGTTCAGTTCCCAGAACCCTCATGGTTGCTCACAACCATCTGTAACTCCAATTCCAGGGGTACACATACATACAAACACTCATACACATAAAATAATCTGGGGGGGGGAGATCTACTTTTTAAAAAAGAAAAGCCAAGAGGTAGAGGCAGGCAGATCTCTGAGTTTGAGGCTACCTTGGTCTTCAGAGTTCCAGGACAGCCAGGGCTACATGGAGAAATCCTGTCTCAAAACATAATGAATGAATTAATTAATGAATGAATGAATGTATGAGCTGCTACGGTTCACTGGCGACCTTCGTTAGATAAAGCCTTAGTTGGCTTACAGAGAAGGCTCAGTGGTTAAACACATTCACTGATCTTCCAGAGGACCCATGTTCTATTCCCAGATCCCACATGGTGGCTCCCAATCATCTGTAACCCCAGTTCAAGAGGAACTGGCACCTTCTGCTAGCCTCCAAGGCATACAAGTGATGCGCAGACATACATACATTCAGGCAAAACACTTATACATGTCAAACAAACAAAAAACCTAGTTGCTAAAAAAATCATTACAAAGGTCTAAAATACTTCATAACACTACAGCATAAAGTCACAAGTAAAACACAATAATAAACATGGGGCCAGCATGGTTTAAAAAAAAAAAAACACAAAGAAAACATGCTTAAGTTTAACATCGGTCAAACACTAGAGGACAGTTTAAAGAGGGAATAAAATGGCAGACCCCCGACACATAGGTCTACGTCCCTGAAATTCATAAATGTGAACTTACTGGGAGACAGATCTAATTAAGACCCAAAAATGAGGTCATCCGGATTATTTGGGTGGTCCCAGGTCTAAGAAGAGGAAAAACACAGGGGCAGAGACTGGACGGATGCAGTCGGAGCCAAGGAAGGACAGGATTTTCCCAAGTGCCTCTAGAGGAAGGGCCCACAATGCTTGGATGCTGGACTTCTGGCCTGCTGTGGTTTAAATGACCAAGGAAATGAATGCAGATATTATTACAAGGTATGGGGTGTTGTGTCACAAATATCTGAAAATGTGGAAATGGAGGCCAGACATGGCAGTGCACATCTTTAATCTCAGCATTTAAGAAGCAGAGGCAGGAGGATCTCCGAGTTTGAGGCCAGCCTGGTCAATATAACTAGTTCCCGGTCAGCAAGGGCTACATAGAGAGACCCTGTCTCAACAAAACAACAACAAAATGTGGAAATGGCTTTAAAATTAGGTAACAGACAGAAACTAGAGAATTTCGAGGCATATGAGCAAAAAGCCTAAGGCTGCCTTACCTAGCCCCTGTTAGGAACATGGAGGATGAAAGAGGGTGTCATGTCACATGGTATGGCCCCATCCCAGCTACTTTGAAGGCCAAGACAGGGTGATTGCTTGAGCCAAGGAGTTCCAAGCTATCCTGGGCAGTACAGTGAGACCAACATTTAAGAGAAGGAGGAGAAGGAGGGATAACAAGAAGCGTAGAGATGTTGCTGGTGGAATCATGTTAAGTGAGTTGGAAGGGAGCTTGCCTAGCATGCACGAAGCCCAGGGTTGGATCCCCGGAATCTCATAAACCAGGCGCAGTGACAGTATTGACACATGGCTGCAATCCAGCACTGGGCACTGGAGGCAGGAATATCAGAAGTACAAAGTCATCTCTGGCTACATGGTGAGCTGAAGTTAAGTCTGGGATACATGAGACCCCTCTTCAAAAAAAAAAAAAAAAAAAAGAAAAGAAAAGAAAAGAAAAGTGTGGAGGGTTGAACGAGAATGGCCCCTATAGGCTCTCATGCTTGGATGTTTGCTACCCAGTAAGTGGAACTGTTTGGGAAGGATTAGGGAGTGTGGCCTTATTGGAGGAGGCGTGTCACTGGGGGTGGGCTCTGAGGTTTCTGAAGGCCACAACAAGCCCAATCTCTTTCTCTCTTCCTTCAGATCAGGATGTAAGCTCTTAGTTACTGATCCAGTGACATGCCTGCCTGTCACCATGCTCCCTGACATGATGGTCATGGACTCTAACCCTCTGAAACTGTGAGCAAGTCCTAAGTTGCCTTGGTTGTGGTGTCTATTCACAGCAATAGAACAGTAACGAAGACAGGAAGGGAGGGAGGGAGGAAAGGGGGGAGGGAGGGAGGCAGGGAGGCAGGGGGGGAGGAAAGGAGGGAGAGAGGGAAGGGGAGATCTTTAATCCCAGCACTCTAAAGGCAGAGGCAGATTGATTGATCTCTTTGAGTTCAAGGCCATAGTGATCTATATAGTTAGTTCCAAGTCTGCCAGGAATACATAGTAAGATCCTGTCAAGAAGGAGAAAGAGGCAGGTAGATCTTTGAGTTCAGGGCTAGCCTGTTCTATAGAGCCAGTTCCAGGACAGCCAGGGCTACACAGAGAAACCGAGAGAGAAAGAGAGAGACAGAGAGACAGAGAGACAGAGACAGAGAGAGTCAGACAGACAGAGAGGCAGAGAGAGACAGAGAGACAGGAAGAAATAAATGAGGAAAACATATTCTCAGATACTAGAAGCGAGGTTATCTTTGTCTTGAAGCGGCCAAAGTCGACCGGGTTGTGTTCCACTGTTGGGTGCAGAATTTGTAAGCAACAAACATGGATTTTTAGCTGAAGCAGTTTCCGAGCAGTTATAGCTCAGCTTCTTCTTGTGGCTCATCTTAAAAGGCAGGAAGAAAAAGAAATTGAGGAAGGAGCTGATAAGCAAAAAGGAACCAGCACTGGTGATCTGGGAAATTCACAGGCTACTCAGTTTGCAAAAAGATGCCGACATTGGAAATGTCACTGTCTGGACAGGATGCTCTGGAAAGAAAGCCACATGTGTGACTAGATAGCCTTTTGCCTATGTGTGACTCATGAGTCCATTCAACTACCTCTGCAGAGTCAGGAGGAAAGAGATTATCTAGAAAAGCCCTGTGGCAGGCGCTCTTGGGTAGCGGCCTGGCTCTCTGCGACACAGAAGGAAGGCACAGATTTATGAAAACACCATGCCACAGCAACCCTGCCAGCCTGGACTAAAGGGACAAAGACAGAAGTGCTAGACTTCCAAGATGCTAGAAGCAGGAACAGGGTGGTAAACGCAGTCAAAGCAAGCGTACCTCCCCTCAGAGAAAGGCAACAGCCGGGCAGTGATGGCACACGCTTTCAATTCCAGCTCTCAGGAGGCAAAGGCAGGTGAATCTCTGAGTATGGGGCCAACGTGGTCTACAGAGTGAGTTCCAGGGCAGCCAGAGCTACACAGAGAAACCCTGTCTTGGGAGGAAGAAAAGAAAAAGAAGGAAGGGAGGAAAGGAGGGAGCAAGGGAGGGAGGGAGGGAGGGAGGAAGGACGGACGGACAACAGCCAAATGTCCAACTTAGAGGACGCTTCCACAGCTAAACCAGGGGCCAAGCCCCACAGAGAGGTCAGGAATGAAGAACCGTTAAGGCCTGTATCCCAGGCCACACGGGAGCACTGTTATCTTCCACCAGCCTCCACTCCCCAACAGCCTCCCACACATCCCTTAGTGCCTGGAATCTGACTGTACCCCTAAAGAATCTGGTGGAGGTCCCTGTGGTTCCTCACGCATTGCTCCCAGGCACTCTTTCTGAATCCGCTTCCTCTTAGGACTTGGTGCTCAAACTGGATGTGCTTTTAATTCAAGCACTAGGCAGGCAGGCAAGCCTAGTCTACATAAAAGATTACCAGGCTAGCCAAGGCTACACAGAGACCCTGTATCAAAAAGAACAAAACAAACAAAACACAAAACACAAAACACACACACACACACACACACACACACACACACACACACACACACCTCATGCCCAGATAGCCCTCTCCTCCTTGCCTAGTGTTCTGCATATGCCCAGTCCCTACAGTTGGTGGGTCTTAGGAAACAGGTCTGTCCCCAGTCAAGCCCAATACAGTATTTCTCAGCATCTTGGCTCTCTATCCACATCCTTATCTCAGGGTCAGCTGTACACACCCAATGCCAACCTGCCATTCTATTTCCCTAATGCGGACGTACTCCCTCCACCCAGCTGCCCTCTATCTCCACAGCCACCTCAGCAGCTTCTCAGAGGAACTAAGGAGTCACTCCGGAAGTTGGGGGTGCTGTGGGGTCCAGCTCAGAGTCCACCAGTCATGCCTAGCAACTGGGGTGGGGCTTGGTTCAGGGATGCAGAGATGCAGCAAGCCATGGACCTTGCTCTCAGGAAGCTGAGTCCGATGGGAGAAAAGACGTTTAAAATATTCCTTGTTGCCTGTGAACACACACCCAGACCCTGAAGCCTCTTACATAGCTCAGCGTCCCCCCAAATTCCAAACAAGTTAAAGATGGAAAATAAACAGATGCAGGTGACTTTATTTTGTTTCTATTTTATTCCTCTGTGTGTGTGTGTGTGTGTGTGTGTGTGTGTGTGTGTGTGTGTGTGATTGTGTGTGTGCACACATGTGTGCAGTGCCAGAAGAGGACGTTGGGTTTTGCCGGAGCTGGAGCTACAGGCTATTATTGTGAGCCTCAAGCTGTGGGAGCTGCAAACCAAACTTGGCTCCTCTAGAAAAGCAGCAAGGGCTCTCCACCACCGAGCCATGTCTCCAGCCCACAGTCTTGTTTTTTAATAAAAGAAAGCCATTCAAACCACAGCATAAAATCCAAAGGTCACTGAATGAAAACCGGCAAATTTGCAAGACGGTTCTGGGCAGGAACTGTGGTACACACGGTTTCAGCTGAGGCCGATCATTTGAGCACAGGAGTTTGAGACCAAGATGGGAAACATAGTAAGACCCCATCTCAAGTAATAATTTTTTTTTTTTTTTGAGACAAGGTTTCATGTGTAGCCCTGGCTGTCCTGGAACTCACTCTGTAGACCAGGCTGGCCTTGAACTAAGAGGTCCATCCACCTGGCTCTGCCTCCTGAGTGCTGGGATTAAAGGCATGTCCACCACTCCAGGCTCCAATAATAGTTATTTTTATTATTAAATTAAACAGTTAAAACTAATTTGCCCGAAGTTCTATCAACAGACTCAAATGAAGACAGACTGACAGCTGGGAAGCAGAGACAAGTGGACCTCTTAGTTAGAGGCCATCCTGGTCTACAGAGTGAGTTCCAGGACAGCCAGGACTACACAGAAAAGAAATCCTGTTTTCAAAAACCAAAAAATAAAAAAGACAGATTGATGATGTTAGATTCAGCAATTAGAATACAAAGGATCCAAAGATGTTGTTTTATGGTCTGGGTAGTGATCACAAGGCAACCTTGAAATGGAAGCTGTATGTGCAGAATTCGTACATTTTTCTATAGAAAGGCTATACTAAAATAAACCTTCACTTGCTTTCAAAATAACCAGAAAATATGAAAATTACATAATGTATAAAGACACAAATATTTAAAGAGCACTCACAGATGAAAAAGAAGTTTAAAAAAAAATGGAGTGCCAGGCAGTGGAGGTGGTGCACACCTTTAATCTCAGCACTCAGGAGGCAGAGCCAGGCAGATCTCTATGAGTTTGAGGCCAGCTTGATCTACAGAGCGAGATCCAGGCACCAAAACTACACAGAGAACCCCTGTCTCAAAAAAAAAAAAAAAAAAAAAAAAACACTAGCTCAGTCAGTAAAACGGTTACCACACAGGCATGAGGAACTGAGGTAGAATCCTAGCAACCATGTTAAAAACCAGGGGTGGGGCTGGAGAGATGGCTCAGCCATCAAGAACACCTGCTGTTCTTCCAGAGGTCCTGGGTTCAATTCCCAACACCCTCATAGAGGCTTGTCACTCTAGTTCCTGGGAATCTCTTTTCTTGCCTCTGCAGGCATACACATGGTGCACTGACGTGTCCAGGCAAACACTCTTACACATGGAGGTGGGGGGAGCCAGGTGTAGAAGCAAACATTGATAACCCAGAGATGGGGAAGCAGAGATAGGCAGATCCATGGGGCTCCCTGGACGGCCAGGCTCTCCTACTTGTTCCAGACCAGTGAGAGACCCTGTCTCCAAACAGCAACAATAAAGGACAGTAACCAGGAATAACAACGGAGAGAGAGGTTGTTCTCTGACATCCCCATACATGCACACATATGTGTACTCATACACACCTTAACACACACACACACACCTTAACACACACACACACACCTTAACACACACACACACACACACACACACACAAAGGGAAAATTCATGTCAAAATTAACAATACTTTTAAACAGGCAACTCAAAAAAAAAGAGAGAGAGAGAGAAAAAGAAAGGAAGGAAGGAAGGAAGGAAGGAAGGAAGGAAGAAAACAAGAAAGAAAGAAAACAAGCAAGCTAAGGGCAGTGAGTCAGCTCAGCAGGTAAAGGCCCTTGCCACCAATCCTGACAGCCTAAGTTCAATCCCCAGGGCCCACGTAGTGGAAGTGGAGAAACAACACCCGAAAGCAGTCCCCTGACCTCCACATACACATCTACGATATCTAACTCTCTCTCCCCTGCCCCCCTCACAACACACATACACACATATGCACAAAATATGTTTAAAAAATTTTAGAAATGTGGATGGTTACTAACTCTGTGAAATGATGCTGGCCTTCATTAATAATCAAATAATACAGAGTAAATCAATGTAGAGGTTTTCTTTGTGGGGGTGATATTTCAAGACGGGGTTTCTCTATGTAGTCCTGGCTGTCCTGGGACTCACTTTGGAGACCAGGCTGGCCTTGAACTCAGAGATCCGCCTGCCTCTGCCTCCTGAGTGCTGGGATTAAAGGCGTGCGCCACCACTGTTCAGCTCAAATTAGAATGATCTCACCAAGACTGTAGAGTTCTGTGTCACATCTGAAGGATTCATCTACACTGGAGAACACTCTAGAAATACAATATTTTTAATTTTTATTAGCGTGTGTGTATGCTTACACACATGTGAGGGAGCATATGTGTGCCAGGAGTGCTTGCTGAAGCCAGAGAACAGCTTTCCGAATTTGTTCGCCCTTCCTCCGTGGGGCTCTGGGGACGGAACACAGGTGTCAGACCCACACAGCAAGTGCACTGAGCCAGCTCACTGGCCCTAGAAATACAACCTTCTTATCTGTTTCTTTTGCAGTAATTTTTTTTTTTAAGATTTATTTATTTATTATGTACACAGAAGAGGGTGCCAGATCTCACTACAGATGTTGTGAGCCACCATGTGGTTGCTGGGAATTGAACTCACGACCTCTGGAAGAGCAGTCAGTGCTCTTAACCTCTGAGCCATCTCTCCAGCCCCTACCTTATTTGTTTCTTTTATTTTTTAAAATGTTACTGCCAGGCGTGGTGGCACACTCCTTTAATCCCAGCACTCGGGAGGCGGAGGGATCTCTGTGAGTTTGAGGCCGGCCTGGTCTACAGAGCGAGTTCCAGGACAGCCAGGGCCACATAGAGAAACCCTGTCTTGAAAAACAAAACAAAAAAGATGTTATGTTCACAACTTTTTTATTTATATGTATGGGTATGTGTCTGGGTGTGTGCCACATGAGTGCAGGTGCCTGGGGAAGCCAGAAGACGTTGGACCCCCTGGATCTGAAACAATAGAACTAAGGCAACCCGAGTGGGTTCTGGGAATAGAACTCAGGTCTCCTGGAAGAGGAATAAGTACACTTAACTGCCAAGTTGCCCCTCCAGCCCCAATAACCTTTTAAAATAAGTTCAATGTCCATCTGAAAGGATCAAGTAAATAAACAGTGATGTTTCCAAGTAACAGAGTATTTTGTAATCATTTAAAAACACGAGGCTGTTAATAGCGTTCAGCGGGGAAAGAATCTTTGCAATAAACCATGTTTGGTCAACTAGATATTCATATGCTAACGTGGATCTCCACTTCATGTCATGCACAAAATGAACTCAAAACAGACCAAAGACCTCAACAGAAGAGCTAGATATAGGGGCTGGAGATATAGCTCAGCTGTGAAGAATACTGGCCCCTCCTTCAGATGATGCAGGTTTGGTTCCCAGCATCTATGTATGAGGCAGCTCACAATCATCTGTAACTCTAGTCTGGGGAATCTGATGCCCTCTTCTGGCCTCTACAGGCACTACACACACATGGTGTACATACAAGCAGGCATTATACCCAGAAACTCAAAGTAAAATTTAAAAAAAAAAAAAAATGAGCTAAATATATATGACTAGAAGTTTAGCTCAGTGGTGACCACTCACCTTTCATGTATGAAGCCCTGGGTTCAATCCCAGCACCACAAAGAAAAGGAGAAGCAAAAACATAAGCACAAATCTTTGTAGCTTTGGTTTAACCAATGGTTTCTTAGATATAACATAAAAACAAAAAAACAAATACACAAATAAATCAGATATATAATAATGAGAATTAAATATACTTTGTGAGCTGGGAAGATGGCTCAGCAGGTAAAGGCGCTTACCACCAAGGCTGGGGACCTGAGCTCAATCCCTGGTACCCAGGAGGAAGGAAGGACATGAATGCCATACTGTCCTTCAACCCTCCACGTGCTCACCACGGCTCATGATTTCCCCACCCAATAAATATACTAGTGTAAATTTTTTTAATTAAAAGTATTTTTCTGGGCTGGGCGGTGGTGGCGCACACCTGTAATCCCATCACTCAGGAGGCAGAGGCAGGTGGATCTCTGTGAGTTCAAGGCCAGCCTGGTCTACAAATCGAGTTCCAGGACAGCCTTCAAAGCTACAGAGAAACCCTGTCTCAAAAAACAAAACAAAACAAAACAAAACAAAAAGTATTTTTCCACCAAAACGTAAGCATTTCAAAAGATACTTTTTTTTTTTTTTTTTTTTGATCTGAGGATCGAATCCAGGGCCTTGCACTTGATAGGCAAGCTCTCTACCACTGAGCTAAAACCCCAAGCCATTCAAAAGATACTTTAAAAATTAGGAAGGTAGCTAGCACGCTGAAGGCCCTGGGGTCCATCCCCCACTCCACAAAAGGAAAAAATAAGAAAATTTACAGATGGAGAAGGGAGAGAAAGGGGGATAAAAGAGAGTGAAGAAATTGGAAACTTCATACAGAGATGTTGGGAAAGTAGACTACTTCAGCCGCTGTGGAAAACCATCTGGCAGTTCCTCAAATGGTTAAATATAGAATTACCACATGAGCCAGCAATTCCACCCCTAGCATCTACCCAAGAGAAAGACACGAGTCCACGCACAGGCGGGGATGCAAACGTTAACGGTACCATTAATCGTAACAATTCATTCATCAACTAATAAATATACAAACAAACATACCTATAGTCATGAAAATGAAATTTCTGGTGGCATATGTCTGTAAACACAATACTCAGAGCTCAAAGGCAAGAGAATTGCAAGTTCAAGACCAGTCTGGACTATACTGTATGATCCTGTCATTAAAAACAAAAAGAGGGTGGGATAAAAGGGAGGTGGATAAAGTACTGGAATATGTAAAAGAAGGCAGACTCAAATTGTTGGAGTTCATTTAGATGAACTATCCAATCCAGAGTCCATAAGGGCTGAAGCAGATCAGTGACAGTGAGGACTAAGGGACAAAATGTTCTGGAACTGTCTGTGATGGATGTACAACTCCATCGATACTCTTAAAAAAAAAAATTAAATCGTACATTTTTTTTTCAAAACAAGGTTTCTCTGTGTAGCCCTGGAACTCGTTCTGTAGACCAGGCTGGCCTGGAACTCGGAGATCTGCCTGCCTCTGCCTCCCGAGTGCTGGGATTAAAGATGTGCTCCGCCACCACGACCTGACAAATTATACATTTTAAACAAGTGAATTGTATTATGGCATGTGAAGTACATCCAAACAATAATAAGCATGAGGTCAACAGAATAAGGGCTGACAAGAAAAGTCATCAGCTTCAGAGGTCATCAGCTCCAGAGGTCATCAGCTTAGTCTGAGAGTTAGTGAGTACAAGGAAGCTCTATCTCCCCTCCCCCTCTCCCCCCCTGCCCTCCCCCCCCCCACACGCAGAGGCCACTTCTTCCTACTTTTCTTTTTTTTATTTTTATTGTTTTCTATTATCAGTTTGATACAGTACCAATTCTTATCCTAATAGTGAAATGTTTCCCTGAGGCTTGCCCAGTGATTGAGTCAAACCAAAACTGATTATAAGCCTCAGTCATCCTAGGGTCCCCCCTCCCTGGTTACTTCTTTTCTTTAAGGTAGTCCATTGTGCTAGATTTTTTTTTAAAGCATGTTTTACTTTTTCCACAGTAAAGAGACCACAACTCTTCTCCAAAGAGCCCCCAAACAACTGCCCAGCCTTCACCCCTGCCAGCTGAGCTCTACTCCAGAGGATCACTGGACGGTCACCATTCATCCATGCAAACACCCTGCAAATGCTAGCTAGGGGTGCAGGGTGGGGGACTGTGTGTGTGCCGGTGCCAGGGACAGATCACAGATAACAGAGCTCAGAGTCCAGTGTGGAAAAGGACAGGAACGCAGGAGAGGGTATGACCCACAATGGTACCAGGCAGGCCACAGCCTTCAAAGGAGTTTGAGCCTTCCCCCAACCCCCCATCCCCACCCCCTACCCCCTGCCCCGCCCCGACAGGTCCTGCTGCGGACTTACTGGCGTGTGTATGTAACTCCCAGCCTTTTTCCAGCCCAAGTGTGAGTCTCCCAGGCAGATGCTTCGTGCAGATTCCCAAGCCCCAGTCCTTACCCACTCGCCAAGAGTACTCAATCCTGCCTTGCTTCTTATCCCTTTCGTCCAGATGACTTAGCAGTCTGGTCAGCACTCTCAAGCCCAACCCCACCATCCACGCTACCGATTGATTGCTATATGGTTCCCACAAAGGCTCTGTTCTTGTCCTGCACCATAAACTGTGGCCCTGACTCATGCTTGGGGGTGGGTGGGGGGGAGTCAAACTTTTTTCTTCTTTACCAAACATCCCCATCTCCATATACCTAAACCATCTCGCCCCTCTTAAAACCTTCCCCGCCCTCCTCGTGGCCACAAGCTCCTGTGTGGCATAGCCGCAGCGTGGCACAGCTCTACAAGGGAGCCAGGGGGTCAGGATGCCTCTCATGGCGGACGCAGTGAGAGTGGTATTAAGTTCACTAGCCTTTAGCACCACAGCAAGGGTGGTTCCCTCCCTCTGGTTAGGCACCCAGAGCTCTCCAGCCACCTGGCCCCAACAGTTTTCAACTCTGCAGGAATCTCCATAGATAGAAGTCAGGATAGATCAGGAAGACAGAGGGGGCTCAAACAGACCGGAAGTTTAGAAAGTTTTTGGGAAAAGCATTGCCCCATGGGGAAGGTTGGGGATTTCCAATGAAGAGCAGCCAGAAATGGCTCCAGGGAAGTGGCCTGGGAGGGAAGAGGCCTGGGAGGTTGTAAATAGGAGTGAAGGTCACTGGGATGAGTCAAAACCAGAAGGTAGCATCTCTTTAAAGGCTAGTGCCCTTCCTCAGTTCAGACCTGAGAGGTGGGACTTCCGGAGTGAGCTTCCCTGCATTCCACAGAAAAGGCCAATGGTGAGCCCGGCCAAGAAGAGCGGCATCATCACCTTCAAGGCCCTCGCTGGCTAATGTTAGGTATCAGGTCCTCTTGCTTTCCTTGCTGGGGACATGTCTTTGCAATCCAGGAACCTCAGCAGCCCAATGGGAACATCAGGGTCAAGTCTCAATGAGATCACTAGGGTCAGGCCTCAAAAGGAAGCGGGATAAATCAGGTACCTCTGGCCTCGTTTAGACTATTCCTTGCTTTGGCTGATAGCCCCAGCCCTCAACTATCCCCTGTGTGGAGACAAGAGTACAGGAGACTCTGGTGCCTTGGCGTGCCTCAGAAGCATTCTTGCTCCCCCGTCACCGCTCCAGGAGCCCCCAGCACCTGCTATCCTGCTTAGCAACTCAGCTACTTTGAGGCTGGTGAGACACACATGCACTGGCAGCTGCATTGTCATATGATAATTCCACTTCAGGCAGCGCTCCTGTGCCCACCGCCCTCACCAGCCTCCAATGCCAAGCCAGAAGATGGACGAGGGCCAATACGGCCCAGTGGGCCCAATGTGAACCTCTGCCGCCAGTGGAACCAGCCTAGGGAAGGACATGGAGCTGGGTCCCAACAACCTCTGGGGACCAGTCAGTACACTCCCGGATGAGCAGGAAACCCCCACCTCAGGAAGAAGAGGCCAGGATGGCTTTAGCATGAGGCTTACACAAGGTCTGTCCCCGGACCCTATATCCTAGCAACCCAACCAGAGGTTGGAGAAGGTGCCACTCTACATAGTACTGCCCTGAGGGCTGCCAGGAGGATTCTGACCCAGATAGATGGTTATGTCCTTGTCCTGCATCCTTCTAGGTAGACAGACCCTCTAGGGCTGAACATCAGGCCAGCCCTCCCAGTGGTTCTCTTGGGGTACAGTGGTCAGGCTCAAGAGCCTCCTGTCCCAGGAGCATTACCACCTGATCCACATGAGCAGACTGGCCCGCCACAGAACTAACAGATTCCCACACAGCACACCCACTGTGCCCACAGCACTGTGAAACCTACCCTGCCTGGGTGAGGTGTGTGGGGTGGGGTGGCACCACAGGCTCCAGGCAGAGCAGCGGCAGGACGTCTCTCCCTGAGCTGCCCTTGGGGGCAGAGCCAGCAAAACCAGCCATGTGGAGCTGGAACCTGCAGTGTTGGGCTCTGCCTGGGGCCTCCATATGAACCTTTCCAGCGGCACAGACCCAGACCTCTAAGTCTTTTGAGAGCTGGGAGGTACAGATGGACCCGGAACTTACAGACCCCAACCCAGAGCCAAACATTTGGGCCTTGAGGTGGCTGACAGCCTCAGGGCAGGTCCAAGGCTCCAGGAGGGCATGGAGCAGATAAGAAGGATTGCCAAAGCCACAGACTGAGCTGGTAGGACACTGTGAGGTTCCTCTAGACATGAAGAAGGGGCTATTTCCAGAGGACAAAGTCAGGGTGCAATGGAGTTCCCCGCCAAGGGAGGGTGTGGCCCAGTCCTGGCCAGTTTGGGGAGGTGAGGAGAGGCCACAGCTATGCCATTCACTGCCAGGCAACGGCAGCCACCCCCACCCCACATAGTCTGTTGCCTCAGAGGAGAGGCAGGGGATAGCCTAGCCTTGACCCACGTGTCTGCTGGGCAAAGACACCGGACACTGGTTTAGACTGCCGGACCCTGACAAGCCCTGCTTCATACACACACACACACACACCCGCCCCCACCAGGGTCCACCCCACCCACCCGTGCCTTGAGATGTCCTATTAAGGTCATAGACGCGGGGGCTCAGTAGAGCGCATCCATCCCTTCCCTGGGCCCCAAAAGCTCCAGGGAGCGAACGAGGCTGTTGAAACTTGCGGCGACTAACTGGACTCTGTTGGGACAACGGTCGGGGACAGCAGCTGGGGACAGGACCGACCGGCTGTCGGGCTGGCTAACCTGGAGGGGCCCCCAGCGCGCTCGGAGGGCGGAACAGGGGCCAGAGGTTCCGTACCTTTGTACTTCTCCCGCACCTCCTCGTAGGCCTGGATGAAGTCCTGTTCGTCGGGTGGCGGGCCAGATGTCAGCAGACCGGCCATGCCGGCGGGAGCAGAACGCAACGGGCCGCGCTGCGCAAGGCCAGCCCTGGCGGCCGCTCTGCCCCCGCCGCCTCCGCGCGCACGGCTTAAAGAGGCCTCCCCCGCCCCGCCCCGCACCCAGGATGCCCCACGGGCGGGGCGGGGCCCGGCCGGCCAGCCGGGGACCTGCCCGGTAGCAGTACCCGCTGCCTGGCGCCCCTTCGCGGGAATCCGAGCCTGGATCTCACCCAGATCCAGTTGCAAACACTTCCCTGCTCACTCGGGAGCCAGATGCGGCAGACTGACAGGCTTGCCCTCCTCACCCAGAACTCAGCCCTAGGTGGCCATTTCCTTAGGCCAGCCCGCGACTTCTCCAACTCCTTTAAGCCCCTAGCAACTTCACCTGGCCACCTGGGTGAGGCCCTTCCTGCCTGGCTCGGTCCTTCCCTTTTGCTGTTATTTACAACTCTCCTCCGTCGTAACGGTGGAGATATAGGTGGTGGCATCTCCGAAATGTAAGAAGCCCTTAGAACACAGGGAAAAGTCTCCCATAAGAGAAACGGAGCACACAATTTACAAAAGAAAATACCTTAGAAATTTAAAAAATAAATTCCCTTCTATCCATCCGTCTGACACAGACCTGTCTCCCAGCATTGACACACCCTTCATTTCCTACCAACACTGCACACTGTTCCTGGAAACCTTAAACACTGCACACACCAGGAACAGAAGAGGCTCTGCTTCAGAAATCAATCCTTAGAAAACTGCCACAGAACAGAAAGACGATAGCAGGCTACCACATGAAGGGCAGTGGACACCGAAACCACCCAACCAGCAAAAGGGGCTACTGAGGTGCCCCATCTCTCCCCACACCCTTGTCTTTAAAGGTCTGAAGTGGTGAAGGGTATTCATGAATCCAGATGGGAAAATAACCCCCTTTTATGAAATCTTTATGGCATGGTGTGTGTGTGTGTGTGTGTGTGTGTGTGTGTGTGTGCAGATTATGAATAGTCCTCGAGGCAGTGTGGGTAGCACATCGGTTATCTGTTCCTTTCGATCACCACAAGCTGCGGCTATGCTCCCACCAACAAAGTTCCTGGGTGTTCTTCCACCTCCATGCTCAGCACCTCGCCATCCCACCCACACTTCCCACCTCCTGCAAGGTCCCATCCTGCATTTCAAATGCCTCATCATCCCCTGGGGGGGGGGCTGTTGGTGAAATGGGTTCAGTGCTCCCTTTCCCAGAACATCCCACCCAATGGCCTCCAGCCTTAGGTGACCCATTTCCCAAAGGAACAGGATGAGTTCCAGCCAGCTGCCCTCCAACTGCCTGCTGCCTCCCACAGTGCCTGCCTTTCACCTAGGTCTTTCCCATCCTCAGACTGGAAGCTTTGGAAAAGCACAGCTGGACCGTGGCTCATGAAGGTTCGAGGGCTCTCACAGATCTCTGCTTTTAGATGGCAATATGTTCCCAACCCTCAGATGGCAGCCAAGACTAGGAGAAGCCGTTTGATCTCAAAAGCCTAAGAAATTATTCCCCTTGGAGATGGGCATCTGGACCCTTTTTTCCATGAGACCACTGATGAGCAGCGGCAGCCGGAAGCCAGACCTCAAGACCTCCCACCTTCTGCAGCTACCAACGGAGAGCCAGCAGGTGGAGCTGTGCTGCCTGTCCGCACCGGGACAGGATAAGGCGGACAGGATAAGCCTTCCCTCATAGTTGAGGTCCCTGGCCTCTCACCCAGTCCAGCATCTGCGCGCAGCACATACAAAGTGTTCAACACCTGTGTTAATGAGGCGAGCACACCGGACCCTTCCCCATTACCTGCAATGCGGATAACCGCCCGCTCTGCAGGATCCAAGACGCTCCCATTGCCCACAGAACCACCTCCACTTCTCCGGCTACGCTGGGTTTTCCCGAGGTTCCAAGGCAGTGTGTCCCCGGGGCTGGGTGAGCCACTGCTTCCATTGGAACTACCTTCAGCCACTGCCACTGGCCGTACCTCGGCGTCCTCCCCTGACATGGCCTCCTGGGGGGAGAGTAAGAGGGATTCACAGTCTCACCTGCCGGGAAAATTGATACAGTACATTGACCTCCACCTCCTTAACTTAAACGTTGATACCAAACTCCCCCTAGGCCCTAGCTTGCCCACACACTGACCCTCTGGTGCTCAGCCCAGACTTAACCACCTCTCCCCAGTTCCCATCTATCCTCACCTCCTCCAGAACACACATTGACCATCATTCCTGTCTCCTAATTACCCAAACGCTGACTATACCACCACCACCGGTTCCCAACACAGGACACTGACTCCACCCTCCCTCCACCTGTCAAACCGGAGGGGAAGAGGGCACTACTTTCGAGTACATGTCCCCGGGACAGCCAGAGTTTCCACCCCCCGCATTTCAATCTCGGATTCCCTCTCCTCTGATCCTTCAATAGGCTGGCAATGAGGCCATCAACAAACACTGTCCGTACCCCGATTGTTGCCCCTCTTCAGAAAAGGACCCCCAACCCCAGGCGGTGGTCACTGCATTCTACCCCCAGCCTCAGTCTTTAGGATTCCCCATCACTCTACCCCACCTCCAGCCCACACAGTCCCACCTCTATCTCTGTGATCTCTGCAGCAAAGGCCTATAAATAGCTGGAGCCGCAGCGGCGTGGGTTGCGGGAACTCGGATGCGGCAAGGCCCGGGGGAGCCCAGCAGCCGCTCTAGCAACCCACCAGCATACCCACGCGTGCACACGCCCCAGCTCCTTGCCCCAAGAGCACTGGCGTGCGAAGAGGTGAATGGGGCTCTGTCTCAGCGGGGGTGGCGTAGCGTGGGGGCACAATGTGGGCTCTGTGCCTCCGCCCTCAGGCCAAGGGCTGGGAAAGAGTCAGCGGTCCTCGAGCTGGTGCCGCTCCCGCCCCTGCTCCACCCCGGGGGCCCCTCGGTGGGCTCTCTCTGCTCCAGCCCCTAACCGAGCTTGCTTGCCTTCACCGCAGCCTCCTCTACCCACACTCAAGCACCTCCCGTCATGTTCCGCAATTTCCTGATCCCTGGGAGGTGTTGTCCTCTGCGCAGAGCAAGAGGGGCTGCGAGGCAGCACCTAGTTCCGGGTGGTCTGAGGCCATCCCACCTGCCCCCACCCACCCCCCAAACTCCCGGACATCTGGAGCCTCTCCATACCCTCCCAGTTCTACGCTCCTGGTGGTTCCGCTTGCCTCCTCTCAGCCGCTGCAGCCAGACTCCTGCGGCCAGGAGAACCGCGGAGGCAGCGCAGGCGGGGCGAACCCAGGGCCCCGCCCCGGTCCCACCGAGAGCTGCGCTGCCTGGGCACCTCCAAGAGCTCGCAAAGGATTTACGCGTGACCCGGCTACGTGCCAGGAGTCGTGGTCCCGGGGGGTGGCAGAACCGGAGCCCACGATAATGACTAGATCAGTCGGCACCCACCGAGTGCGCACCCCTTGGCGGACTGTGCGTGAGGGGACCGAGATGCTGGTGGCGAGCGTGAGGTCGTAGGAGTGCACCGCGTCCAGACGCTTGGGTCCAGGGCCCACCGCCGCCCCCACCCCTCCGTGAACAGCTGACCCGGCCCCTAGGCACGTGGGTGGCCCCCACTCCCCAAACAGAAGTCGGATTCGGAGTTCCAGCCAGTCTTTCTAGCTAACTGGTTTCAAGTACAGGTTTATTCAAAGACAGAGCCGCGCTAGGGCGCGGTCCCACCAAGACGGGCGTGCCTGGCTGTGCACCCTCCTGCCGTGTTCTGCTGACCCCTGGCGGTCGAGCCGGCCAAGGAACCGGTTAGTTAGGTCTGGCCTTCCCTAGTCCACTGTTACCCTAGCTTGCCAGCCAGAGGCAGGAGCGCCCCCAGGAGAAGCTCTGGCGCTTAGGCAGGGAACCAGAAGCTGACCTCTTAGGTCAAGTCAAATTCCAGGAAAGAGATTCAAGAGACCAAGGGAGTCTTCAGGGGGTACCCGGGGTATGTTCTTGCAGGTGATTAGATGAGTGGGCAGAGCTTGGGTGTCGTGAAAGATGACAAAGATTTTGGGCTGGTGGAGGCAGTCCACGACGCTGTCGTAGCGAAGGACCTGACCGGAGGCCCTCAAAGGAGGCGCCTTCAGACTGTGGACGCCCTGTGCATAGTCACCGGTTAGCACCCGGGCCACAAACACTGCCTTGTGGCCTTCTGTGTTGGGAGGCGAGTAGCGATCCAGTACCGACAGGGAAGCACGCTTGGCGAAGTACACTCCCTGTCCGTAGAGTGTGCCTACAGGACAGGACAGGTGAGTCACCAAAGGTGAGGATCATCAGGGTCAACATGGCCCATGTCCCTGCCCTTCGCAGGCCTTACCGTTTCGGCCACTGAAGCTGCGGTTGAAGCCATGTGCACAGATGTCAGGCACTGCAGACTCTGATGTGCCGTGGTAGAGGACCTGCTCCACCGGGCGTTGCTGGCAACACTGCATCAGGCGCTCCCGATGCAGCTGGTACTGTTGCTGCAGCAGTGGGTGTGACACACGTTCCACCTGCCAAGTGCATGGTAGCTGGGGTGAAGTTACTTGGAATCTATCCCTACACTGGCCAGAAAAGAGCTGAACTCAGCAATCACCAGCTCTCTGGTGGAAGGAAGAATTTAGGATTTGAATGAAGACTTGAAGCCCCTCATCATCCTCTGTCCAGAGGAATACAGTCACCACCTCTATGGGACAAGTGATGTTGGAGAGCTGGCTTCCAGGAAAGCCCCTCCAGGAATATCTGACTCTTCCACGGAGCCCTGCAGGTGGGTAGACCCCACCCACTCACCTAAACTTAGAACTAACAATCAGGTTCAGCAGTCAAAATCCCAGCCAGGAGCCTATATTGCTTCTCCTTGCTGTTAAGATTCAGACAGTAGAGGAAGCCTCTGCCAACCAACTCAATTTCAGTCCCAAAGGAACAAACGCAGGGTTTCAAGCAGAGCTTTTAAAGAAGTTCTAATTAGCCTTTGGGAGAAGGATGCAGACGAATTCACCATCCGTGACACGAAACTAGCTGCTCTGGAAAGGAGTCTAAACATCAGAAACGGGACATTTAGGATGAGATCACAAGGCTGGAGACGCAGTGTAGGGCCAGAGTGCTTGCTTAGCAAGTGGATTGGATGCCTAGGATTAAAAAAGAAAGGGAGGGGAAGGAGGGAGGAATGGAGAGAGGAAGAGGAGAAGAAAAAGTAGAGGAGGAGGAGGAGGAAAGGGCTGCAGCGCTAACTCCGT
Organism: Onychomys torridus; assembly: GCF_903995425.1. Taxonomy (NCBI): domain Eukaryota; kingdom Metazoa; phylum Chordata; class Mammalia; order Rodentia; family Cricetidae; genus Onychomys; species Onychomys torridus. Next base: position 41,398,821 of record NC_050458.1, read on the forward strand.
GAGTGGGCTAGATAACGAAATGGTTAAAGCTACAAATTCAACTACATGGTACTCTAGATGGATTCACGGAACGGGTGCTGAGCACAGAGCTGGAAGAGAAGAGAAAGGAACCATCAGAGGACAGGCGAGAACATGAAGCAGCAGGTCTAAACTCTGCGGCAAAAGAACTCCACAAGCCAAGCTGGCGCACCTGGGAACACAGTGCAAGGTGTTTCCCTGAGCTGGAGGCCATGTCACCAGACAGAACCATGAAGTGCCAAGGACACTGGGAAAGACATGCCCCTGGCACCAAACAGAAAATCATAACGTCTAAAGTGCAGAAAGCTTTGCAAGTATATACATACACACCAAGGTCAGAATACAAATACAAATGGGATAAAAATCCCATTCTGGGCCTGGAGAGATGGCTCAGGGTTTAAGAGCACTGACTGTTCTTCCAGAGGTCGTGAGTTCAATTCCCAGCAACCACATGGTGGCTCACAACCATCTGTAATGAGATCTGGTGCCCTTTTCTGGCCTGCAGGGACACATGCAGGCAGGACATATATATAATAAATAAATAATTTTTTAAAAAAATACTAAAAAAAAAATCCCATTCTGGGTTTCTCAACACCAGTAGTAATCAATAATAAGTCATCAAGCATGGGGCTGGAGAGATAGCTCAGCAGTTAAGAGTGCATCCTACTCTTACAGAGGACCCAAGTTTGATTCCCAGCACCCATGTCAGATGGCTCACAACTACCTGTAGCTCCAGCTCCAGAGAGATCAAAGGTCTCCAGAGTCACCTGCATCCATGTACACATAGCCCCAACACAATTTTTTTCAATCTTTCAAAAAAAAAATAATAATCAGGCTGAGAGATGGCTCAGTAGTTAAGAGCACATGGCTGCGCTTCCAGAGGTCCTGAGTTCAATTCCCAGCAACCACATGGTGACTCACAATCATCTATAATAGTATATGATGCCCTCTTCTGGCATGCAGGTGTACATGCAGAGCACTCATACATAAAATATAAATAATAAATAAATAAAAATAAAAATAAGTACAAACTTTCCCAGGGGGTGGAGGGCTGTAAGATGACCCAGCAGGTAAATACCCTTGCTGTGTGAGCCTAGAACCTGAATGCAGGCCCCAGAAACCCCCACTAATGATGGAAGGGGAGCATTGACTTCAAATATCCAAGAAAAAATATATATTCTGAATCTAAACATGATATGCCAGCCAAGATAATAATGAAGACAAATAAGGACATATTAGCAAATGGAAGACCATGCAAAGTTTACATCTATATCAAATTAGAGCCATGTGGTGGCTCATGCCTTTAATTCAAATACTTGGTTTTTCAAGACAGGATTTCTCTTTGTAGCCTTGGCTTTTGGCTGTCCTAAAACTCGCTCTGTAGACGCAGGCTGGCCTCAAACTCAGAGATCTGTCTGTCTCTGCCTCCCGAGTACTGGGATTAAAAGGGTGCACCACCACCACCCAGCTAAGATTTTTTTTTTTTAATTTTTGTATATGTGTGTGTACATTCACTCAGAGGCCAAAAGCGTCAGTGGTCTCCTGGAGTTAGAGTGACAGGCAGTTGTGAGTACCTAACGTGGGTACTGGGACTCAAACTACAATACTCTGAAAGTGTAGCAAGCCCTCATAATCATTGAGTCATGCTCCAGCCTCCACACTATTTTGTTTGATTTTTTTTTTTTTTTTTTGGTTTTTCGAGACAGGGTTTCTCTGTGTAGCTTTGTGCCTTTCCTGGAACCCACTTTGGAGTCCAGGCTGGCCTCGAACTCAGAGATCTGCCTGCCTCTGCCTCCAGAGTGCTGGGATTAAAGGCGTGCGCCACCACTGCCCGGTTTGTTTGATTTTTTACTTAAAAAAATAGACTATTTTTAGTGGCTGGAGAGATGGCTCTGTATTCAAAAGCACGGACTGGTCTTCAAAAGAATTTTGGTTCACTCGGGAAGCAGAGGCAGTGGGATCTCTGTGAGTTCAAGGGCAGCCTGGGTTACAGAGTGAGTTTCAGGAAAGGCTCCAAAGCTACACAGAGAAATCCTGTCTCAAAAAACTAAAAAAAATAAAATAAAAAAATAAAAAGTAAAAAATAAATTGGTTCAGGGCTGGAGAGATGGCTCAGCGGTTAAGAGCACTGACTGCTCTTCCAAAGGTCCTGAGTTCAATTCCCAGCAACCACATGGTGTCTCACAACCATCTGTAATGAGATCTGGCACCCTCTTCTGGCCCGTAGGGATATGTGCAGACAGAACACTGTATACATAATAATAAATAAACAAATCTTAAAAAAAAAAAAAAAAAAAAGTTAAAGCTGGGTGATGGTGGCACACGCCCACTCAGGAGGCAGAGCCAGGCGAATCTCTGTGAGTTCGAGGCCAGCCTGGGCTACAGAGTGAGTTCCAGGAAAGGCACAAAGCTACACAGAGAAACCTTGTCTCGAAGGAAAAAAAAAAAAAAATTGGTTCAGGGTTGGGGATTTAACTCAGTGGTAGAGCACTTGCCTAGCAAGTGAAAGGCCCTGGGTTCGGTCCTCAGCTCTGGTAAAAAGAAAAAAAATTGGTTCAATTCCTAGCACCTATGATGCTCTTTTTTGGCATCCTTGGGTACCAGGCACACACATGGTGCAGACATACATGCAGGCAAAACACTCATATACATAAAATAAATAAAAATTGAAAAAAATATGTGCTAAAAATAGATTGTGTTAATGTGTGTGAGTGCTTTGCCTGCATGTATGCCTGGGCACCATATACATGCCTGGTGCCAGCAGAGTTCAGAGGCATCAGATTCCCTGGAACCTGAGCCACCATGTGGCTGCTAAAAACTGAACCCAGCCGGGTCTACAGAGCTAGTCCAGGACAGGCTCCAAAGCTACAGAGAAACCTTGTCTCGAAAAAACCAAAACAAAAAAACAATAAAAAACAAACAAACAAAACTGAACCCAGGTCCTTTGCAAGAGGAACAAGTGCTCTTAGCCTCTGAGACATCTCTTTAGCGCCTGTAGAATTGAGTGTTTGCTTTGTTTTCTTTGTTTTTCGAGACTACAGGAGGAGTAGCCACTGTTGATAAATGTATACGACACATAGATGTATGCATATTTTTCTCCCACTAACCTATATCCCCAGCTCCACTTGCAGAAAAAAGTATATTGTTTTATTTACACATAGAGAAGGTGGGACTAGCTCTTTGTCAGAACAGGCCTCTGTCAGAGACAGAAGAACCCCTCCCCCCCCAGAACAGGAAGAGTGATCCTCACATTGGCCACCAGATGGTATCATCACTCCATGCTCCAGACAAAGAAACTGACAGTCATCTACTTCCCCATCTAGTTCCTGGTAGAGAGCCTCACTCCAGCAGGCCTGTCAGATCCCTAATCCCTGTGCCCTCTGTCTATCTTCCTCAGACTCTCAATGTTCTCTGGGAAAAGAAGTGGTGCTTATCTAGTGTAGAGAGCAAAGACACCCGTAGTGAATTAAGTCTTGAGTGAATGCATAGTGGCGACATGAGCCAGCCATGTCAAGGACCGCAGAACCTTGGCAAATCCTTCTTCTGGGCCAAATGTGAATGTTGATGGTGTGTGCAGAATATGCCCGTCATGGTTTTCTCCCCTGGAATATTTACTGCCTGAAGACTGCTCCCGACAGAGACTGCCCCTGGTCTAGCTGTATGGAGTAACTTAATTCCACCTTCCTGTCAACTCTGTAAAATAAAGATGTCAGGCTTCTGTGGTGCTGAAGTTTCTCCATCTAAGAGCCCAGACCCCATGCAAGCTTTCTCTTTATCTGTGTGTCTGTCTTTTCCTCATTCCCTCAATGCCCCAAGTCAGGTCCAAGTCCCTGGAGCCAGGCATGGATGCGGCAATCCATTCTATCAGCTTTCAGCACATCCACTTTGAGCCGATTTTGGTCAATGGACCCTAACACACAGGGAAGTGTACACAGGCCACAAGGCCAGCCACACAGGACATGAACTCACTCGAACAATGCTGATCCTGGTGTGGGCAGCATCCAAGGTGTCATAAAAGGCCTGTACCACATCCTGGAACTCCTTGGAATTCTCTTCCAGGGCCTCCAGCCTGCCCAAAGGTTCTTTCAGTCCCTGCTGTGACACTGACACACAGAAAGAATGGGCGTCGGGGTCATATCTCAAGCACTAGCCCCAAAAGCTAACCCATGCCACCCTCCCCAAGCCCAAGGCACAGACTCACGGTTGTTTTTTGAAGCCTCCAAAGGAAAGGTCGAACTCTGGTCCCAGGGGCCAACAAGCAGAGCAGCTAAGTGACGTGCTGCATGGGCAGGCTGGACTCCAAAGCCACGGAGGATGATGTGGTCACCGTGCATGGCAACACTCACATCGTAGCACCTCTCCAGGCGGGCCCCAAGCTCTGAGGGCAGCTTACGGCCTTGGAGACTCACTGTCTCCTCCCAAAGGTGTTCCTCCAAGGCAGCCGATAATGCCCGGTCCAATTCATCCACATCCTGCTCAAAGGATGTGTGCACCGCCAGCTGTGCCCTGGCCCCAGTGTCCTCACCCAGGGGCTCTTCTGCTTCTAACAGGGAGAGGGCCAGGGCTCGCCTTAGGGCAGTGGCCTCCTCCTGCTCCGACACCTGACCTTGAGACTCCAAGGATCGGTGGATAGCCAGCTGCAATGTGGCCTCTTCTTCTAACTGTCTGTGTTTCCCAGTGCCGAGAGCCACGGTCTCCTCCCTAGTCTCAAGGGTGGGTGTTTCCTCCTCCTGCTCAAGGGTAGGCTCCTCTGGCTGCTCTCCAGGGCTCTCCATCCCCATCTCCAGAGGTAGCCAGTCCTCCCCATGCAGGCCCTCCAGGGTAGCCAGCAGCTTTTGGACTTCCTCTAAGGGCAGAAAGAGGTTACTGGGTCAGGGGCCAGGTCCAGCCAGGGGGCTGACGATAAGCAACAGGATGAGTTGGCATGCCTAAAAGATGGAGATTGTATCTGTGGGTACAGAATAGACCACTAAAGGGCCACTAAACAAGTGATAGGGCAGATCAGGACATACCAGGGCCCCTGGGAAGCCCTACCCAGTCTCATGTTCTCCAGATCGCTGCCTGCACTGTGGCTATGGAGGACTTGGAGGGCCTCAGTGGGATCCGCCTGTGGGAAGAGGATGTCAAAGTCACAGCAGAAGAGACATCTAGGTCTAGGGTGAAAAACAAAAAAAAAGGACAAGGCAGAACTCCATCTTACCCTTTCAGGATCTATGTCCAGGGTGATGCTGGCCAGATGTTCTGTCCCAAAGACACACTGGAACTGAGCCTCCAGTCCGTGAAGAAGGTGCTGCCCTTCCATGCTCAGCAGGAACCTGGCACTGCCTGGGTGCTTCATGTTCAGCATGTGGCAGCTAATGCTGCCCAGCAGACTCTGCAGCAATTCTTGGGCTGCCTGGCATGGGGCCCTGGGTCCATTAAGCTTTGAGACCACAAGGGGGACAGTTTACAGGTTCAGAGTACAGGAAAGGTACCTGGACCCCCAGTAAAAGAAGAGGCAAACTGAGGAGATTCTGGGAGTCACTCACCTGAAAGCCAGTAACGTCTACTCCTTCCAGTGGGGAAAGGGCAACAATGTCTTCCAGGCTGGCAAGAAGGTCCTCATGATAAAGCTGCAGGAAGCGCATGGCCCCTGGATCCATTGACATTACTATCTCTACCGGGCCCTCTTGCCTCTGCGGCTCCCCATACCCAGAGCTCTCTAGGTCTGTCTCTGGAGGGTCTGTGACCATCCCCGCTAGACCCATCAGCCCCTCCTGCCCTGGTGAGCCTGTGGCAACTTCCCCCAGGTCCTCCTGCCTCTCAACTCCCACAGAGTATGAGGCCATAGATCCTACTTGCCCTGAGGGCCCTGTAAAGCTTTCTACTGGACCTACTGGGCTTGCAGACCCCGTAATCCCCTCCCTCATGACACCAGCCTGCTCTGGAGATCCCGTAGTTCCGGGATTTATAGGCTCCTCTTTCTCCAGAGATCTCAGAGGCCCTGAATCAACTGGCATGGCTTGTCCTGGAGCCTCCACAGGACCTGTCCTTAGAGAGGCTTCTAATTGTCCTGGTACCTCCACAGAGCCTACAGTCATAGTCAAAGCCCCTGCCAGCCCTCCAGTATCTAGGAGAGCATGCTCAATGACTCCAGATTCCTGCATGGTTGGGTGATCCTCTCCACCGGGGCCCTCAGCAAGCTCCTCTGGCTCCAATACATCATAGTGGGGGACAAGGCTCAACTCAGAGCCCTCTAGCCAGTGTTTCCGCTTCAGCACCCGTTCAGCCGCTGGAGGAAGAGAGAGGACAGAAAGCCCGTTAGGTTTGTAGCATAGAGAAAGTGTCCTGTTGGCTTAGTCTCATCATCTCACTCACCCTGCCATTCCTGAAAGTTGATAACAGTACCCAGTTGCCTGGGCAGGCTGCGCATGCCCTCCAAGGGCCCCCCACCACTTCGATGTTCGTTCTCCAGGTAGAGTTCCAACAGCAACAGGTCCACCGGGGCAGCGTTGTCCACCACACGTACAGCCCGGGTCTGGGGCACCCAGGCCAAGGACACTGTGACCCCATTCAGAGGCAGATTCTGGGCCTGCTCCTCCAGGGTCCAGACCTCTGTGGGCAGTATGGAAGTCAGCTCAGGCACTGTCCTTAACTAGAAGCTACGTATGCCCCAACCCTGCTTCTCACCTGTCTCAGAAAGGGGCATGGATAACTGGACCAGGGCACAGTCCTGCCGAGGACTGGCCAAGGCATGGCAAGCCTGCGCTGGGTGCCCCATGGCACACAGCAGGGCCTGAACATGTTGCTCCAGGCTCAGAGGTGACGTGTCCGGCGGCAGTCGTTGGAGAAGCACACGTTCAGGGGCGCGTGGTGGGGCTAGCCTCAGGCTCAGCCGTGCACCAGATAGTTGGTGTTCTGCCCGGGTTAAGACCCTCTTTGCGTCTGTGAGCAGAGGCAAGGTGTCAGAGGCGTCCAAGTTCAGGGCACCTAGGCAGCCCCTGGAGTCAGCCTCCTCACCTGCAGGATCTTGAAAGGTGAGGATACCCCCACAGCCAAGTCTCTGCCAGCTCAACAGAGGCCCTCCCCCGGAGCGATGGTGGTTCTCAAAGTAGAGGGTGAGCACCTCATCTGGCACTTCAGGGGTCAGTCCCCGGAGCTCCAGGGCTGCCCCTACCTCCTCCTCTGCCATCAGAATCCTGGGATGCAACACACGGGAAGGGGAAAGACCCATGCCACCAGTTCAGTCCTTTCTCCCATGCCCCTAACTGTTCCCCCAACACCCCATATTTACACTCACCCTGCAGGCCTGATGTCCTTCAGGAAGAAGGCCCGAGATAGGAAAGCAAAAGTGAAACCGACCGGAGAAAGGAAAGAGGGAGGAGCTAAGCTCAGATGCTTCCTCTTCTGGTGAAGCCTTACCCCTCAGTCCACACGTAACTTCTAAGGGCCCTTCTGCCAGCACGCCCATTAACCTTGGACTGGCAGAGCGGACCACGTGACTCCTAGACTTTCTCTACTCTCTTGGCTTCCCTTTGTGACTAATCACCCTCCCTACAGGATGCTTGAGTCCCTGTCTGCCCCTCATGGTAGGTACCTCCTCACCCCCAAGAGTTTCCAGGCTTCTGTTCTCTGGATCCCAGACATGAGCAGCACTGATTCTGTAGGCGGGCCCTGGTTGGGGCTGGCTCTTAGAAACCTTCCCAAACAGGTCCTTTCACACCCAGAGGGTAACCAGCCTCGCTTCTAAGTGCTGAATGTGAGCAATTCTGCCCTTGGCCCCCTAAAAGCTCATACCCTGAGGTAAGTAAAAGCCAAGCCTATCAAACTGAGTCCTGATCGCTGGGTGTCTCACAAGATGGAGGGAGAGGGCTGATTCTTGCAAGTTGCCTGACTTCCACGTGTGCCACATCATGGCATACACACACACACACACACACACACACACACACTAATAATAATAATAATAATAATAAGAAGAAGAAGAAGAAGAAGAAGAAGATAGATAATTACATAATATTTTAAAAACGTAATGCTCACATCACAACTCAGCTCCTTTCCTGTGCCCTTCAGCCCACATCTGCACAATCCCTCCGTCTCTATCATCTTGGCCATCACCATTGCTTCAGATGTAGGCACTATTCCAACATGCCTTTCAGCCACGAATCCTTACCACAGAAGGGGAACTGGAGGTGCAGACGGGATCCGGAGGGCCAGGCCTCCCACCTAAGATATGCCTTTATTATTTATTTTTGAAACAGGTTATCACTTTGTAGCCCAGACTGCCTGAAACTCACTATGCAGGGCAGGTTGGTCTTGAACTAGAAGTGATCCTCCTGAAAGCTGGAGCTGTAGGTCTGTACAACCATGCCCAGAGTGGGGGCTGTGACTTTATAATTCACTCTCCTACCCACCACCAAACCTGCCCACCACCATAGCTTGTTTGCTTCTGTCGTCTCCAAGGCTGTAACTACTGCTGCTCTCTACCCCGCCTTCCAGTCATACCAGCTGCCAGCTCCATCGCTGCTGTTCTTCCAGAGGATGGTGGGTTTTGCCCAGTCTATACATCTAACCCTGTAGTCCTTGAGTCTCCACTCTCTTCCTCTCCCCACGACTAAGAGCCTCCAGAACATCTCAAAGGGCCATGCTACCCTCTCTTCTTCTCTACCACTCCTAGCCACTCCCACTGTGGATCATCCACGGAGCTGGCAGGGTACCACTGGCTGCTACAAACCCCAGAGCAAATGACAGTGAAAAACTGAAGTCTGATTGGCCCCAGTTCCCAGCCCTCTAATCCCTTTCCATACCTGGACACCCTGATGCTTAGTCAGCTCCAACCTCCCTGTCTTCAACTCTTACCTAAACCAGTACCCCTGGACCAGCTTTGCTCTGCATGACCTAGCCTTCCCCAAAGAGCCACGTGGCCATCCCTTCACCATGATTTCCCTTACCCAGCCCTTAGTGGCAGATATAACATGGAGCTAAAAACTTAAAGGGCCTTTGAGTCATCCAGGATCCTTCTGAGTCCCTAGAGTCAACTTTGTGTTTGTCGTTTTATTATCCTCAAAGATGCCACAAGTTATATGAGATTCTGTTTCTACAAAAGCCTGCCCCCCCATGGGGCTTTCTTCTTAGGGCACTTAAGCCACCATCTAGCACTGTGTACTTTCCTTAGATAAACTCCTGCTACAGAGGGCCTGTCAGAGGTAGGAGTACGCTGACACAGCTCACATTACTATAAATCTTCAGGAATTTCTGTGAACTGGATGTTAAACTGGCAGTGCCTGGTGTGCTGGTTAGTTTTAACTGTCAACTTGACCTAACCTAGAATGATCTAGAAAGAAAGTCTTAGAGTGGAATGATCTAGAACGGGTTGGCCTGTGGGCATGTCAGTGAGGGATTTTCTTAACTGAGTGTGGAAGAACCACCATGTCTCTGAACTGTAGAAGAAAGCTAGCCGACTACTGCTTCTGGGATTGCCATTTCATAATTGGTTACTACAGCTAGCACAGTGGAGACCCTGGCAGCAAAAGTAGCTACCACAGTTAGTTAATCTTTCATTCTATTGGGCATGATAAATTTAAGTCAATAGTTATATACATTTTGATTGGCTTTGAAAGTTATAAATTTACAAACTCAAGTTCCATTTGCTCTCGGGATATCATCTTACAAGGACTCCAATTTGCAGTAAAGCTCGTTAAGGAAGGGAATGGCTCAGTTGCCTTTAGCCTACCGGCTATGGGTGGGTTAAGACTTCTGTTGGTCTTTTCTTTGTCGAACACACAGATTGCAAGCCCAGCGCCACTTAGAGATCTTTGGCAACAGTTAACTCTGCAGCTCTCACATGATTGAGCCTGTATGATAATGAGTAAAGACTGGGGGGTGCTCACCAACCTAAGACAGAATGCCTGTGTGGCCTGGACAGGTGTCTCCATGATGGGTAAGGTGACCTGCTGACGTCCCACACAACCTAAGTCAGAAGCTCATTTTTTAGTAAAGGGGGGGGGGACCTGTAGGTCCCTGGCCCCCATTTTGGGTAACTGTTGCATTGCTTGCAGACTTTGACCTTGATATCCTCCCTATGCTAATTCCCTTCGAGATTCCACCCTCCTGAATGCTTAAGGGAAGTTTCTTGTCTGTGTATCCAGCATATTGGGCATTAACAGCTTAGATGCAATATTGTAAAAGTCAGAAGCGGGGTTGGGGATTAGCTCAGTGGTAGAGCGCTTGCCTAGCAAGTGCAAGGCCCGGGGTTTGATCCTCAGCTCAAAAAACAAAAACAAAACAAAACAAAACAAAACAAAACAAAAACATCAGAAGCGAACTTCTGCCCTCCAGGGTTCTCCCATTGTGCTGTAAGCCTGTATTTAAGACCTTCTCCCTCCTTCAATAAATGGCATTCCGCATTAAAAAAAAGAAAGAAAAAAGAAGAAGAAGAAAAAGAAGAAGAAGAAGAAGAAGAAGAAGAAGAAGAAGAAGAGGAAGAAGAAGAAGAGGAAGAAGAAGAAGAAGAAGAAGAAGAAGAAGAAGAAGAAGAAGAAGAAGAAGAGGAAGAGGAAGAAGAAGAAGAGGAAGAAGAAGAAGAAGAGGAAGAAGAAGAAGAAGAAGAAGAAGAAGAAGAAGAAGAAGAAGAAGATGATGATGAGGGGGTCAAGATCATGATGGGGAAACCCACAGAGACAGCTGACTGGTGCTGGTTGGAGCTCACTGACTCTGGACTGACAGCTCAGGAACCTGAATGGGACCAAACTAGGCCTGCTGAATGTGGGTGACAACTATGTGACTCGATCTGTTTGTGGGGTCCCTGGCAGCAGGGCCAGGACTTGTCCCAGGTGCATGAACTGGCTTTTTGGAGCCCATTCCCTGTGGTGGGATACCTTGCTCAGCCCTGATACAATGGGGAGGGATTACGCTCTCCTTCAACTTGGTATGCCAGACTTTGTTGACTACTCTGAGGAGTGGATGGGGGTAGAGTGGGAGGGAGGTGGAACAGGGGTTGGTATGAAAATGAAAAACATTATATATATATATATATGAAAGCTAGCCGAGAGCAGCTGAGCAAGTGGCATAGCTTTCTGCTCTTGGCTGCGCACTTGCAGTGACTAGCCGCTTGAGTTCCTGCTTTGACTTGGTGGAAATGATGGACTGTGACCTGGAATTGTGAGCCTAAGAGCCGTTCCTCCCCTGCGCTGCCTTTCCTCAGGGTATTGATCACAGCAATAGAATGCAATGAGAATTGGTTTGGGTTTTTTGTTTTGTGAGACAGGGTTTCTCTGTGTAACCCTGGCTGTCCTGGATCTAGCTCTGTAGACCAGGCTGGCCTCAAACTCACAGAGATCCGCCTGGCTCTGTCTCCAGAGTGCTGGGATTAAAGGCGTGTGCCACCACCGCCCGGCTGACAAGTTTATTTTGAGGATACGAGACAAGTGACAAGAGGCTGACTATGGAAATAGAACAACTAAATGGTTAGTTTTCTTGGTCTTGCCAGGCACCAAAGCCTATACAGAGAAACCCTGTCTTGAAAAACAAAACAAAAACCTTCTTGTTTTAAAGCAAATAATGGTCTGGGTAGTAGATCATGCCTGTAATCTCAGTAGTCGGAAGGCTGAGGCAGGAGGATTGCCACAAGTTTGAGGCCAGCCTGGGGTACATAGTGAGTTCCAAGCCAGCTGTGGTTACAGAGACCTTGTCTCAAAACACCAAAGCCAAGAAGTGATGGAGTTCTTGGAGGCTTCAGTAAATCCTGGGTTTAGGAATTAACTCCCTGAATACAGAGAGCCACATAAGCCAAAACAGAACCATGCCTCCCTCCAGAAGTCGTTTGCCCCCACGCCCAGATTCCAACCCTGGTCAGAAAGCGCAGGGTGCAGGACTATGACCTAGAACGCCCACAGATGACAATAAACTGCCTAACCAGGCTGGGCCCAGCAGGTCGGCCAAAAGCGCCCTGACCGGTCACCAAGTCCGTCCTATCACAAGGCCCCGCCCCGCCCCGCCCCGCTCGTCACAAGGCCCCGCCCAGTCACAAGGCTCCTCTGCGTCTCCCCAGCCGCAGGCGCAGGCCCCAGCAATCCGGCCGCCCAGCGGGTGCAGGTGCGGACGCACCGGCCATCACCGCGCGCGACTGCGCAGCGGGCACCGTAAGCACTGGCTTCTGGCTCCCCGGGAGCGGTGAGTCCCCCAACCAAACCCAAGAGCGTGTCACCGCCGCAGCCCCCTGCTAGTCGGCCATCCCCTCCGGGCGTTGTGACTGAGTACGGCCGCCTCGGGTCAGTTGGTTCGGCCAGGGCTCGCTGCCCGCTCGCCCAGACGGGTGGCATCATTGGGGGTGGGGAGCTCCGGTGGCTCTGAGCAGGAGGGAGGGGGTGGTACGCTGCAGCGGCCCAGACTCGCGGCCCAGCGACCCCCAACCCAAAGGGAGGTCCCACCGAGGCCCCTCCGGACGCGTTCTGTGGCCACCGCCCCCCCCCCCCGTCGTCCCCATCCCCGCTTTGTTCCCTTGAACGCCCTCTGGTCGCTTCCATCCCCCACACACCCCCGCACCCCGCTGTTCCTGGCGTACCCTACTAGCAGACACCTTAGCAGCCAATACAGGCCTGCACTCAGCACCCGGAGCTAGGGACGTTCGGCCCAGTGCTTAGGAGGAGGGTCAGGGTTCCCGCTAGTCACAGATGGCCTGGGGATTTCCTGGGATAGAAATAGCCGCTAGCGCTGGCCCCTTCAAGCTGCTTAATAGGCGGGATAGGAGAGGGAGGGCCAGGGCACACCCCCACGCCTCTCTAGCCACCGCGCCGCTCCCCCAGACCCTTAGTTGGGGAGCTCTAACCCGAAAGACCCGCAGCGGTGAGAAGGCATCTCCCAAGCTCCAAGCCGAGGCTGACAGCCATCACTCTGTCTCCCATCCCCCACCCCTAGATCGGTCTAGAGCAGCCCCTTCCAAGGGTCCACAGCGGTCCCCCCCAAGCCCCACCCAACGCTCGCTGCCTCCTTGTTCTCAGGCTCCCTACAACCCGGTACAAAAGTCATGGTCCAGCTTTTTTTTTTTTCCCCCTTCCTGGGTTGCGAGTAGGTGGGGCTGTCACTGGTTCCAATCTCTCCCCAGTAACTGTTCCCTTTTTCTCCTCTAGGGGCAGCCACAGAACCCGAGGCCATGTCCCATGAAAAGAGTTTCTTGGTATCTGGGGACACCTATCCTCCCCCAAACCCTGGATATCCTGTGGGGCCTCAAGCCCCTATGCCTCCCTATGTTCAGCCTCCCTACCCTGGAGCCCCATACCCACAGCCTCCTTTCCAGCCCTCCGCCTATGGTCAACCAGGGTATCCCCATGGGCCCAGCCCCTACCCACAAGGTGGCTACCCTCAGGGACCCTACCCTCAAGGAGGCTACCCACAGGGGCCATACCCACAGAGCCCCTTCCCCCCCAACCCCTATGGACAGCCACCACCCTTCCAGGACCCTGGCTGTAAGTGTAGGGGAAGGTGGGGTAGGGCAGGGATTCAGTTGCCCACATGGGACACTGACCCAGCCTCTATGCCCCAGCACCACAGCATGGGAACTACCAGGAAGAAGGACCTCCATCTTACTATGACAACCAGGACTTCCCCTCCGTCAACTGGGACAAGAATATCCGGCAGGCCTTCATCAGAAAGGTTGGTCATGGCAAGTGTGAGGCTGGGAGGAGGCACAGGAAGGCCTCCGAGAGAGATGGGGTTCTGATTTGCTTCCTCCCCAGGTGTTTCTGGTGCTGACCCTGCAGCTGTCAGTGACCCTATCAACTGTGGCCATTTTCACTTTTGTTGGGGAGGTGAAGGGCTTTGTCCGGGAGAATGTCTGGACCTACTATGTCTCCTACGCCATCTTCTTCATCTCCCTCATTGTCCTCAGCTGTTGTGGGGACTTCCGGCGAAAGCATCCCTGGAACCTTGTTGCTCTGGTAACTCCCAAACCTAAAGCCCAGTACCCCTAGGCCCATGGAACAGGAAAGGGGGTTGGTTGCACAGGGGTTGGACCAGGAGCATCTCCACACACCCCCTGGCCCTCTGTGATCCTCTCCTGCAGTCAATCCTGACCGTCAGCTTGTCCTACATGGTGGGCATGATAGCCAGCTTTTACAACACGGAGGCAGTCATCATGGCCGTGGGCATCACCACGGCAGTATGCTTCACGGTGGTCATCTTCTCCATGCAGGTAAGGGGGACCCTAAGGCAGGACCGTAGCCTCGGGGGCCCTCAGCGCCCACAGCCTCTCTCACCTCCTTCCCTTCCCTCTAGACCCGCTATGACTTCACCTCGTGCATGGGTGTGCTCCTGGTGAGTGTGGTGGTACTCTTCATCTTTGCCATACTCTGCATCTTCATCCGGAACCGCATCCTGGAGATCGTGTATGCCTCGCTGGGCGCTCTGCTCTTCACCTGCGTGAGTAGGGGTGTTGGGCGGCCTTCACGGGAAGACTGAGTAAGTGACTAAGCTGTTTCATACCAACCATGTCTTTACCCCCTAGTTCCTGGCAGTGGACACTCAGCTGCTCCTGGGAAACAAGCAGCTCTCTCTGAGCCCGGAGGAGTATGTGTTTGCGGCTCTGAACCTGTACACGGACATCATCAACATCTTCCTATATATTCTCACCATCATTGGCCGCGCCAAGGAGTAGTACAAGCCCCAGCTCAGGTGGCATGGTTGGCTCAGACCCATGCCCCTGGCATGACAATGTCATCTGTGCTTCCCTTTCTCTGAATCCCCAGGCACAGCCTGGAGCAGAGGGGGCCCCTCTCACCCTCGTGTATGTACACTGCAGATACTTAACGTTTGGACCCTCTGTGGCCACAGCATGGCCCTTGTTAGCCCTCTTGCCCTTGCCAAGGGATGATGGGGCTGCATTTCTGTGCCACCTTCTGTCCACTCACTGTTGCATGAGCCCTGTCTGCCAGCCCATCCCAGGGTCTGGGATCAACACCAGGTCCCAGGGGAGAAGGATCACTCCAGAGGTGAGGGTGCACGTCTTCCCTCCTGTCCCAGCTCCCCTGGCATAGAGTACCCCCGTCCCCTCCCCTCCCTGCCTTCTGAGGGACATGCGGGGTGGGGTTTCATTCCTGTGCTGAGCCCTGAGAGCAGAAAGGATGGCATGTTTCAGGGGAGGAGCCCTTCTCCTATGCTGCCATCATTAAAATTCCAATAAAGGGTACCTTCTCTCTGCTTCTCCCCGTCTCTCCTCGCTGCTGCCTTCCTCCATGCTGTATGGAGGGGCTTCAGCACCCCCCATCCTGGCTGGTGCTAAGTTTGCACTGGAAGGTGCGTTCTGGGCTCTGAGCTGACATCAGGGTTCCTGAGGCATACAGGCATAGTGCCAGGCCACACAATTTGGAGCACACTGGCTGTGTGTTACCACTCTACTTTCTAGAATAGCAACAGTGCAGCAGTGGCTTCTGTAAGTACCTTCTGTCTCTCGGCCCAGGGCCGGCAGCATAGGTCACTGGCACAACCCTCAGAGAACAGGCTCACCAGGCGTTGGTGGCGCACGCCTTTAATCCCAGCACTTGGGAGGCAGAGCCAGGCGGACCTCTGTGAGTTTGAGGCCAGCCTGGGCTACCAAGTGAGTTCCAGGGGAAAGGTGCAAAGCTGCACAGAGAAACCCTGTCTCACAAAAGAGAGAGAGAGAGAGAGAGAGAGAGAGAGAGAGAGAGAGAGAGAGAGAGAGAACAGGCTCCTTGGCCTCTGGTACCCTGACACTACCTTTCAGTGCCGGTTCCCCCAGACCTACCTGTTCTTCCTTCCTCCCTTGCTCTTTCCACTTCATCTCTGGAGCCCTCATCCACCTATCCAAGTTCCTGAAATCTGGCTATGCACAAGCAGAGTGAGCCCTCCCCTTCCCCACAGAAGGCTCCTTGATACCAGATCTCCACTCAGTTCAAGCTCCTGGCCTGCTGAAAGCCCAAGGTCAGGGCAGCCTTGATCCTTGTAGGTTTCTTCCCTAGGACTCTGCATCCTGATTGGCATGAGAGCCTTCCCTGCCGAGGATGGGTGTGTCTAACTAACTGGCATGATTTCCTCATGTGCATGTAGGGACTCTACTCCACAAGCCACCCAGTGTCCACAGGTACCTCGGCTGTGGCCTATGCCAAGCCACAAACACCCTCCCCCAAACCATGAGGCTTCTGCATTATCCCCCCAGGCTGTCCTCTCCACTGTCTCCTTCCCCCACCCAGCCTCCTCAGCTTCATTTAGACCTAATGTCTACTAACCAGACTGCTAGATGGGAGCCACGATCTCACAGCCCACCTACCTAAGACCCCCCCTACCTGGTTCCCTCAGGGTGAAGCCAGTACCCCTCCTCCGGGCATCCAGGCTCTGCCAACTGCCGCTGGCTGTTCCAGATGCCCTCCTGCTCTTTTTTAAAAAATATTTTTATTTTATGCACATTAGTGTATGTATGTCTGTGTGAGGGTGTCAGGCAACCTAGAATGGAGTTACAGACAGTTGTGAGCTGCCATGTGGGTGCTGGGAATTGAACCCCGGTCCTTTGGAAGAGCAGCCAGTGCTCTTAGCCGCTGAGCCACCTCTCCAGCCTGCTCTCCTACTCTTATTCCCAGCCCTAACCTCAGACAAACTGAACCAAGAGTTTCTCCTTGATGGGCAATGCTTGCAGCCCTTCTGCCGGGACTGGAGTTGTTGCTGCTAAGAACCCCTTCCTGAAGTCTGACTTTAACAGCTAACCTTAGTCATTTGGTCAATACCAGGGTGACAAAACACTTCCCCCACCTCCTCTTCTGTCATTCCTTTGAGCAGACCCAGTTCCTCATCTAGAGTACTGAGGCAAGTCCTGTAAACATGTTGACTAGGGGGAATCAACCGAAAGCTTTGGGGTTATTGCTCAATGCCTGAGAACCTGTCCAATAAGAACTTGCTTAGCACATGCAAGGGCTTGGATCTCCAGCACCCCCAAAACAAAGCCCCACTCCTGATACCAGCTCACAGATCCAGAGAAAAGAGACCATTCACAGTATTAAAACATCTAGCAAGATGGGAGGAGTAGCCCGAGGATCATCACAAAGCAAAATGAGCAAGGGCAGTGTTTCCTCAGAAAATCCCAGGAAAACTTAGTTGGGGAAGGGGCTTTCTGGGAACAGCTAGGTTCTGGAGGTAAAGGCCAAACACGGGGGCTTGAAAATGTCCTAAAGTTGAAAGATGCTCAGCCGGGCAGTGATGGCGAATGCCTTTAATCCCAGCACTTGTGAGGTGTGATTTTTGAGGCCAGCCTGGTCTACAAAGCGAGTTCCAGGACAGCTAGGGCTACACAGAGACAGTCTGTCTAGAAACCACTGCCAAGAGAGAGACAGAGACAGAGAAGAGGGAGGAGAGGGAAAGGAGAGGAGAGGAGGAGAGAGGAGAGGGGAGGGGAGGGGAAGGGAGGGGAGGAGAGGAGAGGGAGACAGAGACTCAGCAAGAGCTACTAGGTTTGTGGAAAGCAGCAAGGGTGCTGTTGAAATGTGTTGGACACTACAAACAAATAGTGCCTTGAACTCATGAGGTGGAGTGTAAGGGCCAGGAGAGCAGAGGTCTCCACCCACTGAGAAATGAAAATAGAACAGAGCCCAAGCTCCTGATGCTAACCTATGCACTGGAGTAGGAAGAAGTGTTTATAGTGGTCTGTAAAGATGGCTCAGTGGGGAAAATGCTTGCTCTGCATAATCCAGACCCCTCCAAGCCCCGAGCAAAGTTGGACATGGCAGCATGCATCTGTAATTCTAGTGCCCGTACGTTGAGCTAGGAGACAGAGACGAGAGCATCTGTAGAAGCTTGTGGGCCAGTGAACGGTGTGTGCGTGCGTGCGTGTGTGTGTGTGTGTGTGTGTGTGTGTGTGTGTGTGTGTGTGAAACAGTTAGCAGCAAAGATACCCTACCTCAAAGTGGAAGGTGAGAGCTGGCACCCAAGTTTGTCCTCTGACCTACATCCACAACATGGCATGTACATGCCTGCACATAAACACACATTGCACGTGAGGATATTTTTTAGAAAGCTCTCAAGTTGATGCATGTACTTAAATGGAATCGTAATGGTGAGGTCACCATGGTGATGTTCAAGAGAGAAAGAAAAGCATTTTCCAACACCTGGGATCTGGCCTGTCCTATCTGTAAGGCTTCAGAGCAGTTAGAGCTGATCTGGTACTCCCAGATAGAGACACTGGGGTTGCTAGGAGCTGGTCTGGCCCTCACAGATATAGGCCTTGATGTTCTGTTTAAACAGTTTCATGAAACATTGACAGCAGACCAGGCCACTCTGTTACCATCATGGGTCAAGAAAACCCAAGACCCCTTTTATCTAAACACAGAAAAAAACATAGGCATTGTTCAAGCTATAAGAAGGATGGAGCTGTACTCTGTGTCTATGCTTCAAGAATTGCCCATGCCTCCATAGGTAGTAATCCAACCTGGTCAACCCGTAGATGTACTCAAGTGGATTACACGGGAGAGCACTGACGGGTTAACTGTACCAAGGCCACAGGAGGAGACGGACTTTCAGTCAAAAATACTTAGTTTCATAAATAATAGTAAGTCTTGTTTTCAAGATGAAACAACACCAGCATTTACTGGAAAAAAATGTCCACCTCATCATCATATCCTTGACCCACTGTCATTGGTTGCCAGTTGCAAAACATAATGTGTGTGTGTGTGGGGGGGGGTTAGCTCTAGATTCCAGCTCCTTGAGGCCAGCTCAGATCCCCCACGCACTGCCTCTGGCTCACCAGGGCTACTACTGTTCAGCATCTCTAGGTTGGGAGCACCTTCAGAGCAGGGGACTGTGATCTGAATTGTACACATAGCCCAGCACCTAGTACAGAGCCTGGCACACTACAGTGTCAAACATGGATTGAATGAATAACACAGCATGAGCCACACAAGCACCACCCGCCTCGAGACAAGTGACCGTGTGTTCTTTGGCTGACCATCAGCATCAGTGGGTAGTGTCTCGGGAGTGAAGAGTAAAACTTAAGACCATGGGGAGTTGCACAGAGTCACATGCGTGGAAAGCACGTGGAGGAAAAGGGAGAGGATGTGTGGGAGAGGGGTGGATTGAGCAAGCTGAGGGCAGCCTACCATAGACCGGAAGCTCAGACCTCTGAAGTATATTGTGTAGGCCGCAATGGCTCTGAAATGCTGTGGGCAGAGGCAGGAAAACTGGTGAGGACCGGGTGGTGGGGCAGGCACGGAGAACTTGCACTTGGAGACAGGAGGAGGTCAGAAGTAAAGAGACTTGATGGAGATCTGGCATCAACCCTGTAAGCTCCCAAACTGTCCCCTTCCCTAGTGGGGTCCAGATGCTGCTTTCCAGGCCCCAGGTGCCTGTTCAGGCACCCAATGACGCCACGGGTGCTATGGGCTTTGCAGGACATTGGAGACCTTTCAGGATGGCCAAAATGCACACAACCCGTTCCCCCAACTCCAACTTCTCAACTCTCATCTCTTCAAAAACAGAGTGGCACTTCTCCTTGAAGGCATCCTACCCACTGGATCCACTTCCTCAGCCACATCTCCGCCATCGCTCAACTCTGCCACTTCTAACCTTAAGGCTCTTGTGCATCTATTCTCTTTCATCCCGCTCTGGCTAGCTTTTCACTCTTATCCAGCAACTTCCTGGTCCCGGGATAACTCTAGGATCAGGCTCAAACCTGCTTCTTGGTCCCAGCTGTCATCAGGACTTCAGGGCAATCAAGTTCTATCTTTTGAATGTGTCTCTGAGCTAGCCCTTCTCTCCCATCATGTGACTGTCCCCCCAGCAGCCTTCAGTCAATCCTGAACACAGCTGACAAATCTTTCTGAAGAGTGGCCAGATGGTCATTACCCCTTTAGTGTCTTCACAAAGATGGGGAAATGCCCTGACTTGAGCCCAACTCCCAATCCAAACGCTGTAAACCATGTAAACACGCACAATGGAGAGCAGGAATGCACAAAACACATGCAGAGAGAAACCCCCTCAACTGTGAAGGACGAGTTGGCAGCTGTGTGACTGACAGCCTGTGTGCCCTGAGCTGACCAGAATTCACGCTTGGGACTCTCAGGGGAAGAAAGCTCTGGTGAGAAGGTCGTAGGCTCTGGAGGGTTCCAACCAGAAGTAGATGTGAAAGAGCCAAAATCACAACCCAGGCTCCACCCACCTCTGCTCCAATGGTTATTGGAGATCAGTCCATTCCCTGTGCCTGGCGATGGATAAAGCGAATTCCTTCTAAAAGAAGATAGTATCCCCTAGAACACAATATCCGTCATTGCATTGAAGTTACTAAGTATTTCAAAATATAGGATTGTCTGGCTAACAACCACAAGAGAAAGTCCAAAGACAGAAACAGACCTAGAGGCCATTCAAAAATGGAGAGAAAAAACAAGGTCTTTAGTACAGACATGATTCTTAAGGAAGGATACAAGTGGAAGTGGTAGAGAGTAGAAGAAATATGAAAAATTCCACCAAGAATTAAATTCTACAACAACAGGAATCAGCTGGGCAAGGTGGTGCACGTCATTAATCCCAGCACTCCGGCGGCAGAGGCAAGCGGATCTCCGTGAGTTCGAGGCCAGCCTGGGCTACAGAGTGAGTTCCAGGACAGTCAGGGCGACACAGAGGAACCCCTTCTGGGGAAAAAAAATACAAAAACAAAAAACAATAATGAGAATAAAATTGAGCTTCAAATTTTTTCTTTTTAAGGTAAAGTCTCAGGGGGCTGGAACCCCGGGCTCAGAGGTTATTTGTTGCTCTTGCAGAGGACCCATGTTCAGTTCTCAGCACCCACGTGACCACTCACAAACATCAGTAACTCCAGTTCCAGGAGCTCCAACGCCCTCTTCTGATATCCACAACATCAGGTATGCACGTGATACATAGGATACAGGCAGACGAAACACTCATACACATAAAATAACCTACAATATTTTTTAAAGAAACCATAAAGGGCTTGGAGTACAGGTCAATAGTAAAACTCTTGCCTAGTGAGTTTCTCAGGCCCTGGGTTTGAAACCCAACTACACACAAAAAAATAAAAACAGTAAACAATCAGAAACTAGCAGATGTGGAGAAACTAGAGTCCTTGTGCACAGACTGTCGAAGAGAAAATGGTACATACAGTGCTGGGAAAAACAGGATAGCAGTTCCTAGAATAACTACAAATAGAAGGACCATATGACCTAGTTACAGAATATAATAACAAAAGTTTCAAGTGGTAAGAACCTAATAAAAATGGAAGTCATTTTATATGTGTTAAATGGTAAAGAAGTACATAAATAGTACTAAATTTATAACATTTACCATGAAAAAGACCTAAAGTTTGCTTGTGGGAGTGTGGGCTTTTGAAAAGTGAGTTACCTGAAATCAGGTGAAAAGATCACACCAGGTGTGGAACCATCAGCAAACTGAAGCATCTTGTCCACACCCAAGGTGTGTCCGTTTTGTGTGTCCTTCTGGGGCTGGGGTTGTTCACTAGGCGCTTTTTGTTTTCACATCATTTTTAGGATTTTTATTTTATGTGTATGAGGGTTGTACCTGCATGTGTGTGTGTGTGTGTGTGTGTGTGTGTGTGTGTGTGTGTGTGTGCGCGCGCGCGCACACGCACCACCTGTGCGTAGTGCCCGTGGAGGCCAGAAGAGGGTGTCAGATCCTCTGGAACTGAAGCTATAGACAGCTGTAAGTCAACATGTGAGTGTACAAACCGGCTAAAGCAGAGGGGGCTCTTAACTGTGGAACTGTTGCTGTAGCCTTTCATATAATGTTTCTGGTGGGAAAAATTAAACACGAAATTTACCTTAAGCTCCAAGTGTTCCCAAACATATCAATAGTGCTGAAACTGGTTTGCATTTCAAAACATAACAGCAAATTTGTTTACTGACTTATTCCTTTAATCAGCTTTTTCAAAAACACAACAGTCCCAACTGTACCAGACAAGGATATTCATATTTGTCCTTGTTATAAAAGTGTAGAAAAAATGGTCCAAGGACACAACAGACAAAGATTTCTGGGATCAGAAAACACTCATCTGAGTGGTAAGGAGGGCAACTACCCTTTAGGGGGAGGAGCCAAGAACCGACCAGAGCAGAGTTTGAGAGCTGATTGGCTAAAGCAGGTATCCATCATTACCTACCAAAGAGCTTAAAGTGTTTGTCAGAGCCCCAAGCTCCTCCCAGAATTCTAGGCAGTGGTTCTGGGAAGGCCTTTTTGACCTTGCTGAAACCCAGCAGGGATTCATTCCCAGGCCAGGCAGGAAGGGCTGGCCCAAGAGTCCAGGAAGGAGCCAGGCTTCCTCAGGACAACATCTGCTACTGGGATTTGGCTGCAGCTCAGCTAAAGGCTGCCTCCAGCCTAAGATCATGGGCAAAGAGGCCGGCATAATTGCAGAGTAGGCTGGCAGTACCCTACAGGGTGGACTTCAACCCTGGGTCTTCCCTCCTGTTTGAGATTCCACTCACTGGCCTGGAACTGAATAAGCTAGTGTGGATTATGCACTTTCAGACCATCTCAGCAATCCTTCACCACCACCCCAGTGAGGCTGGTAAAGAGGCTGAGTCTCAGAAGTCCATATTCATTATTGGGGTTCACTTCACTCACCATATCCAGCTGGCCCTTTAGATAGCTAAGTGTCAGTGCTATGAACCCCACTCACAGAGAGGCAACCTCACACTTCCAGACCTACATGGCCAGGAAAATGCTGGGCTGTATTTCAGCACCACCCCACAGACTGTCACTGTCTTAATCAGTGGTCTACTGCTGTGAAGAGATACTAAGACCATGGCAACTCTTATAAAGAAAACATTTAATTGGGGCTGACTTACAGCTTCAGCGGTTTAGTCCATTATCTTTATGGTAGAGAACATGGCAGCATGCAGGCAGACATGGTGCTGGAGAAGTAGCAGAGAGCTCTACATTCAAATTCACAGGCAGCAGGAAGAGAAAGCTACTGGGCCTGGCTTGGGCTTTTGAAAACCTCAAAGCCCACCCCCAATGATGTGGTTCCTCCAACAAGGCCACACCTCCTAATCCTTTTCAAATAGTGCCACTCCCTGATGACTGAGCATTCAAATATAAGAGCCTATGGGGGGCATTCTTATTCAGACCACCATAGTCACCTGCCAATTCCCTGTGTTTACAGAGATTGCTGGTGAAAACAGCTTTTGAAGGATTTTTTACAATGGGACTGAGCTGAAAGTTGGGGGGAGGGTCAATTCACTCAGGAGCAGGCTAGCCTGACAGCACCCTTCATATCTGTCTAGGCATCACTGGTTCAGAGGGAGGGACTGGCACCCAAAGGTGAAGAGACCTTGGAGCAAAGACAGTGGGTATGGCCAGGCAGTGTCCATCTGATACTCCATGGGATCACCAAGAGCCTTCAGAAGTGACAGCAATTCATTCAAGAGACCCAACCAAGTGACTCTCCTGCATCCGATGCCCCCACTCACAGAGCAAGAGCGGGCCCTTCCTTTATTCTGAATTCTCTGGCCCTTCCACCTGTGTGTAAAATACGAAGTTCTGATCTCAGCCCACAGACTCGTATTCAGCTTCCCTGACTTGCACCCCTCTTCCTGTGGCTGGTCCCACCCATCTTCGTTCTCCTGAGGATCTCAACAGCATGCCAAGCCCGGGGCTTTGCACTGTCACTTCCTTAGTTTGAAAAGTTTTGTCTTTTTTTAAAAAAAATGTTATTGGTTTATATGTATGCTGTGTTTACGGAGTTGTTATATGTCGACTGGGTCCCACTGTGTAACCCTGGCTAGGCTGGAACTCTCTATGTAGACCAGGCTGGCCTCAAACTCACAGCCTTCTTCTGCTTCTGCCTCCTGAGTGCTGGAAGTGGAGGCGTGCTCCACCACACCCAGTCTCGTTTTAATTTTTTTAAATCACACTTTACTTATTTTGTGTTTGGGGTAGTGCACGGGTGTCACTGCGCACACGAGGATGTCAGAGGACATCTGCAGGAATTGGCTCTCTTCGTTCATCATGTGAGTACCAGGGATCTAACTCCCATAGTCAGGCTTGGTGGGAGGTGCTTTTACTGGCAGACATCTCCGTCTCGCTAACAGTTTCGCTTTTTCTCAATTCCCTATCTTCGGGTCCTGCCCTGTGTTACTTTTGTTCAGGAAGCCTTTCCAAGTACTCTGTCCCAACAACAGTTTGCCTGTGCTCCCTTTTCCTGGTTTCATCTCTACTCGTGATACATCATTCCACCTCCCACCTATACACAGTTATCCCTTTATCTGACCAGCATCCTTCCTTCTGCTAGAAGGTTGGCCCTGTGCAGCAGCAGGGACTCTGCTGTGCTCACTGTACTGTAGAAGATGGCTCTGGATGCCTGCCGTGAAGAATTACCTAAGCACAGTCCTGTCTGTGGCCACAGAACAATGGCACTGCCACCTGCTTTAGAGGAATAGACTACAGCATAGAAAAGCTCACGCAGTTCACAGTTACCCAGCCCTAACCAGCTTTTAAATCTCAGGCCATGGACTGGAGAGAAGGCTCTATGGGTCAGAATGCTTGCTATGCAAGTATGGGAACCTGAGTTTAAATCCCGAAAATCCACATAGAAAGCAGGACATGATGACACAGAGCCCTGGAACCCCGGCTCTGTTTGGGGAGAACCAGGAGGATCACTGGAGCTCAGGGTAAGTGAGTGTCTTGCTAGGATTTCTATTGTGATAAGACACTATGAACAAAAGCAACTTGGAGGGGAAAGGATTTATTTTAGCTCACACCTTGTAGTCCATCATCCAGCGAAGTCAGGGCAGGAACTCAATGCAGAAACCCGGAGGCATGAGAAGCCATGAAGGAGTGCTGCTCACTGGCTTGATCTTCATGACTTGCTCATGTTTTGTTATACTCCCCTGGGACTACCTACCCTGGGGTGGAACCTTCCACATCAATCACTAATCAATAAAATGTACCCCAGGACTACCCATCGGCAAATCTGGAAGGAGTATTTTCTCAACTGATGCTCTCTTCTCCCAAGTGATTCTGGCTGTGTTAAGTTGGCATAAAAACAAGATAACATGATGGGTGGTGGTGGTGGTGGTGGTGGTGATGACGGCGACAACGCACGCCTTTAATCCCAGCACTCGAGAGGCAGAGGCAGGTGGATCTCTTCAAGTTTGAGGCCAGCCTGGGTTACAGAGAGAGATCTAGGACAGGCACCAAAACTACACAGAGAAATCCTGTCTCCAAAAACAAAAACAAAAAATAGATAACACAGTCTCAAGTGATTAAAGTGGAAAGAGACAGAGAAAGACACCCAAAATCTTACTCTGGACTTCATCCTTTTCTCTGTACATGAGTGTGCGCATGAGCGCGCACACACACACACACACACACACACACACACACACACACAGTCACACAAGTTAAATAAAAAAGATATCAAGCCTGTCTAACGTCTGTGCCCTTCTGTCTCTCCCTCAGACAGGCTGTGTGAGTACTATAGACAGGGAATTGTGCTGGGGAGCTCAAGGCCCCCATTAGCTTCCAGCACGGCTGCCCTAAGCAGTCCCTGCAATCCGAACAGAATCAGAGAGAGAATGAGCTTCACATGCCTGGCTGCTCACTGATGTACCCTCCAGGACACATCATGTGCCTGGCAGCTGCCAGGCTCCAGATCTACAGTTTAATGAGAAAATGTGTTTACAGCAGAGAATGCTTCCTGCTTCCCCCCCCCCCACACACACACATTACCTTATCTAGTGCTTCCAAGGACAGCAAGAGGAAGAAAGAGAGTGTTATCCCTCCCTACACCGACAGGAAGAGATGGAGGCCTGGAGAAGGTGGGAAGCTAGCCCAGACCCACAGCTCATAAGCTGGGAATCACACATGCAGCCCCAGCCACTGCCAGTGAAGGGAGAGCAATGGGTCTGATGGGAACTGACCAATTTAGAGAACCCGAGCAGCAGCACACAAGCTGAGTTCTGAAGGAGTAATTACAGAAACATGGAAAAGAATAGTGTGGGTCTGAGGCTGGTGCCCTGGAGTTTGCTATGGACTGACAGTTTGTATACCCTCTAAACTCATATGTTGAAATCCAAGCCCCCGAAGCAATGGTATAGGGAGGTGATTAAGTCTGGAGCCACAGACACCATGTAAGGGACTAGTGTTCTTATAAAAAGACACCAAAGCTGGGCATGATGGTACACACTTACCACCCCAGCACTTAAGAGTTCAAGGCCAGCCTGGGATATATATAGTAACACGCTGTATCAAAAAATCAAAACAATGAAAAAGAAAAAAGACACCAGTAATTTGGCTCCCCATTTCCCTCTCTCCACTTCACTTTATGGGGACACAGGAGAATATGGTTATCTGCATACTAGGAAGAAATCCTCAGCAGAAAACCAATTCTTCCAGGACTTTAATCTTGGGCCACTACCCTATAGAACTTCGAGAAACAAAGGTGTGTTATTTAAACTGCCTAGTCTATGGTAATTTGTTATGCTATGAAGACCCAGTCTGAGAGTCTGGAACCCCAACCACATACTTCCAGCAGGTCTCTGTCAGCCTGCTGTCCTCTGGTAGGATTGACTACTACACCCTGTTAGCTTTCCAGGACTGACTCTCCCTGGTTTTTGCTGTTGTTGTTATTTTGTTTTGTTTTATTTATAATTTATTAATTTTTATTTTATGTGCATTGCTGTTTCACCTGCATAAATGTCTGTGTAAAGGTGTCAGATCCCCTGGAACTGGAGTTACAGAAAGTTGTGAGCTGCCATGTGGGTGCTGGACTTGAACCCAGGTCCCCTGGAAGAAAAGCCAGTATTCTTAACCACTAAGCTGTCTCTCCACTGCCCCCTCCCTGCTTTGTATATATATACAAAGCAGCTATTGAACCAGCATCATGGAAACATTTTTAAGGCTCCTCCAAAGCCCCACAGAGCCTCCTGGTCTCTGCCTTAGCATTTGGCGCCAGCCCTTCCATGAGGGATAAACCTGGGGATGTAATCCAGGGCATATAACCTAGAACTCTGCTTCCTGCCAGACCTCTGGAAATTTTCACTAAGGCCTTTCCTCCTTTCTTCCTAGCAACAGATATATAGATGTCCTGACTCTGCTGAATACAGTCTTCTCAAGATCCCTCATTCAGGAGTCTACGGCAGGAGGATTGCTCTGAGTTTGACGCCATTCTGGACTACATAGTGAGATCCAGCGCTACAGGATCAGACACTGCTGTCAAAAAAATAATAAATTAAAAAAAGAACATTTCGTTAATGCCTTGCTTATTCTGCCAGTCGACACATGATCCTCCTCAGCAGCTGCTGCCATCCTCTCCTGCCAGTCCCACCTCTAGCTTGCCAACCTCCAGCCAAAGAGAGAAAGGAAGGAAGTCTCTAGAGCATGGCTCAGACAGAGCAGACTGCTTGCGTATCACCTGTTGTAAAGCACTCTGGAAACAACTGGTTGCAAAGCCATGGGTGCCGGGCGGTGGTGGCACACACCTTTGGGAGGTAGAGGCAGACGGACCTCGGTGAGTTTGAGGCCAGCCTGATGTACAGAGTGAGTTCCAGCCACAACTACACAGTAAACCCTGTCTCAGAAAAATAAAATAAAAACAACAACAAATAAAATAAAATAAAAACAACAACAAACAAAATAAAATAAAAACAACAACAAACAAAGCCACTGAAAAGAATGTGTACTAGAGCCAGGCGCACGCCTTTAATCCCAGCACTCGGGAGGCAGAGCCAGGCGGATCTCGTGAGTTCGAGGCCAGCCTGGTCTACAGGGTGAGTTCCAGGAAAGGCGCAAAGCTACACAGAGAAACTGTGTTTGAAAAACAAAACAAAAACAAGAAAAAAAAAAAAAAAGAATGTGTACTAGAGAGGTGAAGTAACTGCTTCATTACAGACCGGGCACAGTGCCACTCCATGGGTACACTCTGTCAGAAGTCTACTGAACATCGGAGTTGCAAACTCCCCTGTCAACATCTGGTGTAGGAAGCTGGTCAGGGCTTCAAAATAGATCTGTGCTTCCAAATGTTTTGTAAGTAAGGCTTCCCTGGTTGGCCGTTTTGAAGATAACTAACCTGTGTGGTATTCATGCCACATGTAAAGCAATTATGCCATAAGAGCTCCACCCAGCCGGGTAGTGGTGGCGCACGCCTTCAATCCCAGCACTCGGGAGGCAGAGCCAGGAGGATCTCTGTGAGCTCGAGGCTAGCCTGGGCTACCAAGTGAGTTCCAGGAAAGGTGCAAAGCTACACAGAGAAACCCTGTCTCGAAAAACCAAAAACAAAAAAAAACAAAAAAACAAAGAGCTCCACCCAGGCAGCACACCACACATGTAGAGAACATGGTGTAGAGTCCTGTAAGGCAGGGTATTGTGGCACATGCCTGTAGAACTTGGGAGGTGGCAGAGAAAGATCAGAAGTTAAAAGTCACCCTTGGTTACACAGAAAACTTGAGACTAGTCTGGGGATACATGAGACCCTCTCTCAAACAAACACAAAACAAATGCTGGGGAGAAAGTGCTCTCAGTCAAGAAAGTGTGTTGTGGAATATTACTTTAACTGAGCAAAGGTGTGTATGCTTACATGTGTTTATGCCGCATTTGTTTAGTGAGTAAGGATGTGTGTTTAATTATGGAAAGATGTGTTGTGATTGTTTCACCTTGCCTGCCCAAGGCACCTGATTGGTCTAATAAAGAGCTGAACGACCAATAGTTAGCCAGAGAAAGGATAGGTGGGGCCGTTGGGCAAAGAGAATAAGTAGGAAGAGAAATCTAGGCCCAAAAAGAAGGAGAA
This sequence comes from Onychomys torridus, assembly GCF_903995425.1. Lineage (NCBI taxonomy): Eukaryota > Metazoa > Chordata > Mammalia > Rodentia > Cricetidae > Onychomys > Onychomys torridus. The sequence goes on from NC_050458.1 coordinate 41,427,562, forward strand.
GAGGCTGGGCAGTGGTGGTGCATGCCTTTAATCCCAGCACTCGGGAGGTAGAGCCAGGCGGATCTCTGTGAGTTCAAGGCCAACCTGGTCTACAGAGTGAGTCCAGGACAGGCACCAAACCTACACAGAGGAACCCTGTCTCGAAAAACCAAAAAGGAGGAGAAGAGGAAGAGAAGAAAGAGGGGGACAAGCCCAGGGCAAGAAGCCAGATAGCTCCAGCCAGACACAAGAAGCAGTGATACAAGTTTATAATCCCAGCACCAGAGAGGTTGGGGTAGGCAGATCCCTAGGGCTTGCTGGCCAGTTGCGTGCTGCCTACTCAGCAAACTCCAGGCCAGTGTGAAGCTTTGCTCCCCTCCCTGATGGAGATGATGCCTGGAGAATACCACCCAGGTACCGTATCCCAGGGCTTGGATTTGGACATCTGACTAGAGCATCGAGGGAATGCAGAAAGCGCAGACTTACAGACACGTGCACAGAAAAACGGGGTTCAGATGGGCTGTGTGCATGCTAATGGAGTGGTACCAGCCATGCTGCCTCCTGGAACCTCAGCCAGTTTGTCTTTGTGTACTCCACCGAGAGGAGGAGGAGGAGTTAAATAGTCTCCTAGGCAGGCTCTGTAGGTGAGCCATTTCAGGCTGTAAACATCCAGGAGGAGGAAGCTGCAGTTGTTAATTTTGCACACACAGACAGTATTCACACTGTGACGGCTTTGTCTATTTGGATCCTCCGCCTCCGGAAGGTGGGCGGGGCTCTGCCGATTTTCCATGGGTCTGAGGTATTGGGCATGGGCATGAGGCCCTGCCCATGTCAACACTACACCTTCACTCAGGACTTCATCCACTCCTTACACATTCACTTAAGCCTTCCTTGGCTCCCCACACCTAAAATTGCCCTCAGATCTCCACAGACACACTATATACACAAACACATGTACACATGCATGTACATTATACACACAGGGGCATAACTTGAACACCTACATATATAAAACATGTACACATAATTTTTTTCCTAGACAATGCCAGCATTTGGATTTTTTATTCATTCATTCATTTGTTTGTTTATTTATTTTGGAGACAAAAATCTAACTATGTAGCCATGGCTGCATGGCTGACCTGGAACTCCCTATGTAGACCAGGCTAGTCTTGAACTCATAGAGATCTGCCTACTTTTGCCTCCCAAGTGCTGAAATTAAAGGCGTGTTGCCACCACACATGTTGGATTTTTTTTTATACTTAGTATCCCTGGCTGTCCTGGAGCTCACTTTGTAGGTCAGGCTGGTCTCAAACTCTCAGAGATCCACCTGTCTCTGCCTCCTAAGCACTGGGATTAAAAGCATGCACCACTATACCCAACTAGCATTTGGGTTTTTTAAAAAATAAAGTTCTTATTGAGAGAGAGAGAGAGAGAGAGAGAGAGAGAGAGAGAGAGAGAGAGAAAGAGCACCTTTCAGTTTTATGATCGTGTTCTCTTAGGGAAAAAAAATAGCAATGTATTCATCCATCTTTTGAGCCCCTTCTGTGAGCCAGCAGGGCCTGTACTGGGCTCTGGAACACAATGTAGGAGGTGATGTGACTCTTCTAGGATGTCTTTCTAAGCCTCTCCTGATGTGGGATGTCCTTCTGTATACTGTGAATATGTGTTGCTCTCATTGGTTGATAAATAAAGCTGCTTTGGCCTATGGCAGGGCAGGATAGAGCCAGGTGGGAAAACCAAGCAGAGAGACAGGTAAAGAAGGGCAGAGTCTGGGAGAAGTCAGCCAGCCGCCCAAGGAGCAAGATGCCAGCAGACTGGTAACGCCACAGTCATATGGCCATACATAGATTAATAGAAATGGGTTAATTTAAGTAGTAAGAGCTAGCTAGTAATAAGCCTGAGCTGTTCGGCCAAACAATTGGGTGGTGGTGGTGCATGCCTTTAATCCCAGCACTCGGGAGGCAGAGCCAGGCAGACTCTGTGCATTCGAGGCCAGCCTGGTCTACAGAGCGAGATCCAGGAAAAGCGCAAAGCTACACAGAGAAACCCTGTCTCGGAAAAAAAAAAAAATGTAATTAATATTGAGCCTCTGAGTGATTATTTACAAGGGGCCACGGGACAGAGAAAAGCCTCCATTTACAGTCTTTTCTGGGCAGACACTAGTTCTGATGGCCGCCGTATCAGGGTAGCCCTGTTGGCAGCTGTGCAGAGAAAAGCTGGAGTGATTGAGGGTGCTGCTGGGAGTGAGACAGGCAGGCAGAGACCGTGGAGCTTGCACCAAGCCCCGACCCATACAGCTGAGAAGATGCTGAGGGAACAGAGAGCGGGTCGGGCCCCAGTGCTCTCCTTACATGTCCCGTGAGACCCCCTGCCGTATCAACTGCCACAACTGTGCCTGGCATACACGTAGCACTCAATAACTGTCCCCTGTGGCCCCTTCATCATCTGACGGATAAGACAGGAGTAGGTAAGAGTTGCCTCTGGCATTCAGGAGCTCAGGGACAAAGGCTAGCTGAAAGCAGGGTGTAGGGTGTGGTGGCTTCAGGCTTTAATCCCAGCGCTGGGGAGACAGAGCCTGGTAGATCTCTATGAGTTGGGAATCAGCCTGGTTTACAGAGTGAGTTCCAGGCCAACCAAGGCTTCCAGGTGAGACTCTGTTAAAAAAAAAAAAAAAAAACAGTAAGGGCAACAAAAAACACTACCAAAAAACAAAACATGGGGGAGGGAGAAGCTGAGCAGAGGAGAACGGACAAATCCCTCCCAGGAGCTCCTGCCATCCACAGGATGTGAACACACGCCACGGATTTAAAAGCGACTACTCCAGGCAGGCTCAAAGCAGTCACATGGCCAGCCAGTATTGTGTGGGTCATGTTCAGTCTAGGAAGCTTCCCAGGGACTGCCTCTCAGCACGTTGTGGTCCCTCCATGGGGAGGAAAGGGGAAGCCGAAGGTGAGAGGGGGTAGGGACAGGCTCCATGCCAGACCCCAGATCATTAGCAACTTTGTGTTTTGGAAGGAAAAAGAAAAAGGGTTAACAAGCTTGCTGAAGCTACAAAAATTCCAAGCCAAGGCAGGGAGCAGAGCTCACTGAAGGATCGCCAAGCTGGAACACTGAACTGAATCTAATAAGACAAATTTGAATGGGGATACACTGTGCAAACCCAGTGACCGGAAACCAGAGGGAGTGGATCTGACGCAGCATTCAAGAAGGGACATCCCTAAGATCTGTTCCCAGTGAGTTCCTCACTCGCCTGCGAGGAAGGAGAAGCTTGAGTGGATGTTGGGAGGTTCCTACCAGTCCTGCTGGACCTCCAGCTGCCTGCAGACCACAACCCTGATCTGTTGTGGATGGCGCTGCCCAGGAGCCTAGGAAAAGGAGACAGAAGGTAGCACAGGAACACCCATCACCCCTCCTCCCCAGACCTCACTTCCAGAATATAAGATCCAGGTGGACGGGAGGAGATTTTAGATAAATCCCACTCTCCAAACTTCCAAACCCACTAGTTTGGATACCAAAGGACACTTTGTAAATACTACATAATAAAACTAATGATAAGAACAGCGCTGCAGCGGTAGTGGCGCATGCCTTTAATCCCAGCACTCAGGAGGCAGAGCCAGGCGGATCTCTGTGAGTTCGAGGCCAGCCTGGTCTAGAAAGTGAGTTCTAGAACAGCCAGGGCTATAACACAGAGAAGCCCTGTCTCAAAACAAAACAAAACAAAATTACTCACTTTTTAGCTGGGTGGTGGTGACACATGCCATTAATCCCAGCAGAGGCAGGAGGATCTCTGTGAGTTCCATGCCAGCCTGGGCTACAGAGTGAGATCCAGGAAAGGCGCAAAGCTACACAGAGAAACCCTGTCTCAAAAAACAAAAGACAAACAAACAAACAAAAAAGAACAATGCAGTGAGGGCCTGGAGAGATGGTTCCACGGTTAAGAGCACCGACTGCTCTTCCAGAGGACCTGGGTTCAATTCCCAGCACCTACATGGCGGCTCACAACTGTCTGTAACTCCAGTTCCAGTGGATTCAACACCCTCATATAGAGACATACATGCAGGCAAAACACCAATGCTCAGAAAAAAATTGCAGTGAGGAGGAAAATAAGAACAGGAAGAGCAGGGCTGGAGAGAGAAGTCAGCTCTTGCAGAGGACCTGAGTTTGAATCCCAGCACAGCTGCCTGTAACTCCAGCTCCAGGGGATCTGCCTCTGACCTCTGTGGGCACCAACTCTGCGCACGCGTGCACACACACACACACACACACACACACACACACACACACACATACACACACACTAAAAATAAATCTTTTTCAAAAGAATAGAAAGAGCATCTAGTCATAAGTAGAAAATGAAGCGGAGGAGGGACTGGCTCTGTGCCCTGGGAAAGTCTGCGTCCTTTAAAGACCTTTCTTCCCTACGTTGAAAGCTCCGCGGAGAGGCTGGAGGCGAAGAGCCAAGGGCCACAGCAGACCCTGGCACCCAACCGGAAAAGGAAAGTTACTAGAGAAGGAAGTCAGCTCTACCCACACTCCTTCACACAGCCCAACCCTGAGAAAAGCTACATGTTCTCCCTTCTCTTTACCTTCCCACTCACTTGCCAGACTTGTGAATCTGGAGTTAGCCAAATTGCTCCACCCAAGCAGCCTTCCACATAATGACTTCCACGTCAGAACTAATAGACTTTCCCATCCTGTCTCATCTGACTTCACAGAAGCATTAGGTAATACTGCTGCTCTATGGCCTTGAAATGTTCCCTTGCATGTGGCTTATCCATCCGGGCCTCCTTGAGCAGTCCGTCCATCCCTATGCTTTCACCTCCTCTATCTTCTGCAGACTTGCCCTAGTTCTTTGAGGCACAATGGGCCTCCCATTCATTACCAATTCCTGGCTGATCTCATCCCCTCAAACGCCTTCACTTGCCACTCCAGAAGCTGATGACTCTAAAATCTATCTTTCCAGCCCATGCAGCATGTTCTACTCTGAGATTCATAACAGAAACTCCCACCTCACTGAACACATCTCCAGGATCTTGGAGCACATCTAAACTCAACCTGGAATTTCCTCTCTAAATCTGACCTTCCTCTCTCTTGGATTGGAATAACCAGTGACTGTTCCACCACCCATGCCAGAAACTCCAAGGCCGTCCCTGTCCCCAGCCTTGCCATCATCCCTAAGCCCGCTCCATTTAATATCTCTAACCATCTCCCAGCCCTACCACTTTCTTCACCATCCACCTCCAAGCTGCCCTCATCACTCACTTGGATGGCTGCCATGACCTCCTTCCCGTACACCATCCAGCAGTTCTTTCCTGTTCAGTACACCCCACACTCTCTTTTTTAAAGCCCTTCTAAGTCAACATCAGTCCATCCTGACCTGGGCCCTCTAGCCTTCTCTAGTACACACAGGTCCACTCTTTGCTTCTTCCATCGGTCCACCTTCCTCAAAGCATACTCCCCCATGACCTCTGCATGGACTGATTCCTCTACTAGGAAACTCTTCCCACGTTTGATATTCAGTATTTCAACTATCACTTCCTCAGGGAAGGCGTCCAGTTGTATCTAAGCCATGCACGGCACCACCTCCTAGCGTTTACCACAGGGGTAACTCAACGTTTTCCTGTGTTCCTTACCATCATTGAGTTCATACTGTCTGCTTATGACTGGCACTGCATCTCCAGTGTCTAACACAATGCCTGCACAGATGGAGGAAAGAAACACCAGGACAAAAAGAAACAAGGATGCTCTTTGCCTTACAGGGTTTTTGTTTTCTTTTTCTTTTTCTTTTTCTTTTTTTTTTTAAATGATGCAATTTTTTGCTAGCAAATCCATCAACTGACTGGCTGAGGCCCACCTACAGGATTGGAGGTGCTCTCCTTACAGTGAACTTTTTGTAAATGTTACCACACCTACAAAATACCTTTACAGTGATGTCTATACCAGCTTCTGACCAACGACATGGGCACCATACCCTAGACCATCCAAACCGACACATCAAATATAACCCTCACGGATGATGTCACCTCAAAGACAAGAGCGTGGTAAGCTTATTGTCCCATGCTGGAGGGAAGACAGTCTATAAAGTTAGAATAATGGAGAGAGTGCATCCTTGGTCCTCAGGCACGCTTGTCCTTGAGGCCAGAGTGATTTAGGATTACAGCATGGAGTGTCAGAGGTGGGGGGCAGGCCCCCCCATTGTGAGGTCCAGATGGAATACTCAACTCAACTCAGACTGATCCCAGCTCTAGGTGATCTCCTCTTCCTCACCTTTCCTCTCTACCAGAGTCTGCCCACTGGAATCTGGTCTGAAACTGGACTTTACCCTCCTCTTCCTGATCCATGGAGAGGTCGAGAGAACATGACCACAGAGCCAGTGGACATCCTGAGAATCAGCTTCCATCGGCTCCCAAGATCAGGCCCACGGAGTTCTCCATAGACAGCACTAAGAAAAGAGAGTGCCAAGGACTCAGTCTCTTGAAACCAGTCAAGGAAGATGGTCTCGGGTTCTTGTTTGGAAGTCCTGGAAGAGGAGTATACCTACTTATATATCTTTGACTGAAAACAGTTCTCCTCTGGGAGAATGTTGTCTTCTACCAAGTGGACAGCTTCCAGAGGCACACACAGGGAGCAGTGAGGAAGGAATAAGATGCACATCTACCCAGCCAGATTGGCCATGTCAACCCTGGCAATCATGGAGTAACAGAGGGTACTGTCGGATCACCATCACATCTTATTTCACATTCTTGAAAGAAACATGGGAGCAGAAACCCAGGTGCAAAAGGACCATGAAGGATGGGAGAAGGCGACCCATGTCAGGAATGGAAATGCTCAAGCTGTGGGGAGCCTGGTACTTGGATACAGGACACCCTGGGCCAATAGCCAGGGAAGGAATGGAGCACTTGTGGCCAAAAGAAAGTATGGGCCGATGTCCTAGTATCCAAGACAGAGTTTCCTCAGGAGATGGATAACAGATGAAACCCAGGCATGCCCTATATCAGAAGGAAAGGCACCCTGCCCAGGAAGACGGAACAAGGAGTATTCATCAACAGTCAGCAAATGCCTGTACCAGGTTGCACCCCTTGTGGTAGTCTGAGAACTCCAGAGAGGTACAACACTTGACACCATCTATCCAATGGAAAGCACTGAGGGGCTAATCTCGTAGATGCAAGGTAAGTGATGTGACCTCAAATTCATCTGCTGGGGAAGTCCAGAGGCAGCAATTAGCTAGTGGAGTAAAGAAACTTTGCAAAAGAGACAAACTTGAAATCAAAATTGGCCAGACCTTGTCAGGACATTTCAGGCTGAAGTAAGGCAAGGCACAGGCCTGGAGGCTCAGAGAGCTGAACCTGTTAGAGCAGAGGGCAAGGAGGAGGGCGCAGTCTCTGACCTCACAATACCCAGGGCCCACTAGGCTAGCCTTGCAGACTCTGGTGCCCTTTTCCAGCCCGGGCAAGGCCCGGGGCCCTGGGCAGCCTCCAGGTGCAGTGCCCTCCCTTGGGCCGCACCCTCTCCACTGCCCTGGGGCATGTCTCTACTTACAAATTATGAGGGGCTTCGGCATCAGATAGAGAGGTTGGTGCGGGAAAATGAGGAACTGAAGAAGCTGGTACGGCTCATTCGGGAGAATCACGAGCTCAAGTCTGCGATCAAGACTCAGGCAGGTGGCCTCGGCATCAGCGGGTTCACCAACGGGCTTGGTGAGGCAGCGGCAGGCCCTTCCCAACACCAGGGTAACTATAAGAGGCCCGGGTAGAAGGACAGTGGGGGGGGGGATGGGCTGTGCAGAGGGAGGAAGAGCCAGTGTTCTGGGGCCTGAGGGAACTGTGGAGGGAGGGTCTAGATAGTAACAAACAGAGAGGACATTGGCCTCAACAGATGGAGGCGGGATGAATATATAGGACCATAGGATGAAAGGGCAAAACTAGGCTCCATACCCACTCATCCAATAGGAGCTCTTCACCACCTCAACCTAACTTCCAGGCAGCATCATACACTTGAAATACTGCCCAGTTCTGGGGTCCAATGTTCTTCCTTACAAAGTCCAATATGCTACCGACCCTCAGCCTCCATATCCCTGTCTTCTCTTGCCTTCAGCCTTTCCCAGCCCTCACCGTTAGCCCACGAGCATTTTCTGCATCTCTCTCCAGTTAGAGATAGACAGAAGGAGACTCGTGTCCAGAAGCTGAGGAGAGAAACCAGGACTGAAAGTTGAGATTCAGGATGTCTTAGTGTGTGATGGAAGCTCTGTGGCTGGAGATATCCAGAGCAGGGTGAGAGAGGAGAGTGAGCAAAGAAGCTTAAGTATTCACAGAAATGATGTTGAACCAATGGCTAAGCCCAGGTACAGGGATCGGGGCTTGAGGGAGGTGGCATTCAGACACCAAGAGATGACAGAGGCCACCAAGCCCAGTATATTAACAGGAAGGGAGGGCTAAAAGAATAGAAAGTTGTGAACAAAGAATGGTCAGAATTGAAGATACCAGGCAGAAAGTGTACAGGGGCAATAAGTTCCCAGGATGTGGCTATAGACACCATGGCTGATACAGGTTACCAAGGTGTACATAAGTGAGGAAACACTGGTAGTTACTATATCCATCCACCACCACCCCTACACAGGCCTTCCTGTTCTAGACATTGTGTTTTCCTGTCCAGGATTTTCTGTGTGTGCTTACAGTCCATCCACCTCTACGGTAACCACCCTCTGTCACAGCCCTTCATCTTACCGTCCCTGCTTCCTCTACTCACGATCAGGCATGAAGTCTCTCATCTGAGAAGAGAGCTTTACTCTGCCTGTTTAGATCCTCTACAGTTTGGCAATGGACGCCAACCATGCTGTTCCAGAAAGGTTCTGAGTAACATCCTAAGTGCCACCTAAGTGCCTTCTCCACCTCTGCACATCATTTGGGAATAATAACCCTCTGCTGAGTCTCTCTTCCTGAGTTCCCAAGCCAAGTTAGTTATCTACATCCTGACTCACGTTAATCACTGCAACTCCCAGGCTCAGGCTTCAAGCCCTGCCCCTCCACCTTCAGCCAGTCCACCTACAGCACTACTCCAACACCCAACTCCAAGTGAAGATAGCTCCAGAGAGGATCCTGAAGGCCTAATTAATCCCTGAAAATAGTCTCACCAGGGGGTGGAGATGTAGTGCAGTTGGTAGGGTGCTTGCTGAGCATGCGTGGAGCCCTGGGCTTGATCCTACCCATAACTAGGTATGACTACACAAGCCAGTAGCAGGAAGATTAGAAGTTAAAAGGCATTCTCAGCTGCATAGTGATGTCAAGGCCAGTCTGGATTGCACAAGACACTGTCTCAAAAAGGAAGTTCTGGTATAGAACTCAGACTTTCACACTGAGAGGCTAAAATCCTTTGGACAGTACTCAATTTCCTTACAGCTTCTTTCCCATCTCCTTATCCGCTGGGCTTCTTACCATCAAGCCTGGCTGTAGTGGACACTCTTTATTTTCCTAGTAGTGGTCATAAGCACACGTGCACCTCCAGGTTTAAATGTCATGTCATTAAACAGGGGAACAAAAATAAAATGCATCGAGGAAGTACCAAGTTTAAGAAGTTCCCTCGCCTAAGATGCTAGATTCTGGCTTCCTACTCTAAGCCTTAGGTTTTGTTCCTTTCTAAATTCATCTTTTAAATATGTATTTGTGTATGGGTTTGTATGTGAGGGCATGCATGCACATGCCATGGCACATGTGTGGAGGTCAGAGACAACTGTAGGCATTGGTTCTCATCTTTCATCTTGTTTGATCAGGGTTCCTCTTATTCTGTATACTTTAGGCTACCCGGCCCATGAGCTTATGGGGGATCCTCCAGATTCTGCCTCTGATCTTATCAGGGGAATCTGTGTCTTATAGACACATGTCCCACTTTTACACAGGTTCTGGTGACCCAAATTGGGCCTTCGTGCTTGTATTAAGTGCTTTTGTTCATGGAGCCAACTCCCTGGCCCTTATGATTTGGAGGCAGGATCTCACTATATAGACTAGGCTGGTCTTGAACTTAGTATGTAGCCCAGGTTGGCCTCAAAGTGGTTATCTCCCTACTTCTGCCTCTAGAGAGGTATTACAGGTGCACACAACCATATCTGGCTTTCTGGTTTAAATTTTAAATCCTTGGGTGTTGTTTTTCCATTGGTACAGAGGCTGTACTTTAACCTACTGCTGTGTTAGCCGGCAAAGATGACTCCACAGTTACCGGCCTGCTTCTCTGGCAGTGGCCTGGCAGGAATTCTGTTCTCCAAAGCACTGGCTTTGTCAATGTTGCCAAATATGGCTTTGAATTAAATTTCTATCCTTCTATTTACCAATAAGACTCGGGAGCCAAAGGCGGGGGTGAAAACCTGCTAGCTCAGAGAGGTTGGATAACAACGAGCCGACCTTCTCTCTTTACTGGCATCTCCGAAAAAAGAGCGTCCTTCCATCCCACTAAAACAAGAAAACCCACGCTATATTAAGTCCCTCCCTACTACTTCCTGTGTTATCATCTTACAGACACTCTATGACTCTCCATGATTACTTTCTGTCAAGTTGCTAACTCAGCCTCCTGACCCAAGGTTGATTTTATTTAATTAATGCAAATGCACACTCAGGGTCCACAGTATGATTGAATATCCCACAAAACCTGGGGCTGGAGAAATGACTCAATAGTTAAGAGCATTGTGCTCTTGCAGAGGACCTGGGTTTGATTCTCAGAGCCCACAGGGCAGCTAACAAACTTGTGTAACTCCAGTGCCCAACACACTTTTCTGGCATCCTCAGGCACCAGGCACACATGTGATGCATGGACATACATGCAGGCAAAACACCCATACACATTAAAAAAAAAAAAAAAAAAAAAGGTTTGGACTATTTCAGATCTTTTTAGAGGAGTTCAGCTGATGATGAAGGCAGAAAGCAAGTTCTAGGAGAAAGTGCAGTGTGGACAAAGACCTGCTCTTAGTGTTAGAGCAGTGAGAACTAGCTGAATGTGATGTGTGTGAGAGAACAGGAGTGGTACCTAGGACTGTGAAGTGATGAGTGGATGTGGAATACATGGTGTTGGTGTGTGAGACAGAAGTACATAGAGTTTGTACATGGGTATGTGAGAACATACATAGCATGTATGCTTTGGGGGTATGTTGTGTGTGGGTAAATGTTTCCATATGGCTGTTAGAATATGTGAGTTGTTGTGTTATGTATGAATTATGTGGTGTAGGAGTTTGTGTTTACGCTACATCTCGATAGTGTATATTGTTCATGTGTGTATGGCACTATTTGTGACTGTTTGTGTTAGGGACCAGTGAGAAGTGAGCAGTCAGCTAGAGAGGTCAGTAGGGGTCAGATCACAACTGATTGTGAGTATTAACTGGACTTGATCCTAAAAGCAATGAGCAGAAACTTGTGATTTCTAACAGGAAGTAACATATTTGTGCCCAGAACAATCATTCCAACTGCTGGAGAGGCAGGGAGATGGGTTACAAAGAAGCTTCTAGTCACTCGGATGGAAAACCACAACATGAACTGCAAGTGAACAGGAATCCATTCAAGTTTAGTAAGAAAAAGAAATCCTAACTATCAGATGTAACGGGTGTTAAGTAGCCAGCAGTGAAGGTGCACATCTTTAATCCCAGCACTCGGGAGGCAGAGGCAGCTCTGTGAGTTTGAGGCCAGCCTGGTCTACAGAATGAGTTCTAGGGCAGCCAGAGCTACACAGAGAAACCCTGTCTTAAAAAAAAAAGTAAATAAATAAAATAAAGAGGCAATAAAAACCCAGAGTATGTCTGACCGAAAGGACTAGGTGTCTGACTGACGGGCGCCACTTCCTAAGAATGCACAATTTGTCAGCACCAGGCCCAGTCAAGGAGGATCCTTCAGAGTTACCTCAGTGGTTCTCATCCCACTACTCCCTCACTCTGCTTATTACAACCTATTTTCTTTTTTCCATGTATGGCTTTTGATAGTTTCATGTAGACCAGCTGACTTTGAACTCCCGATCCCCTTCCTCTACCTCCCGAGCACTGGGCTAACAGGACTGCGCCACCACACCTGGCTCCTACAACCTATGTCTGTGAATGGCCTTCTCCATGAGGTCAGTCTCCTCCTTGTTTGCTCTCATGAACTGCAGCTTTAATTTCTCTTTCTAGGATCACATAGTTCCTTTAAGCTCTGGTCCAGGGCTCTGATGCAACCGATTTCAGGAGGAACACAGAAGGAAATATAGCTGGGAAGATATGAACAGATCTTGAACACATGGGCTGTAGGTACTCAAAATCATGTACACCAGGCTCAGTGCAGTGCAGGACCAAGGCTAGATGGTGAAAAAAAAATTGGTATTGGATGGACGGGGCTCAGGACAAAGGGATCATCAGTTCTACCCCAGGGACCACATCCTAAGCCATCACTCCAGAAAGTACAATAATCCTAAGCTTAAATTTACTATTCTAGGTCATTACAAAGGTTTTTCATAGTGAGAAGGAAGAACATTATCTAAGAGTTGACTTGAATAATAATTTTCAACCTCTGACACACAGTATGTGGGCTCCCATTTGTGATCCTGCCCACAGCCCTGCCAATGGTAGAGGTGAGCCTGGAAAAGGGAAACACAATTTTGGAGAAAGTCAAAGAGTTGAAATTGGATGAACTGTAAGATAGCCATTGAGAGACTTCTGGAGACGCAGGTAACATGAATCCCGAAGCTCAGAGGAGGAGGTCAGGGCTAGCTAGAAAAGATTTGAAAGTCGTTGATAACTGAAGTCACGAGAGGGGTTAAGAACACCTGGGAACGCCAAGCAGTGGTGGTGCATGCCTGTAATCCCAGCACTCGGGAGGCAGAGGCAGGAGGCTCTCTGTGAGTTCCAGGCCAGCCTGGTCTACAGAGTGAAATTCAGGACAGGCTCCAAAGATACACAAAGAGACTCTGTCTGGGGTGGGGGTTGGGGGGAGACCACCTGGGAGGGGAGTGCACAGTAGGAAAAGACTGAGTGGCAAGTACCGAGGAAGAACAGGTAGAGAAGTTGGCAAAGGAACATCCCATGACACAAAGGAAATGTCAAAAGTTTAAGGTCTTGGAGGCCAAGAGACAATTTCAAAGGAAATGACATCAGCAAGGTAAAGGCTTGCCCAACAGTTGAACAAGAAAAGTGCTGAGGATATTCACAGCCTTTACTGAACAATGACTTGGTATCCATGACTTTAATCAAAGCGATTTCAACCTCACTGAGGAAGGCTGACCAGAGGGAGGTGAAGAGTAAGAAGATAGAAAGAACAGGGCTGGTGGGGTGCCTCAGTGGGAAAGGGTCTTGCCGCCAAGCCTGATGACCAGAGTTCAATCCCCAGATCCCACACTGTAAGGAGAGAACTGACTCTCACAAGTTGTCCTCTGACCTTCACACACATGCTGTGGTGTGTGTGACTGTGTGTATGTGTACACACACATGGTGTAAAAACACTTTAAAAAGAAAATGGAAAGAACAGATGACCATGACATCTCAGGTCTAGAAGCTGGCTTTATATTACTTCCCTCATTCCTGTGGCAGGATCCACCGGAGGAAGGGGGGCTTTAGCTTGTCCAAGAGCATATCAACCATCATGGCAGGGATGAGAATGTGAGCAATTCGTCACTTGTTTCCATACAGAGATGAACACTGGGGCTCCACTAGCTTTGTCCTTTTGATTCAGTCTGGGACGCCAGCCCACGGGATGATAGAGCAATCCCCAGCCAAGTCAGGGTTCATACACTCAGTCAACCACCCTTTGAAAGCCCTCAGTTAAAGCGAAAGTTAGGTTGACTTTGGTTCTGTTTTGTGTATTAAGACATGTCATCTAAGCTGGTGTCAGATTTGCTGTCCAGCTGAGGATGGCTTTACTTCTGACACCCTGCCCCCACTTCCCAAGTGCTAGGATTACTGATATGAGACACCATGTCCTCTAGGACGCTCTAGGTGTTTCTTAATCCAATCAAGTTGACTCTAGAAATTAACTTCCCAGAGGATATGGGAGCTAGGTAGACAGTGTGGTAGCTAGAGAGAGGACTTGCCTCTTTTCAAGATGACAGTTACCTGAATTTGTTTATATTTGAAGAAACTAGGGGAGACTGTTTAAAAATGTACAAAATGAAAGAGGAACTTTTTAGGAAGTGTCTTCAACTGAAGGGAAGAATGAAAACACTGTAAGTGTGAACTCAGGGTGAGGGAACTTCAGACTCACTGACTCAATTTTCTCAAGAGCGAGGGCGGGGGTGGGGTGGGGGGTGGGTCGAGCCAGGCTTGGCAATACACACCTTTAATCCCAGCACTCTGGAGGCAGAGGCAGACAGATCTCTGTAAACTTGAGGCCAGCCTGGTCTACAGAGTAAATTCAAAGCCAGCCAAGATTACACAGTGAGACCCTATCTCAAAAATAAGAACAAGAGCCGGGCGGTGGTGGCGCACCCCTATAATCATAGCACTCAGGAGGCAGAGGCAAGTGGATCTCTGTGAGTTCGAGGCCAGTCTGGTCTACAGAGCTAGTCCAGGACAGGCTCCAAAGCTACAGAGAAACCCTATCTTGAACCCTCCCAAATAAAAAATAAAAATGAGAACAAGGGTGGAGAAGAAGTCTGAAATAAAGGTATAAAGGTGGGAGTAGGAACTGAGAAGGGACCCCAGAAATCCTGTTTGACTGTATAGTGAGCTAAATGGTACTAGCCGTCTGTACGATTTCCAAAAGCACAAGCCACCCACCTTACACCTTTCCTTGTAGTATTTTGTAACCCGAGGGCAGGCATGTATTACACAGTGATGATTTAGCAAGAGTGTAGACTCATCATAGACTGCACTGGCTGGGATGAAGGGTCCATTAGGAAGACTGTTAGAAAGAAAACAACGTTCTTGGGAAGATAGTTTCCAAGAGCTTTCGGATCTTAGCTCAGCCTCAGAGCATGGAAACAGAACCTGGATGGCGTTCAGACTGTGGGGCCTCCTGCTCCTAAGAGCAGGGACTGGCTCAGAGGCTCACTCAAGGATGTCTCTGGGAGACAGAGACAAATGGGAAGCAGCAGAGGAGAGCCCAAAATGAGGACTAAGTGTCCCAGGCTCCACCCAGTGGCTGACACTTGGCCCCAGTGCTCGGATCTAGCTTCTCCACACAGAAGAAGAAACACAGGACCAACAAGGCAGGATGGTACAGGCCTACAATCCCAACACAAAAGATATGGAGGTCAGGGGGTCACAAGTGCTAGGCTATTCTGGCTACACAGTAAGACAGAAAGGGGGTGGGGGGAGAGCCCGGTGATGGTGGCACACTCCTTAAATCCCAGCACTCAGGAGGCAGAGCGAGGCTGATCTCTGTGAGTTCGAGGCCAGCCTGGTCTACAGAGTGAGTTCCAGGAAAGGGGCAAAGCTACACAGAGAAACCCGGTCTCAAAAAGAAAAAAGAAAAAGAAAGAAAAGTGGAGGGGAGGTAACAGGTGACCAGAGTGTCGTAGACTAACCAGGACAAACAGTGGTCAGCATTCGACAGACACTAGGAATAAAATGGCTGAGAAGCCTGTGCTATAACTGCCACCTAGCACCGCTGCCCACTCCCTCATGCGCTGCCCTCTGGATTTCTAAGCTTACCTTTGTGCCCGCTGCACTGGTGGGTGCTTCCTCCAGCAGGGGGCAGCCTTCCACCCACCCACCCCCTACATCCCCCTCCCAGGGAAGAACCTACAGAAAGCCCACTTCCTCCCAACCAACCGCTTCCTTCACCATCTCCGAACTTTAACCTCTTCACAAGACCTGTCTGCCCTGAGACTTTCTTAGGAGCCTGTTCTTGGATCACAAACCAGTCCCTCCTAACTCTGCTCTCTCAGTACTCAGACATCCCACACGAAACACGCTCCCACAGCCTGTCTCCAAGCCAGGACCCAGCTCTAGAGAGAGACCCTCCTGTCCTCAAGACTCTCCTCCAGGGCTTCTGCCCTTCAAGACTCTCCCCTAAAGACCCTTCTCCCTCAGGACTCTTCCTCGGTACCTTCCGCCTCAGGATCTCTTCTAGGAATATCCTCCCCCTCAGGTCTCCAGGTCTCTCTTCCCTGTGTACCTTCCTCTCCACTATCCTGCTTGGTCTTCCCCCACCCTCTCCACATCCCTCCATCTCTCTAGAAACCCCCATTTGAACGTCTTAGCTAGGGTGGTCCCTCTCCTCAGTCCTCCCTTCTCTCAGACTCAGCTCTATCCCCCAATGTGGCTACCCCATACTCTTCATCCTATTGAGACCCCTGGGTGTCCTTCTAGGTCATGGCAAGCCCTCTGAGCCCTAGCCCGGCTGCGGTCTGGCCTGTCTGGGATGGCGTGTCAGGGCTGGGGCGAGTGTAGGAAACAGCACAGGACCAAGGTAGGATGGGAGAGCTGGAGCACCAGGTTCAGGGAGGCAAACAGCTGTTCAAAGAGTTAAACACAGCAAGCTACAGTCAAATCCAAAGACACTGAGTTTCTTTTTAACCCATCGGCTGATGTAACAAACTTGTCTTTCCCAATGCTAGATGATGATTAAGAAAAACATGCACTCAGCGAATCTGAAATTTCTAATTTCTGTAAGGTTCTAGTACGGTACCAGAACCTAGCAAGCTTTTGAAGTAAAACAAACAAACAAACAAACAAACCTAATCATCTAAATGCGAAGTCTAACAAAAGGTCGAAACATCAATGGCTTGTACATTTTTCATTAGAAGCAAAGGAGTAGGGTGGAAATGTCTTCAAGATCTGTTAGACAGTACATTTCTCTTAGGTGGAAGAAACTCACCTCACAAATGATGGCCTACCTTCTTAGGAGTGAGCCCCAAATTCATACTTCTCTACCTCCAGGCTGCTGCTGATCTCTTCAGCGACCCTGATTAATGTCAAGCCCTATGGACGTTACGTCCGTCTCTGGCAGACCTTCCAGTGTGAGCAGGGCCTGTGCCTGCAATGCCTGTGGCACTTTCCTAGGGGCACTTAACTGTCTGCGCCATAAATGTTACCCTAAATGCCTGTGACCGAGATGCATCCTTTTCTATAATAAGTTTATAAAGATACACTTCGTGCCAGGCAGTGGTGGCACACGCCTTTAATCCCAGCACTCTGGAGGCAGAGGCAGGCGGATCTCTGTGGGTTCAAGACTAGCCTGGTCTACCTAGTGAGTTCCAGAATATCCAGGGCTGCACAGAGAAATCTTGTTTTGAAAAACTAAAAGATAGATACACAGAGAGACAGACAGATATTTCACTTACCACCCAGTTCGCAGGATCGTGTGTGCATCTGTGGTAACTGGCTCCTGTCACTCAGTAGCGTTTTCAGTGTCCATGTTACAGGTTTTAATGACTAATAACATTTTATTTGTGTGAGTTATTTCTTCTTTTAAGCTTTTATAAATAATGCTGCTACAAGCATTTGTGGACACGTTGAGGGGTTCTGGTGGTGGAGGGGAGTACTGGAAACTGAGTCCAGGGTCTCAAGCATAATAGGCAAGCTATACCCCTGGCCCATGTATAAGATGCATTTAAAAACAGAGTCCTCTCTCTCTTTCTCTTTTTTTTAATCACCCTTATTTGGATGGGCTTACATGTGGAAGTCAAAGGACAAATTGTGACAGTCTGTTCTATCAACCCACCCTGTGGGCTTCAGGGATTGAACTCAGATCACAGTGCTTGGCTGCAAGCACGTTTACCTGTTGCGCCATCTTGTTGGCCCTGCCCATAGATTTTCTAGTTGGCATTTTGAAATAAATAGCTAACAAATATCTCCAACCCCTTTGTACACTCTCTTTTCCTCTGGAGTCCTCTTAAGACTTTTTTTTTTTTTTTTTGAGCTGAGGATTGAACCCAGGGCCTTGTGCTTGCTAGGCAAGCGCTCTACCACTGAGCTAAATCCCCAACCCCAAGACTAGTTTTTTATTGTATTTATTTGCTTGCGTGTATGAATGTCTTGCCTACATGTATGTATGTTTACTGCAAGCATTACCTGGTGCCCTTGGAAGTCAGAAGAGGGCGTCGGATCCCCTAGATGGCTGTGAGCCACCGTGTGGATGCTTGGAATCTGCAAGAGCAGCAAGTGCTCCTAATCGCTGAACCATCTCTCCAGCCTTGAGACTTTATTTCTTGGAACTCAGATGGGAGCACCAGGCATTATATTCCCAAAGAGTGTATTAATTAACCTTTTGTTGGCGTTCTTTAAAGGCAAAAAGACAAACTTTTTAAAATATGATTTTATCTCTGTTATTATTTATTGGTTATATTCCTATTTCTTTTTTTTTTAAGTATTACATTTATTTGTATTTGTTCAGGAGAGGGAATGCAATGCCATGGTGTGCATAGGGAGGTCAGAACAACTTGCAGGAGTCTGTTCTCTCCTGTTACCACATGGGTCCCAGGGATCGAACTCAGTTTACCTGGCTTGGCAGAAGCCAGTCTGCAAAGAAATGCTTTTTTTGGTTGTTGGGGGTATTTTGGGTTGGTTTTGGTTATTATTTGTTTGGTTTGTTTTATTTGTTTGATTTTTGTTTTGTTTTATTATTTTTGTTTTCCAAGACAAGATTTCTTTGTGTAGCCCTGCCTGGATGTCCTAGAAGTCCCTCTGTAGACCAGGCTTACCTCAAACTCAGAGGTCCTCCTGCCTCTGCCTCCCAAGTGCTAGGATTAAAGGTGTGTGTCACCACTGACCAGCTAAGAGGTGAATTTTTATTTGTTAGTTTTTAAGCAAGGTCTCAAGTAGCCCAGGCTAGCCTATAGGTCATTGCTGACCTTAAACTTTTTTCTTTAGTAATATATTTTTATTTTATGTGCATTGGTATTTTGTGTGCATATGTCTGTCTATGTGGGGGTGTTAGATCCCCTGTTACTGGAGTTACAGACAGTTGTAAGCTGCCATGTGGGTGCTGGGAATTGAACTCAGATCCTTTGGAAGAGCAGCCAGTGCTCTTAACCATTGATCCATTTCTCCAGGCCCAAGAGATGAATTCTTAAGCTGTTTTATTCATGTCATAATAATCATGGGGAGCCAGGCAGTGGTGGCGCACACCTGTAATCCCAGCACTCGGGAGGCAGAAGCAGGTGGATCTCTGTGAGTTTGAGGCCAGCCTGGTCTACAAAGAGAGTTCCAGGAAAGGCGTAAAGCTACACAGAGAAACCCTGTCTCGAAAAACCAAAATAATAATAGGGAAAAGAAAAGTCAAATTTGCATATTGAAAATAGTGAGCAGGGGCTGAAGATCTCCATAAATTCAAGGCCAGCCTGGTCTACATAGTAAGTTCTAGGACAGCTAGAGCTACATAGCAAGATCTTGTCTTTAAAGAAAGAAAGGAAAGAAAGAAGGAAGGAAGGAAGAAAGAAAAGAAGAAAGGCAGGAAGAAAGATAGGAAAGAAAGAAAGAGAGAGAGAGAGAGAGAGAGAGAGAGAGAGAGAGAGAGAAAGAAAGAAAGAAAAAAAGAAATGGAGGGCCGGGCAGTGGTGGCGCACTCCCTTAATCCCAGCACTCGGGAGGCAGAGGCAGGCGGATCTCTGTGAGTTCGAGGCCAGCCTGGGCTACAGAGTGAGATCCAGGAAAGGTGCAAAGCTACACAGAGAAACCCTGTCTCGAAAAACCAAAAAAAGAAGAAAGAAAGAAAGAAAGAAAGAAAGAAAGAAAGAAAGAAAGAAAGAAAGAGAAGCAATTGTTTAATTGGGCTTACAGATCCAGAGGGTTACAGTCCATGATGGTGGAGCAGAGGCATGAAGGTGGGGAGCAGCTGAGCGTTTACAACTCAAATAGCAAGCAGGAGGCAGAGAGCTCCCTGGGAAGGGTTATGCAAGTCTCTTGAAACCTGAAAGCCTATCCCCAGTGACACACCTCCTCCACACCTCCACACCTCCACACCTCCACACCTCCACACCTCCACACCTAATCCATCCCCAAACTTCTACCAGCTGGGAACCAAAGGTTCAAACATACGATGAGCCCAGGGGAGCTGTTCTCCTTCAAACCACCACAAGGTGTTTATAAATATCCTCTAAAGAGGCACCGAGACCTTATAGCCATCTCACCACACCCCTGATGTGGCGGAGCAGTGACAGATAGCATGTGCTCGGGCTCTGGGGGGTGGGGCTTAGTTCTCCTCTTCTGCCCCTTTCCCATACACTCCTCACCTCCACCTCTACCACTCAATAGCCCTTCCGGCCCAGTGGGGCTGCCTCTGCTGGGGTCTCCTATTTAGCCACAGAGACAGCCTAGTTTTGGAGTGTTTTTTGGCTGCTTTCACTCTAAAGTGACAGGGTCCATGTGGTTTGGTCCCTTTCAGGAAGTTCTTGCCAACCCATTACTTGTGTGAACGCATGGGTAGACTGTCTCTAAGGTAATGAGCTCTTCAAACCATGAGATCGGATTATTAGCAGTTTGTTTGTTTGTTTATTTTACTTTACTTTTTTTTTTTTTCCTTTGAGACAGGGTTTCTCTGTGTAGCTTTGCGCCTGTCCTGGAACTCACTTGGTAGCCCAGGCTGACCTCGAACTCACAGAGACCCGCCTGCCTCTGCCTCCCAAGTGCTGGGATTACAGGCGTGCGCCACCACCGCCCGGCTTTTTTTACTTTTCTATATCTCCATTATTTCTCTATAATAACCATGCACAGCTTTAGAGTAATAATAAAGTGTCGTTTTTCAAGAGCTAGATGAGTAATTCAGTAATAAAATAATTACCATACATGCATGACGTCCTGAGTTCAATGCTCAGCACCACAAAAAAATTTAAGCGCATATTCAGGGATAGAGGGATGGCTCAGAGGTGAAGATCCCCTACTGTTCTGGCAGAGGATGTAAGTTTGGTTCCCAGCACCCACACCACGCAGCTGACAACCACCCATAACCCCAGCTCAATGGGATCTGACGCCTCTGGTATTTGCCTGCGCTATTGGCCATTTAGTTTTTTATTAGACCATCAGGTGTTTATTATTTATTTATTTAGTTTTTTTTGTGACAGGGTTTCTCTGTGTAGCTTTGGAGCCTGTCCTGGAACTCACTCTGCAGCCCAGGCTGGCCTCGAACTCATTCACCTGCCTCTGCTTCCCGAGTGGTAGGATTAAAGGCATGCACCACCACCACCTGGCCATTAGGTGTTTTAGACAGGCACAGTCACACAGCTTCACAGAGTTAAACACATGCAACATAAACAAAAGTAACACACCTTAAAATAATAGTCTACAACACCCAGGTTCACCAGCACCCAGACGGCTGCTAACAGCTACCTGTAACTCCAAGATCTGACAGCCTCACACAGACATACATGCAGGCAAAACACCAATGCAAATAAAATAAGAATAAATAATTTTAAAAAGAACAAAAATAAACTCTTTTTTGAGACAGAGTTTCTCTGTGTGGCGCTGGCTGTCCTTGAATTAAGAGATCCACATGCTCCTGCCTTCCAGTGCTGGGATTAAAGGCATGAACCATTAAACCCAGCTATGAAAATCTTTTTAAGGGAGTAGATCTCAAAGTAGAATTTTTTATGAGTCTTTTAAAAAAGATTTATTTACTTTTACTTTATATGTGTGAGTGCTTTGCCTACATGTATGTCTGTGTACCATATACATGCAGTGCCCACAGAATCCACAAGGGGACATAGGATCCCTTGGAACTGGAGTTACAGACAGTTGTGAGCTGGGAATTGAACCCAGGTCCTCTGGAAGAGCAGCCAGTGCTCTTAACCATTGAGGCATCTCTCCAGCCTGGGGGAAAAAAAATCAAAGTTTTTTTTGTTTTGTTTTGTTTTGTTTTTTTTAAATTACATTGCACAGTTACAAGAATTCTCCTATACTCTGCCCCTTGTAGCAACTATGTCCCCAAGGGATTTCCCTCCCAAAAGTTGTCATTAAGAGAAGTCAGCTCCAGAAGTCTAGAAGAATAAGATCTCAGCCCCACCTCCCTCCAGGAGTCCAAGAATAGTCAGATTCTGGACCTCTCTGAGTCATGACTGCATCCGACTAGCCATCAAGAACCCACACCCCTACTCACGTAGACTGCATGTGGCCCCAGGCCACACCCAGTGGGTACATATCTCTCCACAAAGTTGAGGCCAGACTCACTCCTCCCAGCCAAAAGCATCGAGCCAAGTCAGCTGCCTGGGGGGGTGGGGGTTGGCAGCTCAGTGCAGTGGCTGCAGGTGATGGTCCGAGAAGAGTCTGGGAGTTCTGACTAGAGAGCTGGGGCTGAACAACAAGCCTCAGGGACTGAGAGAAAAGAGAGCAGACCCACACCCAAGACTCTCTGTTTTGTTTTTTGTTTGGTGTGTGTGTATTTTTTTTTTTTTTTTTTGAGCTGAGGATCGAACCCAGGGCCTTGTGCTTGCTAGGCAAGCGCTCTACCACTGAGCTAAATCCCCAACCCTGTTGTTGTTGTTTGTTTGGTTGGTTGGTTGGTTGGTTGGTTGGTTTTTTTGGTTTTTCGAGACAGTGTTTCTCTGTGTCGCTTTGGTGCCTGTCCTGGATCTCACTCTGTAGACCAGGCTGGCCTTGAACTCCCAGAGATCGGTCTGGCTCTGCCTCCCAAGTGCTGGTGTGCGCCACCGCAAACGGCCCAAGACTCTCTTAAGGTGGGACAGAATGCCCTCTGGCAGCTCCACAGATCGCCTTAGGCAAGGGCATCATCCTCCAGCCCACCTAAGGAAAGAAGCCCCTAGAGGGCAGATCACCCTGCCAGCTAGGCAGATACAGATAGGTGTCTTGGCCATGAACCCCCACGAGTGCCTTCTGCTTGCTTCTAGAGGGCCTTACCTGTTCTCTCTGTATCCACAGGTGTATTCCTGCCCCCATCCCCAGCAGCAGCAAAGGAGCCAGGCATGGAAGACATGGGAATGGTGGCCCTGGCCCCTCTGGCTGACATGCTGAACAGCCCACAGCTCAGTTCTGCAGCAGGCTCCCTTATCAACCCCCTGGCGGCCCCTCTCAACCCACTGCTGTCCAGCCAAATGCCCTTGACGCAGAATACTCAGTTTGCCAGTCTTGTGTCATGCCCCCTGAGCAGCCACCTGACCAGTCCTATTGCAGTTTCTCCAGGGGCCACCTTGGCCAGCTCTCTGGGCTTACCCACGACTGGACCCCTGAGCAGTCACTTGGCCAGTTCCATGGCTGTACCCCCTGGGACCAGTCTGGCCAGCTCTCTGGGCTTACCCACGACTGGATCCCTGACGACCAACAGCCGGTTGGCAGGCCCCCTGGCTGTATCTCAGAGCAGTCCCCTCATGGCTCCCCTAGCAGGCACAGTGGCAGTCTCTCTGAGCAGCCCCCTGCTCTCCTCCACGGCTACCCCTCTAGGTGTTTCTCAGAACATACTGCCCAACCCCATAAACAACCTGGCGCTGTCAGAGGCCCCAAGGGTGCGGCTAGCAGAGCCAACCCGAGGAAGCCTCTCAGGAGCCTCAGCCGCTGGTGCAGGGCCAGCCACCACCTCCAAAGGTAATTGGTACAGGGTGGGGCAGCAGGGCACCCCGGGTAGGCCAATTCCTGCTCCCATCCTGCCTGCCTCTAACCTCTCCTCTCATTTCCACTCGTCCACATCACCAGTCACCGGTGAACACCCCCAGCCGACCCAGGACTCAGAGCCCCTCAACATGATGTTTGTGGGTGCACCCCTCCAGACCTCCACCCCCATGAGCACCATGGCGACATCCAGTCCCACAACAAATTTTTATGCCGCCACGGATACTCGGACCCAAACTGGTGTTCTCCAGGGACAAATTACCCTCGCTTCTGTCCCAAACTCCCCAACAGCGTCTCCTGCTTGCACAGTCCCTAACTCTGCCCCAACGCCTGCCCCGCAAGGTGCTGGAAACTATTCCCCTTCAAGAAACTCCCACTCCAACTCCATCACCAGGGTGCACCAGTCCCCTACCCGGCCTGCGCCTAACCCCCATTCTCCTCCACGCAACCCCCACTCCCCGCCTCGCACCTCATCCTCTCCGGCTTCAGTCAATGACACCCGCGGTTCACGCACCTCGGAACAGTCTCGGAAGAGTATCCTGGAGATAGAGCGGAAGATGGCCCACCGCAAGTCTAACAAGTTCCCTGACTGTTCCCGAGGTCAGTAACACCACAGGGGCTCAACATGAGTCTGGTGCCAACTCCCCTATTACCCATCTGGACTGCTAAACATGGCCCTCCCACTCCCTTCGCGTAGTGCTCAGTTGAGACCCTCTGTCATCCCCAGACTCAAAGCAACTAGCCTGGGAGAGGCTAGTGGGGGAGATCGCCTTCCAGTTAGACCGAAGAATCCTGTCCAGCATCTTCCCAGAGCGCGTGCGCCTCTATGGCTTCACTGTCTCCAACATTCCAGAGAAGATCATCCAGGTGTGTGGCTATCCATTTCCTACACATTGCCAGAGGGGCCTGCACGGATGGGGCAGTAAGCTCAGTACTAAGAGGCCCGGCATTTAAGGGGACTCTGAAATGGAGGGAGCCCAGGACTCAGTGCAAGCAGCTGGCAAGGGTCCATCTGGTCATGGGAACCCATGAAGAAAGGACAGGGGGACGTTTGCTCAAATGGGCAGGTGGTATTCCTCTTCTTCCTCCAAGATGGCCTTTGAATGGTCAGCTCTAACCCCAAGGGCTAAGCCAGCAACCTAAAGAATTCTATGGTCTTCCCCTTCGGTATCCCCAGTGCTCACTGGGGACCACAGGAAGACAGATCCTAGAGCCACAGAGTAGGTGGCAACATTGTTGCCAGAAGGCCTGATGCTCATGCTAATGTGTCCTCAGATATGACCACAAAGCCTCCTCCCGTTGACAAAAGGGAGTTAGATGTTTAAAAACAAACAAAAAAACTAAGAAACAAGGAACTGGGGTGTGTCACTGCACCCCTGTGTCGACAGGTGTAGATGGCGCTGGTAGGTGGGGGTGAGGCCTGGGAATGTGGGTCTGCACTTGGCTGCATACCCAGGAGAAGTTTGTTCAGAATTGTGTCATGTGAGACAACACTGGTGGGGTTCCAATCCCTGCACATAGGCCATTTGGGCTTCTCTTGGGGGGAATGGCTTCCCCGGGTTGCCAATTGCTTATTCTCTTAGCATCATTGTGTACACATCGTACGTTCCTGCCATCTGTGTAGGAACGCCTTTTGACCACACAGGCCGACGATTCTCAGAGTGCCTTTTCCTTGGCTAAAGCGTCCTTTGATTTAGATGTTTTGTTTGTTTTGCTTTTTAAAACAGGGTCTCACTGTGTAACCCTGAATGGTGTGGAACTTACTTTGTAACTCTGTAGGCCAGGTTGGCCTTGAACTCACAGAGATCCTCCTGCCTCTGCCTCCCAAGTGTTGGGATTAAAGGTGTTCCTCATCTTTGCCTGGTTTAGATACTTGGTTTTAATGTGTTCAGAACTATCCGTCTTTGCTCATGTTGTGTGTACTGTCTCAATTAAGAAATATTTCCCTAGGGCGCCAGCGGTGGCACACAACTTTAATCCCAGCACTTAGGAGGCACAGGCAGGCGGGTCTCTGAGAGTTCAAGGCCAGCCTGGCTACAGAGCTAGCTAGTTCCAGGATAGCCAAGGACTACCCAGAAAATCTCTGTCTTGAGGGGGAAATCTTCTCCTAGCAGAAATTCCTTAAAGTATTTTGTATTTCATAGTCAACGTTTTCTCCTAAGGGTTTAAAGTTTGAGTTTTCCAAAAATCTTAAAGATTGGTGTCTTTTTTTTAATTTATGTGTTTGCATATATGGGGGGTGGTGCCTGGTATAGATACTGAGAACCAAACTCTGGTCCTCTGGAAGAGCAGCCAATGCTCTTAACTGCTGAGCCATCTCTCCAGCCCCTAAAGTTTGGGGGTTTTTTTGTTTGGTTGTTTTTTTTTTTTTTTGCATGTGTATTGGTGAAATTATTAAGGCCACTCCACATAGTTAAAAGGGAGATTTATTTTGTGGGGTAACTTACAAATGAAGGGATAGGTTGCAGGGTCTGGCAAAGGTATGGCGCAGTCCAGCGGTGTTCTCTGGAGAACTCTGCTCGGTCTACCTCCAGCATCCAGGGTCCCAGAACCAAGAGAAGCCTCTCCTCTCGATCCTGGGTCTTCCTCGTCCTCCCTCAGCCCCGCCTTGTGGGAGTGACCATTACTGAAGCCTCAGTGGGGGTTGGAACTTCCAGGCCAAGGCTGGGATGGCTATCCACTACACTTGTGTGTCTTTGTTTTCAATCCTTGACTCTTCCATAAATAATCATGGTAGAAGTATAGGTAAGGTAGGGCACGACCTCTCCCAAACATGAAAACCCCTGACTAACTCCAAAGACACAGAGTGCCCATTACATTAGGGTGACTCCAGGGCTAGGGGGGCAGGCTGCGGGACTGAAGGAGGAGAAAAAAAATTGACGAGGACACAGAGGACTATGTGGACATGATAGCAGCAGAAAATGAGCACATTTTTTTGAGGGGCATAGCCTATCTGTGGAGATCTTTCTCACAGAAGTTCACTAATGGGCCAGTCAGTGCAGATTCTCAAAGTTCAGAGCTGCCAGGGCAAGGAAGGATGCCCAGTGCCTGCCACTACCTCTCTCAGACTTGCATCTATGAGGGGTCTCTGGTCTGTCTGGTCCCAGCCTCCTTGTCCGTTTATACAATGGCAGGACAGCAGTGTTCCTGGTTGCCAGTGGACAGCCATCAGCCAGAAACTCAACCAAAGAGGGCCCAATGACATAGCAACAGAGACCACAAGGTGCCAAGGGGTGGCTGACATTCTAAAGAGGGGATTGGGATATAGCTCAGGTGGTGGAGTGCTTTTATCTAGAATGGGTTAAAGCCCTGGATTTTATCCCATCACCTGAGCCAGGCTCCTCCTTGTTCTCTTATCTTGTCTTAGCTCTTTCCTTTTCTGCTTGTTTTAAAATCTGTCCATCAAGTTCCAGAAAATTGGCCCGAATTTTGAGTTAGTTTATGGATGGATTAAACAGGTAATTTCTAGATTGCACTTTTTTTTAAAACATGGTCTCATGTAGCCCAGGCTGGCCTTGAATTCACTTTATAGCCAAGGATGACCTTAAGTTTCTGAGACTTCTGCCTCTGTCTCCAAGTCCTGGGATTAGAGGTGTGTCCCACCACGTCTGGTTTTATGAGATGCTGGACCTATCATAACACGCTTGTCTTCCTGCCCAAGAGTCTCATTCAGAGTCTTATTTTTACTTCTAACAGCAGTGGATCCAGAGACTCTCCTGTCTCCTGGAACAACTCAATTGAAACCCACTTGCAGACAAAGTGGCCTCCTGGGGCCAGGTTGACACCCAGCCACACCCCTCTGGAGAGCCTTCTCCAGGCCAATTGGTGTGGTGACGTTTGGAAGTCATAAATTCACCTCCTGGCTTCCAGAGTATCCACCCACCAGGTTGGGCCTTGGGTTGAGTCACACATCTGATTCCACGTTGCACAGCTTTTATTTCCCTTTTTCAATGTGTCTGTTTTTCCATACCTCAGTGGCAGTGGCTCGAACCCCTAAATTCTACCCAGACCTGCTAAAACTAGTCACACCCGTGATTGTCTCTACAAGCCACTTGCTTTCCAAGGCTGAACAGGTTTAGTGAGTTGAAGCTTTGATGAAGACTTGTTTAACGAAGACCCTGGCTTTCCACTGGATCTGTCTTATTTTTATTAGATCATACAGTTACACTGTCTTTTGGTGTGGGTTGGTTTTGTTGTTGTTGTTAGTTGCTTTCTTTTTTGGCTTTTGTTTGTTTTTGTTGTGTTTTTCCCACTGTGTACCCATCTGGCCTAGAGCTCACCATGTAGCCCAGGTTGGCCTAATACTTACAGTGCTCCTTTGGCCTCCTGATTACATAGATTAGAGCCACACATCACCATGTCCAGTACCACTGTGTCTTTTTTGCTACGTTTGTGTGTGTGTGTGTGTGTGTGTGTGTGTGTGTGTGTGCGCGCGCGCGCACGCGCGCGCATGCACATGCACAAGCGCATGGTAAATGCATGTACCTTTAAGTGCCTGAAAAGGCCCGAAGTATTTGATCCCCTCAAACTAGAGTCTCAGTCAAACTTTGGTCCTCAGCAAGAACAGTGCATGCTTTTAACGGCTGAGCCATCTCTCCAGCCGGGTTATGTGGTCTTTTAAACCCACCTAAAACTGGTTACAGAACTCCAACTTCTTGTCCTTCCTATCCAGTTGTGAAGAACTTTGTGGAAGGTGTTTGATGTGCCTTTCCTCTTAGCACGCTCAACTGTGTCCATGTGAGAGTGACTAGGGCCATCCAAGGGTGGCAGGTGGTGCCTTGGCTACTCCGTGATGATCTCCCGAGAACCATCTCATTTTTACATACTGATTTGGTACCTGAACCATCTTAAGTATCCAAGCCCTCTTAGATATTCTAATCTATCATCTGGATTTTTCTCTTGTAACAATGATATTACTTATCTAGACACACACACATGTATATAAAATGTCTTGACATGTAACCCAAGTAAGCTTCAACCCTATTGACCTCAACCTCCTGAGATGTCCAGCTACTATGTTAATTTTTGTGTATTTGGGTTATTGAGAAAGATCTTGCTAAGTAGCCCAGCTGGCCTGGAACTCGGATTAGTCTCAAGACTTGCCGTGATAACCGTTTCGCTTCCTCCTGAGAGGTAGGATGATGAGTATGCCCTTTGTGCCCAGAGAATGAATAAGGGAATGAATATGTATCTACTTATTTCCTTGTCGAGACAAAGCCTTGATGTATATGTATCCCTAGTTGCACTCAAACTATGTAGGCTAACCTTGAACCTGAGTCAATGTTCTTAGTCTCTAGAGTGCTACAGTTACTGGCAATGAGCCACTGGGCCCACCTATTCCTTTACGTTTTAAAATGTTGGGCTGGAGAGATGGCTCCATAGTTAGGTACATGTATTGCTCTTCCAGAGGACCCAAGTTCAAATCTCAGAATCTGCATCTGGTGACTCACAACACCTCTAACTCCAACTCCAAGGGCTTACAAAATCCCTGGTCTGTGTGGACCCCTGCATTCACATGTACATACTCACACACTGACACATACATACAATTAAAAATAACAATAATGTTTTTATTAATTTTTTAAGATTTATTTATTTATTGTGTATACAGTGTTCTGCCTGCGTGTATCTCTGCAGACCAGAAGAGGATGCCAGATCTCATTACAGATGGTTGTGAGCCACCATATGGTTGCTGGGAATTGAACTCAGGACCTTTGGAAGAGCAGCCAGTG
Organism: Onychomys torridus; assembly: GCF_903995425.1. Classification (NCBI taxonomy): domain Eukaryota; kingdom Metazoa; phylum Chordata; class Mammalia; order Rodentia; family Cricetidae; genus Onychomys; species Onychomys torridus. The sequence continues at coordinate 41,456,707 of NC_050458.1, forward strand.
CTCTTAACTTCTGAGCCATCTCTCCAGCCCCTTTTTATTAAATTTTAAATAAAGAAAAATTAAATATTGACATATGAAACTGATACATAAAAACATAAAAACCAGGGCTTACAAGGTAGCTCAGCTGATAGAGTGCTTGCCATACTACCTAAATCAGATGTGGTGCTATAGGCCTCCAGCCCTAGAACATAGGATACAGAAACAGGAGGATCAGGAGCTCAGGGTCATACATAGCTACCTAACAAGCTACCTGTTCAAGATAGGCCACACAAGAGTCTATCTCAAAATAAAGGAAAAAAAGAAAAACCAAGAACAGAACATGAAATCATCCCTCTTAATGGGATGCCATATGATATGACACATACATACACACATTGTGCAATCAGGTTACACAGATATTTCTACTCAGATCTTTCCAGTTTTCTTTTTTAAAAGATGTATAGCCTCTCTCTCTCTCTCTCTCTCTCTCTCTCTCTCTCTCTCTCTCTCTCTCTCTCTGTGTGTGTGTGTGTGTGTGTGTGTGTGTGTGTGTGTGTGTGTGTAGGCACCCTTAAGGTCAGAGATGTCAGATTCCCCTGGAGCTAGATAGACTTGGAGGTTATGAGCCACCCTGACATGGGTGCTGGGAACCAAACACAGGTTCCTTTCTTTCTTTCTTTCTTTCTTTCTTTCTTTCTTTCTTTCTTTCTTTCTTTCTTTCGTGCTCGGTGTCAAACCCAGGGCCTTGTGTGAAGGCTAGTGTTCTACCAAATCTCAGTTCTTTCCTCACAACGATTGCTTTGGTACATCTTTTTGCAACTTATATAAAGCAGTAGATCACACAGGCAACCTTTCCTTTATCTATCTGACAAGAATGCTAATCTCCTCATTGTACTCCCACCTACCTGAAAGATTCTTAGACAAATCATCCAGTGTTCTTGGTTGCAAACAACAACTGATGCAAACAGATATGGATTTATTATAATATTAAGATTTCAGCTCCAGGAAGGATACAAAATTGCATTCGTTTGCTATATTGCCCAGAAAAAAATGTTAACACGCCAAGGGAACCTTCCAGCCTTCCATGTGTAAGTGCTTCTTTCCAGGTGAAAGTCCCACCTGCCTGTCTGTATCCACTTGCTTGGTAGAAACGTAGGTACCTTGACTACAGAGGGATGTTGGGAAAGGTGGTGTTCAGGAAGACTTTCTGGTCCTGATAGAACAGCAGCATCTGTCATTCCAGGTTAAGAGCTTTCCATTAACTCTAGGAAAAGCCTGAACTCTGAGGTCAGGCAAGCTGGGAGTATGAAGCGCTCCCTTGCCTCCATACTGGAAGTCATACTCCCTGACCTCCACCCCTGGTGGCTTTACCTTAGTCTCATGTATCTGCTACGGAGCAAACAATGGGATGAGTGTCTCTGGAAGCTTTGGGAAGCCACTGGGCCTGCCTGAGTTGGGTTTTGGGTGCCTCGACCTCAGATCAGCCACAGCTTCTCCCCCCTTTCATCCTCTTAGCGATACTTAACCATTTCCTTCCCTCAGCCTCTCTTGCCCCTGTTCTTCCTGCCTGCCTGTGATCCAGAGTGGTATGGGAGGTTCCTGATGGCCACTCTCCCAACAGGCCTCCCTAAACCCCAGTAACCACAAGCTGGATGAGGACCTATGCCAGACACTCACACAGCGCTATGTGAGCATCATGAACAGACTGCAGAGTCTGGGCTACAATGGACGGGTGCATCCAGCGCTGACGGAGCAGCTGGTGAATGCGTACGGCATCTTGCGGGAGCGGCCTGAGCTGGCAGCGTCGGAAGGTGGCTCCTACACTGTGGACTTCTTGCAGCGTGTGCTGGTGGAAACTGTACACCCCAGCATGCTCACTGATGCTCTCCTGCTGCTCTCCTGCCTTAACCAGTTGGCCCATGATGATGGCAAACCCATGTTCATCTGGTAACTGCGGTGCCCGGCTGGGCCCAGGCTCACTTCGCCCTGCAGGCCATTGTAGATGGCCATTAAAGTTTCCCACAGACAGGAATCACTGGGCCCATGCCACACCTACCTGCTCCTGTAGGGTGCCTGCCTCACTAGGTACATTCAGTCTTGTCAGCCCTGCAGGGCCACATTCACATTACGAGCCCCTAGAGAGACTTCTCAGATCAAGGCTCAGACACTGCCTTTCTGAAGGGGTTGAATGGAAAGCCCCAAGTTCCCTTTCACTTGATAATGGAAGCAGAAGTTGGGGTGGGGAGAAAAAAAAAACAGAACAGGAATGGGGAAGGATGACACACACAGAAGAGAAGTCTCCAGTGATAAGCAGAGACTAGGGGGTGGGGAGCTTCAGAGCCGTGGGGCAGAAGGACAGCCAGGTGCCGCCTCATCAAACCTGGGCAGGGAGCCAGGAAGATGGCGGCCCCTAGCAAAGATGTCCAAGGTCTGGGAAAATGATAGGTCCTATCTAAGCATGGGGAATTCAGAGCTGGCCAGGGTATAAAGAACATGGGTTGGAGAAGCAGGATGGGTGGAGAAAGGAGGAATGAGGGCCTCCTATGGAGTACTGGAATCAAGGTGGTACTACTGAAAAAGTGTAGACCAAGAATGGGTGGGTTCATAAAAAGGGCAGTGGGGAAAAGCCTAGAATAGCTTCTGGCCTGCCTGAGGGTACAGGTACCAGGGCTCAGACAAGAAGGAAAAGAAGCTGGGCGGTGGTGATGCACACCTTTAATCCCAGCACTTAGGAGGCAGAGGCAGGAGGATCTCTGAGTTTGAGGTCAGCCTGGTCTGCAGAGCAAGTTCCAGAACAGCCAGGGCTACACAGAGAAACCCTGTCTTGAAAAGCCATCAAAAAAAAAAAAAAGGGTGTGTGTGTGTGTGTGTGTGTGTGTGTGTGTGTGTGTGTGTGTGTGTTAAAAGAACCAGGGGCTTAGAAAACTATTCCTTACCAGTCAAAACACAGAAGAGCCTTGGGGTCTGAATTCAAACAAGAATCTTATCAGTACCAATAAAAACTCCAGGAACAGAGAGGTGTGGAGTTGTTGGAGTCTTCCAGCTGAATACCCAGGCCCCATTAGGGCTTATCACCTTCTGCCCTGACCACTCCCTTCAGAGAGACTTTGGGAACCCAGCCAGATAGCTTATTAGCAGTTGCCTCATCAAAAGTGTCTCCATATCTATCCTGGCAACCTGGGTGAAGACAGGTAGCCAAGACAAACCTGATGGACAACTTCAGAGACACTTACAGTTGACATCAGGGTGGATGCTGGCTCACAGCTGGAATTAGGGAGGCCCACGTCCAAGGGAAGCAGAGAGAAGTCTCGTGAAAGCCAAGAGAATGTAAGAGCCTAAAGTCAAGCTGGGCAGTGGTGACGCAGGCCTTTAGTCTCAGCACCCGGGGGGCAGAAGCCAGCCTGATCTACCGAGTGAGTTCCAGGACAGCCAGGGCTACACACACACAAAACAAACAAAAACAACTAACATCAGTGTTAGAGAGCTCATAGAATGGGGAACCTCCTTTTAGCTGGCTCGTGTGTCCAGGCAAGCCTCCTTAGAGTGTAAACTAACGGTCCCTCCCCCGGCTTGAAGCTCCCCAGCCACAGCCACAACCTTTGCAAGCTATTGGTGTTATTTACACTCAGTTGCCACGTACAAGCACCTCACTGCTGTGTAGCCACAGACTGTAAGGCTTATTGGAGGGGGTGGGGAAGGCTAGGCATAAGGCGGAGCCCTAAGTTTTTCTCAAAGCCCTAAGTGGACCCACAGCGGGAGGAGTGCAGTGGGCGGGGCTGTGAAGCCCGGGTTCTTTTTTTTTTTTTTTTTCCCTTCCCAACCGCCACGGAAGTTCTGAGTGGGTGGGGCCAGTGTCCAGAACTCAGGCTCCTGGGGCACAGGTCCTTCTAGCGGCACACACAGGTTGTGCCACCTGGTCTTGACCTCCTGCAGCTCGTGCGGACTCTAAGGATACAACTCTCAGGCTGGGAAGGAATGAGTCTCCCTGACGTGGCGCAGCGAAGGAGTTCTGTACGCCATGAACCCTCACTCGACTGGCCCCCGACACCCGACGCCCTGAGGCCTTCACCCTTCCCGCACCCCGCGCTACAAGCCCTCAACAGCTTATCCCTCATGCTGCTCTTCCCAGCCTACTGGTCTCTGGACCAGTTGCTGGGCTGCTGGGCACCAATGGCACGATCCAGCAGCTTGGGGTGGCTCAAAGTCCTGGCAGGAAGTGGGGCGGCGTTGCTATCGCTGATGGTAGTTGGACTACCCCTGGCGATGTTTGGCCTGGTGCTCTGGCTGCCCCTACAGGTCTGCCGCCGCCCCTTCTGCTACCAGCCCCCTCCGGCCTGCTGGGTGTGGCCACAGCCCTGGCACCCGCCTGCTGAGCGCGTGCGCTGCTTTGTCTTTTTCAGTGCCAATCTGTGCCTGCTCCCGGATGGGCTGGCACGCTTCAGCAACCTGTCGCACAGCCAGCAGCGTGCAGAGGCCATTGGCGCCGCACTGCTAGGTAGCCTTCGAACATCACACTATGGGGCTACCGGATGCAGCCAGCCGCTGTCTGAGATGCCTGGTGGTGTGCTGAGGGCCACAATACCCACGGGTTTGGACTTTGTGTGCCTGCAGGAAGTGTTTGATCTCCGAGCAGCTCGTCGTCTTGTGCATGCCTTGGGGCCAAATCTGGGCCCAGTGCTATACGATGTGGGCACATTTGGCTTACTGCCCGGGCCGTACTTCAAGGTTCTGGGCAGTGGGCTTCTACTAGCCTCGCGCTACCCGCTGCTGCGCGCCACCTTCCGTTGCTTTCCTGATGCTCGTCGCGAGGACGCCATGGCCTCCAAAGGTCTACTATCTGCCCAGGTACTAACAGGCTGCAATGAACTCTAGCTGGGAGAGGGAAAGCAGTGGATCTAACAAGCAAGGAGAGCTGGAACTGTGGGTGGTGTTGCAGGCACAACTGGGCATCCTGGACGGGCGCCGTATCGTGGGATACCTTCATTGCACACACTTGCAGGCACCCGCTGGTGAGCTCCGCAGGAGAGGTTGTTGGAATGCCACCAAACCCCTCTTTTCTCCTTTGAGGGCAGTAGGTCCCTAACCTCACCAACACTGTCCCTACGTCCCAATGTTTTCTGCCCCAGACATCCCAAGCAATGCCTGGGTGGGTTTACAGATCACGACCTGGATATGGTCTTGGATTCCCCACTCTGGGCTAAGCCAACCCCAATTCCTTCCTCTTAGAAGACGGGCATGTTCGCTGCAAACAGATGACACTGCTGCTGGAATGGGTGGAGGAGTTTGAGGCTGAGAGCCGCCAGAGTGGTGAGGCTGTAGCCTTCAGCGTCCTCTTAGGAGACCTAAACTTTGACAACAGCTCACAAGGTGAGAAACTGGGGCAGGTGGAGCCGAGAGACCCGGCTCTGCCCGCTAAGAAACGGTTTTCCTCTACAGATCACGCAAGGGAGCAGGGCCACAAACTCTTCAGCTGTTTCCAGGACCCCTGCCGGCTGGGCATCCGCCAGGAGCAGCCCTGGGCCTTGGGTACTGCTGCTGTGGAGGCAGGGACAGCAGGTCTGTGGGATCCCCATCAGCAAGGCTGCCACTGATTCCGCTCTCGCTTTCCCCGGACTCTGCAGGGACGATTTTGAGCACATCCATGCTACGCCATGCCACTGCCAGCTCCCCAGAGATGCTTCGGAGGTAAGTCGAAGGAGCCCAGGCACTGTTAAGCAGGCCAGCTGGGAGGATCTACCCTAGCCTCAGTGATGCCGTCCCTCTCCTAGGGCCCTGGAGCAGGAAAAAGGGCGCCGCCTCTACCTGGCAGGAAGTAGAAGTCACTCCGGTAAATCCTGGCAGGGCCGGCGCCTGGACTATATCACCTACCGCGGAATACCCGCAAGTGGCCTGAGTCCAGTAAGTGCCTGAGCTGGGGGCAGTTAGGCTTGCTCAAACTGAAAACAACTCTCAACTTGACTCCTGCCCCGTAGGAGATGGAGCAGGTGACTTTCAGTACTGCGCTGGCTGGGCTCACAGACCACTTAGCTGTGGGCCTGAAGCTTCAAGTTGTGTGCTCCTGATGCTGGCACACAAAGTGATGACTGCCAAGAAAGACCACCACGAAGCTGATCCCAATAACCGTGCAACTCAAAGGATCTTTATTGTGAGGCGCTCACACAGCTTCCTGGGCACGGCGGTACTCATACACACTGCCGCGCTCTGGGAAGGCTGGAAATAGTGGGGGCGAGCCTGGTGGTGGCGTTGGGTCCTCTGGGTCTCCGTAGCCCCCACCGCCAGGCGTGTGAAGGCAGAACACGTCCTGTGAAGAAGAGCAGGTTCAACACAGGTGTGGCCTTATCCCAGTAACACAAGCAATCACTCGGGATCACAGAGGCCACTAGACAGCCACCCTATTTTAATTTGGAGTCAAATTAAAATTTTGCATCTTTGTTCACTACATAGACTGAGTCTCTTACCCCAGGGTACACCGTCACGGATGTCTTCCCGCCCAAATTCACCGTGCGCCCATCCTTTCTGATTAGGAGGTTTAAGCCTCGTGCACCAGGCTCTCCCCCTACAGGAGGAGAAAACAAAAAACCTGGGGAGTCAAGGGCGGTAGGGGCAGGAGTTTGCCAGGAAGGGCTGGAGAGCTACCCACCGTGGAGGCCGTAAGGCTGAAACGCCCGGCGCTCAGTAAGCACAGACAGCAGCGCCTCTTCCCGAAAGACCAGCTCTCGGATGACACCATCACCTCCCCGGAAGCGACCTCGGCCCCCAGAGCCTGGCCTCAGCTCAAAGCGGCGCAGGATAACCGGGTACCTGTGTAGGTGAAGGGCACAGCGCAGATGAGTGTGAACTCATCACCCAGATGAACTGCCTAGCACTTGGACTGCTCAGCTCACCGGCTCTCCAGAATCTCCGGGTCCGTGATGCGCGTGTTAGTCATGTGACTGTGTACACCACTGCGCCCATGCCAGCCAGGTCCCGCGCCTGCACCACCAGCCACCGTCTCATAGTATCCCATACGGGCATTGCCCAGGGTCACATTGTTCATGCAGCCCTGACAGAAGCAGATGACAGTATTTTGTTAATGTGGGCATCAACCTCCAGCCCCCTGTTTACCAGCAATCCCAGACCTTTGCTCCACCACACCTGGGAGGCTGAACAGGCCCCAAAAGCTCCCAGAATGACGTCCACTACTCTCTGAGACGTGAGCACGTTGCCACCCACCACTGCTGCCTCTGGGGATGGGTCCAAGATGGAGGCTTTGGGAATTATTACACGCACAGGAGCCAGGCAACCCTGGTGAATGAATAAGGCGATTAATTAGGGCTGGGTACCACCTAGATTCAGATAAAAAATTCCGCCACCCTAGGCTCTGTTTTATTGGACTGCCTTTGTCTTTAGGCAAACCTCAGGGTGACCCCAGATTTGGGGTCCACCTGCTGACCTCACAGCACACCCCTACGAACCTGGTTAAGTGGGATGTCACGGCCCACTAAACAGCGCAAGCAATAGATGAGAGCAGACAGCGTTATGGCCCGCGGGGCGTTGAGATTGCCAAACACCTCGGACCCAGAACCGCTGAAGTCAAACACTGCGCTGCCCTACCCACGAGGAAGAAAGGTGTGACTATCAGCAACCGGCCTCACCCCAGAGGCCGGTGTCAGTGCTCTCCCCACTCCTGTCACATGCTAACCTGACTCAGGTTGATCTGAACACGCAGGCGGATAGGAGAGCCGTCATCCATGTGATCCTCTGCGGACACCTCGAGGGGCAGGCCCCGGACCTGCCGGGAGGTTCCAAAAGCCCGAAGCATGTCTCGAACTGCCAGTTCAGCGTTTGCCTAGCAGGAAAAAGGTTCAGCCCAGCCATGCCACCTGCAGGGTGGCCCAGCTACCTTGGAGCAGCCACAACACTGCCCCCAGGCCCACCTGAATATGACCCATATAGGCCTGCACCACATCCAAGCCATACTGCCCGATCAGCTCTCCCACCAGCTGGATGCCCTTCTGGTTGGCTGCCACCTGGGCACGAAGATCCGACAGGTTGTCATGCAGGTTCCTGGTTCCACTACAGCCAGCGATCTTGCCCGGGGCCCGCAGGGCCTCTGTCACTGCTGGATGGACAGGGTCACAACTGAGTCACCTTCCATGTCCTCAGGAACAGGTGCCTGTGCCTGTTTGTTCCACACCCACAACACATACACTGGGCACCGGGAGAACCCTATTGACCTCACTGACTTCCCACCTCCCCCGTTGCAAACTCCTGTACTCTGAAGATAAAGGATAGGCTCCATCCTTCTGCTGAGCCCTCTTCTTCAGCCCAGCATGTGGAGCAGCAGTGCCAATGACTTTGTTGGAGCTGGAGGGAGGCTTGGGAGAGGGTGGGTTCATCCCTTAGCAAGCTCATCTATCTACCTTTTCAAGGCTCCCCTCTACAGGAAAAAGCCTCCCTGACACCACCCCCACCACATGCACCTAGTCCCGTCTGCCCTATGTCCTGCCCACTCCCACTGGCCGCCTAGTACTTCAAGAATATAAGGCACCACAGGGCTGGAGACATGCTCAGCAGTTAAAGAGCCCCTGATGCTCTTTGAAGAGGATCTAGGATCCGTTTTCAGCACGCACACAAGGGCCTCATAACTGCCTGTAACTCCAGTTCCTAAGGATGTTCCGCTCTCTTCCAGTCTCCAAGGACACCTGCACACATGTGGTGCACGCACATGCACTCAGGCAAACACATACACATAAAGACTGTCAGGCGCCTGTCATTCCTGTCCTTTCCCTGCAGTTTCCTACATCTAGACAAGGGTCCCCTCACACTCCCGTAAGCAGTACCATCTAGCCCGGGGACTCGGCCACACCAGGGGAAACCCTTCTTTTTCCAGTCTTGGTCACGGACTTCTCTGAGGTCTACAGGCCACTTGTACCCTCAGCCACGTGTTTATACTGTGTCTCCGTGATCCACCTAAGCTCCCAATGATCGATGTTATCCTATGTCTGTGGCACCCGGAGTGGCCTGTGGCTCTGGTACCCACACCTCTGCCGTGCCCTTATCACGTCAACTCCAAGAATCCCTTTTTGCGTTCTCAGACCCCTACGGCCTCAGAACAGGGCTGTCTTTTCCAGAGCCTCCGTCTTGCCTGCAGCTGCTCTCCATGCTGTTCAGTGCAGAGCCTCCGACCTGTAGCTACCCAAACCTGACCCTGCAATCTCCACAGTGTACCACTTTAGTCCCCCACAGCTCCTTCCACCCTCTACCACCTGGATAGCCACCATCTTTGAGGGTGACTCTATCTGCCCACCCTCAGGGTTACTCTGCAAATAGGTGTGCAAGCAGACCAGTGTACAGCTCCAGTTGCTCCACTACCCAGGGACTGAGACCCAAACCCAGGCAGGGAACCTGTAGCCTCAATAACCGGCATAGCTTGTAACTACCCCTCCCTTCGGCCCCGTGGCTGTCTTGGCCAACCCCCACCCCAAAATCATCTTCAAGAAGACCCTCTTTGGTCCAGATGTAAGTCATCTCAGCACTTCTGCACAGCTGAGATGATTCGCAGCTGCCCCAAGAGGTCACCACTTGTCTCTGCCAAGCCTCAAGGCAGACCTAAGCTGATATATCAAGATGTATGAGCTGTGTATCGGGATCCTGCCCAGCCTGGTTCCTGGTAGCAGCCATGCATCCCTGCCTGCTGAATCTGAATCCTCACTGTGACCCTTCTCCAGCTCACCCTCTTCCTGGAAGACGCCTCCTTGGACCAGTTTGAAGGACAGAAAAACAGCACCCTCCTGTTGCAGTGCGGTAGAGTGAGGAGGCATAGAGCCTGGCGTGATACCTCCAATGTCTGCATGGTGCCCTCGGCTAGCCACGTAGAACACGGGCCGTGTCTGGCCTGGCCAAAACACCTAAGGAGTGAACAGTAACTGTCAGTGGCACCAGAAACCTCTGCCCCTCTGACAGTAGCCTAGGTAGCCCTCCTCACCGGGGTGATAACCGTCAGATCTGGAAGATGGCTGCCCCCTGCACTGGGATGGTTGCTGAGCAGCACGTCACCAGGATGCAGGTCAGCTCCTAAGTGCTGAATCTGAAATCAGAAGACACAGACAGAGTGGAAAAGAAAAGTGAAGTCATGGGAAGGGGGTGAGCAGAAAGGAAAAATTTAACCGTCACCACACCTGGAACTGTACAGTCTCCTGCATGGCGCCCAGATGCACAGGAATGTGGGGCGCATTGGAGACCAGGCCCCCATCTGGCCCAAAGAGGGCACAGGAGAAGTCAAGGCGTTCTTTGATGTTGGTGGAGATGGCTGTGCGCTGTAGGATTCGGCCCATCTGCTCTGGGGGCACAGAGTAACCAGGTAGCCCCATCATCCACATGTATAGGCCCCAAGAAAGAGGCACAGGACCCACAGGGTCAACGCCTCCTGTGCTCAAACCTAGCAGCTTTTCCTGTGCCCCGGGGAAGACCAGGGTGGCAGAACACCTTCTTAGGCAGTAAGGCTGTAGCCAGGTGTATGTTAGCTTATGAAAAGAGCATTCTTTCCAGCCTGCCTGGGGTCTCTCTTCAACTTTCCTCCCTGACTGGTGCATCAAGAACCTGATCCCCAAGCTTAAACCCCTGGGCTCCTGAGAGCCTACCGCATGACTTTGAACAGATGAGCTCACAGTGCATGCCTGTTTTCTATCCCTAGACAGCTGAAGATCACATGACTCCTGATGAGAAGAAAGTACTTGCCCTGTGCAAGGCCTGCTCTTGCAGCATGGAGTACAATTTCAGAGCCAAGGTTCACCCCACCACCAGCGAGGATCCTGCCCTTCCCTGTGGCACACACTTGCCAGGTTACCACACGTAATAAGAGCCAATGCTACCCTACTCATCTGCACTTTTGCCTAGTATGCACCCCCCCCCCAGGTCCTACATCACATATGCCACCATATACCATATATGTGCTACAGGGACAGCAGTGTCCACTCACCAGCAATGCTCATGAAGCGGTGTGAGAAAATAGACAGCTGGATAGGGTCCAGTTTGGTGCCCGCCATGCTAGGAGCCTCAGCTCCCACAGAAATGCGGATGTCCCCTGTCTCAGTCACCTCTGCTTGGCAACCTGGTTCTACGAGGATGGTGCTGGGGGCAGGGGACACAGAGGAGCTACAAGAAGGCTGGCCACAACCTTTCCCCAACCAGGGATGTCACTACTTCATGCCAGGAGATGCCCCAATGATGGAACCTCTGCAGCCCCGAGCCGAGCGATCTGGTATGAAGGGCCCTGCAATACCCCCTCCAAGGCTAAGCCACCCCAGGCTTACCTGTTGTTGTCGATGATAAGGCAGGGCCCCTGGAGCTGGTGCCCATAGCCCAGCTCTCCTAAAAGGTACACGGGGGTCTCCTGATAACCCCCCTCAAAGTAGCACTGGGTCACCTGCAGAGGGTGTGGAATGAGCTGGGCCTCCTCCCCATCAGCACTTGTCCCCAGGTCCTGAGGATGTAGGTGGACCAGCACAGCAAAGCCTCCAACCTTGTCCACCCGCGGAGGTCCGCTCTGGGCTTTGCGGGTGTCCTCCAGCCGAAGTCCACTACGGCCAGTTCCCCTCACTCGCACATCGTCTACCACCACCGGCCGCTCAGGAATGATGAAGCCGAACTCTCTCATGTACCTGCCCCCACCCATCCAAGGGAGCAATCAGAACAAGGCAACCAGACCAGCAGGCCACATGCTGGACTCACAGAACGGCACATTTACCTCTCAACAAAGGCTGCTCCAAAGTCTCCAGCACGGGGTGAGCGGGCTGTGGCCGGATGCTGATGGGCAGACACCATTAGGGCACAATCAGTGCCTTGGTAACGAAGATGCAGGAAGCCCTCAGTGCTGATCTGAGACCTGCAGGAAGCAGGTTGGGCTACTCACCCAGTGCCTTCTGAGGATGCCCACCCTGCTTCCTCAGGCACTCTGAGACCATTGTCCTGAAGACCCACGAACATCTGGTAAGACATCCAGTGGTGCACCACCAAACGGGTGGTAGAGATAATGCCAGCCCTGTGTTCAGTGGTCCATGAGTCTACCTAGGGAAGCCCTGGGCCCGCAAGGCATCCACACACTGCTCCTCCAGGCGGCTCAGTCTCTGGTCCAGTTGCACAAAGGTTTCAGGTGTGTAAGACAGGGAACAGGGCTCCTGGGCTTCATGAACCACATCCGCCAAGGCCAGTCCCAGTGCCGACAGCAGCCCACTATGCCTGCAGAAAGGGGTGGCAAAGAAGTGTGGGGACACTCTTCGAAGTCCCCTCCCCCAGCTAAGGGCACATGCGCCTATGCAGACCCACCTGTGAATATGCACAGTGTCCATACCCAGGGCCCGGGCTATGGCACAAGCATGCTGCCCACCAGCTCCTCCAAAGCAGGCCAGCACGTGGGCTGAGGGGTCATGGCCTCGTGCCTGGTGATCCAGGAAGGTCAATAAATAGTCTTTCCTACCTTGGACAGCCCCCCACCCTATCCCATTTCCGTTGGGCTGAGAGAGTATAGGAGCAGGGCTGGGACAGACAGGTGGTGATGGGACATTAGGGGGCATACCTGTGTGAGAGCACGGATAGGCCGGCACATGGCTTCATTGGCGACACGCACAAACCCCATGGCCACCTCCTCCAGACTTAGTGGGGAAGCTGGGCAAGGTCCATTGGTCAAGAAGCTGTTGACCTCAGTGGCCACAGCCTCTAGAGCCTTTCGGGATGCCTCTGGGGACAGCGGCTGGTCTTCTCCCGGTCCAAAGATGCAGGGGAAAGAGGCAGGCAGCAGGCGACCCAGGACCAGATTGGCATCTGTCACAGTCACAGGACCCCCTGGGAAGGTGGCACAGTGTGTGGGTTGGAGGCTAGAGGAGCAAATCGGATGTGGGCAGCAGGCATGGAGACTAGGAGTGAATAGGCCTGGAGCACCATGAGAAGGAGAGGCCTGGCAGGGCAGAGCATTGGCTAGCTCTTACCTTTGCGGTAACAGGCAGGACCTGGGTGAGCACCTGCTGACTCTGGCCCAACCACAAAGAGGCCGGACCTTGAGGGATTAAAGGGCTGGAATTAGTGGTGGGGAGGAGGAGAAAGCTGAGAGGTCCCAACTGGAGAGAGAGGCGCTAACCTGAAGAAGAGGCGGGAACCCCCACCAGCGGCCACCGTGTTGATGTCCAGCTGAGGGGCCTGGAGGGTAACACCGGCTGTGCTAGCCTCAAAGACATGCTCAAATTCTCCAGCATAGCGGCTCACATCTGTGGATGTGCCTAATGGGGATGAGATGCCAAGAGTCACCCTAAGACCTGCATCCCCAGCTTCATCCAGCTAGGCGGCTGAGTCTTCCCTCACACACTCCCTTCATACCTCCCATGTCAAAGCCGATGACAGGCTGACCACCTTCCAGCTGGTAGGTAGTAGCTGAGTAGCCCACCACACCACCAGCAGGGCCAGAAAGCACAGCCCTAGAACCACTGAAGGCGTCCATGGGTGCCAGGCCACCATCAGAGCGCATGAAGAGTACTTGCACATCCTGTGAATGGAGAGAATGGAGAGCGATGTTCTGGGCAAGTGAAGGGCTAGGGCCTGGGGCAGGGTGGTCAACCGGCCTCACCTTTAGCTGGCCCTGGAAACCGCGGCTGAAGCCCTGCACGTAGCGCTGGATGGTGGGAGTGAGGTAAGCGTCAGCACAGGCCGTGTGCCCCCGGGGAACAATGCGTACCATGGGCATGGCTTCCGAGGACAAAGACACGTGTGTGAAGCCCATCTCCCGGGCCAGTGCGCCCACCTGCTGCTCGTGCTGGGCCCACCTACAAGGAGAACGCAGGGAGCTCTGTGCTTCCCACCCAACACCCTTCCAGCTTCCCCCTGGACCGGGCCTCCACCCACAATAAGCAGCCCTCACTCACGTGTATGAGTGCATGAGCACCACTGCCAGACTGCGGATGCCCCGAGACAAGAGCCCCTCCAGCTTCCCACGCAGGACCCCCAGATCCACAGGCTGCTGTACCTCTAGCAGGTCCCCTGTACGGCCTGAAAGAGCCCACAGTCCCCATTCGAAAGTTGCTAGGCTCTGTCTACCCCCAAGAACCTCACACAGGCTGTCAGCACCATCCATCCGCACCTTTGACAGGAGATCCAGCTCCTGATTCTCCATGGTAGAGCACCACTCGCTCGTCCACCTCCAGCACCTCCTCATACAGAACCTCTGGCATGGGCACAGCCTGAGGGCAGGCAGGGGCTTAGAAGAGAGCCAGGCCTGAGGGTTCTGTGGGGTCCTGAGTGGATGGGGCAGTGCAGACAAGGGGATGTGTCCCAAAAAGTGAGGTGACAGTCAAAATGGTTCAACAAGCCCCATCTAGGAGGCTTCTCTCTACACCCAGGCACTTAAGTGGGGTGAAACCAACCACCCTACCCCCAGAGGGCAGCTTTTCCCAGGAATCCGAAGGTGAAATCTCCAACCCTTCACTCTGACCAGTGCCGGATTGGACTGGCAGAGTACCGCATGCCTGCGTGGAAGGTCTGGGGACACAGGGTACTGCTAGCAGTACTCAGTCTCTTTTCGGCCTGTCATCTAGTGGATTTAACCATCATTGCTCCACAGCCCTCCCCACAAGGCCTTAGCTGAGAAAGGGAGAGGAAGGCACACGTTCACCTAACACCCAGCTGGCATGGGAGAGCTCACCAGGTCAAAGAGATCTGCCCGGGCCTGGGTGCCAATATGCAGCAGGTCTCGGAAACCCCGTGTCACGAGCAGCGCCACCCGCTCCCCACGTCGTTCCAGCAGTGCATTGGTGGCCACTGTGGTACCCATGCGGATGCTGGCAATGCGGCTGGTGTCCAGGGGTCGGTCTCGAGGCAGCGACACACCTCCCTCCTGGGGACCACACTGTCAGTGTGAGACCTCAGGCTGGGGGTCTCCCCCCCCCCCCCACCCTCGCCCTGGCCCACCTGCTCCAAGATGCGGCGGATGCCCTCTGTGGGTGCATCTGCATAGTTGGCAGGATCCTCTGAGAGCAGCTTCAGGACACGCACATGCCCTCCTGGGCACTGGGCAAAGACATCTGTGAAGGTGCCACCACGGTCGATGGCAAAATGGAATCGCCCTTCTGGGCTGCCCATGGTGGTGTGTCTGGAGTCCAGCAGTATCTCTTCAGCTGGTACCCCTGGGAGAACTGGACAGAAGAGGCTGTCATTAGGAGGGGGCCTGGTTTCTAAACAGAGGCTGGGATGGGATGAAAGTGGATTCCAATTCTAGGAGGTGCCCGGGGGAAGAACCAAAGAGTAACTGTGGGTTTGGTGGGAGCTGCAGGACCAGGTCACAGGGTGGCCTGAGTGACGTCAGAGCCAGGCAAGGCCATCTGCCAGCCCAGTGGTCTGAGAGTCCTGGTGCCAACGGGAGCCCAGGACCTGGAGTAGAGACAGAAGGGCCGCGGGACCCTGGAGCCCTTTTATGTTGGCGGAGCCTGGGTTCTTCCCGCAAGAAAAGGCACCCGAGTTGGAGTATGCAGGTAAGAAAGAGCTCCACTTCCCGCTTTGCTCAAGCTTCCCGGCCAAGGCCTTAGGACCGCAGGAACCCTACAGAACCGGTACGACGATGGGGCGAGGCGCCGGGGAGACAGGAGATTAGGAACAGCAGAGCCCAGAGAGGGAAGCAGTTAAGGCAATAGCGGAGCAGGTAAGGACTTCCGCACAGACCCCAACCTGCGCAATCGGCTGAGTCTCCCTTGCGTTCTCCCACTGCGCTTCCCGCAGGTCCTGCCCCCACCTCGGGGAGGGGCCTGTGTAGACACGGACCCCCACCCCCAGCACACACACACACACACACACACACACACACACACACACACACAAGCCTGGCGTGCCTGGCCCTCCGGGTTACGTAAGTGCAGGCCGGGCCTGAGCGCCTCCTCCTTTGCCTGGAGCGATCCATGGATTTAGTGGCTGAGTGGCCCTGCCAGCAAGGGCGGACCCAGCGCTTTGGCTCAAGGGCACCTTGGTTGTGGGAGCTGCTGTACCTCTCTACTTGTTCTGGTTCGCCGCGCGTGGGCTCCCCTGACACCCACCTTTAGGTCTCTATGTAACTGGTTGCGCTGGAAAGTAACAATATTTCTGAAGTACTCAGACTGTTCCCCTGTGTAGGAGGACCCGAGGCAGGAGATGGGGTGGGTGGAAAGGACCCAGCAAGGAACAATGGGAGATAGGAGGATCTAGAAGGGCCCTCCTGCCTCCGGGAAAATCCTCTTATTTCATCACGGAAAGTGACACCAGAGGCCATACAACCCATCGTCAACTCCACAGGTAAAAATGGTTCGGTACGCCTCAATCTGACGTGAGACCAACACACTGCTGGAACTGGTGTTTCCCCTCTCGAGGACCACAGGATGGCTTATCCATGACCTCTTCTCTCCTGTCGGTCTAGCTAGCCCTCAAATGGGCCTAATTCTCAAGAGAAAAAGTGCCTGGACAGAGGCCCCAGCACCACCAGAACTTACAGGCAAGGAGGGCCCGGTTTGTTTTCTTGTTCCTTGGTGGGGTTTTAGCCTCAGGAGAGCAGATCCTTCTCACTAGGCCAGCATCTCTATACTTTTTTTAAAGACGGGTTCAAGGGAACCTCAATTGTGCTGGCTGGAAGCCCGGTGCCTCTGCAGGCAGGCCAGAGGCTCTGGATTCCAGGGCAGGTGGAAACTATTAACCACGTGTGGTGATGCTGCTGCCCTACAAAGGTGACCCTGAGGAGCAGCTAGCTTCTGGGGCCCTGGGAAGTCAGTTGAACCCACAGACCTTACCCAACATGCTAGGCTGGATACCAGACAGGCTTAGGGCACACACCCAAGCCCCCCAAACTAAGTATACTGCTGTGTACTAGCAGGCTAGGGTATAGGTGAACTGACTATGTATTTATGTATTTGGATCACAGGCTCCGGGCCTCACTCCACACTTCAGGCACTGCCTGGTGCCCTCTGGCATTCAAAACCTGTGCTCTCACATCCCTTTCTCATTTTGTGGATGCCCAATTTGCCAGAAGTCCTTTTACTTCAGCTTTCAAAACAAATCCAGAGTAAGTAAGGCCTGTGGTACAGGCCTGTAATCACAGAATAGCTTAGTGAGACTTTTATTTCAAAACAAAAAAAAATTAAGAGGGCTGAGGGCTTGCTTAATGTACAAGAGTTTTCGTCCTAATATAGATAGAAAAAGAGTGTGTGTGTGTGTGTGTGTGTGAGAGAGAGAGAGAGAGAGAGAGAGAGAGAGAGAGAGAGAGAGAGAGCATACCCAGAACCAGAAGACAGTCTTCCCTCCAGCTCTGCCTTGCAAGAACCTTCTTCTAGTATCCTCTTTCCTCTGCATCCACCTCAGCCAACTAGCGGCCACCTTAAGGCATTTGCACTAGTGGTTCCCTTAGCTTGGAAAGCTTTCCCCCAACCTCATGACTAGTGCGTCATTCCAGCTCTGCTCCATGTCACTTTCTGAGAGCTGTCATCCCCTCTCTCCTGCAGGGGCTTCCAAGAGTTCTTTCCACTCTCTTCCCTGGACTGGCTCCATCTCACTCTACCTACCACCAGCACCCAACAGGGAACTTCTGGCCACACTCCATAGGGTCAGGCTTTTTGCACGACTTCTCTCCATTTGGGCACACGCTGGATGAGAAATTTCTAAAAGATGCCTTTGGCTCACCTCTCTCAGCATCCTTGAATTTGATTGTCTTACGCCTGGGCAACCGGGGATTGGCAGTCACTTCTGCCAGGAAGCCGGAGCTACAGAAACCCAGGCTGCTACCCCTGCTCCTAAGGACTAGCTTCAGCTCCTGGTTCTCCTGGATGAGCTGCACAAGCCGCCGTAGCTCTTCATTCTCCTGTGCCAGCCGCTGGATCTCCTGTCGCAGGCCCTCATAGCTGCTGAGAAGGGACATGCCCAGGAGCGGGCACAGCAGCTGCCCAGTGGCCAGTGGGCTGGCCAGGAAAAGGAGACTCTGCCATTGTGAGGTCAGCATCTGACCCCCCACCTCTGCATTCCAAGACTGCCAAGGCCCAGTCTGCAGCAGGTTTCAACTGATTTCTGATTTCTGGCTCTGAAGCTTGGACCACCAGTGATGCCCAGACACTGCCATGGGCCTTTTGATTCCTTTATTAAGCTCTTCCTGGAAGATAGAAGTTTCTCTGCCCCAGCCCAGCTTAGGTGTGTCACAGGGGATAATTTGGGCATCTCTACCATTCACTGCCACTGGCCACTGACTATAGCACCTTGGTCTCTACGTGAGATTATGGATCTGGGCAAGTGGGTGTGATATCTGAGGCTGGTGGTAGTGCAGCATCCAAGTAGGTCCAAGTAGGTCGGAGTGGGGGGCATTGGGGCTACCCTGAAAGGGTTTGTGTCAGGCCTCATGTTAGATGGAACTGGACAGCCGTGACCAGGGCAGGTATAGTCTTAATAGACTGAAGAATTCAGTGGGTACATGGAAAGTGCTGATGACAAAGAACTTGGACCAAGCAGCACTGGTCTCACCCACAATGACAACGGATTTGCTTTTTACACTGGACTTTTAGAAAGGACTTTCTTCCATCCAGTCTGTCTTGTCAAAGTACAATTCTGTGCGGTCCCTTTGATTTCCTAACCGTTCCTTCATTGTTGTTTCCTTCAGATCATTTCCCTTTTGCTTGCTTGGCGAGTATAGCTTTCACTTATTCATGTACAGGCTCTCCGTGGATCTCCATGTCCTTTCCACAGCCCAGGAAACTCTTGGCAAGAGTCCTTCGTTTGTGGTGATGTAGAGGATGGGGAAGAATCACCTAGAGCTATGCTGCAGGAGACTGGATACCACTGAGCCATCTCTCTAGTCCCAAGCACTGACAATTTAAATAATTCTACAAGGAAACAACCTTAATCCCAGGAAACACAGGATGTTTCAGACACAGAGATTTCGCCCCATATGAACGGCAGGCCCGATGAGATTAAGCACCCAGACAGACATTCTGAACATAGGAGGTGAACTGGATTGGTTAGAATGTCAGGAAGGCCCTGGTAAAGTTCCTGCCGTAGACCCTACCACTGTTTTAAGACCTGCGCATAGGCTGGCCTTGAGTCTCACGACAGTTAGCTTATGTTATTGGCACATCAGAGGGATAAAGGCAAATTATCTCAGGTATGTCAAATGTCATCCATGGGCCCTTTGAGGAACAGTTCTCTTCTGAGCAGAGACTCAGGGTCGAAAGAGAGGCTATGAAACAGAAATGCTCACCAGGTGGGCACACACCTTTAATCTCAGCAGTGGCAGAGGCAGGTGAATCTCTGAGTTCAAGGCTAGCCTGGTCTACTAAGTGAGTTCCAGGACAGTTAGAAGTGTTACACAGAGAAACCCTGTCTCAAAAAACCAAAAAAAAAAAAAAAAAAAAAAAAAAAAAAAGAAAAGAAAGAAAGAAAGAAAGAAAGAAAGAAAGAAAAGCAAGGCTGAGAGCACAGCTCAGTCAGTTAGAAAAGCACTTACCTAGAATGCACTCGGCCCGTGGAGGCGGGATATCAGCAGTTCATGGTCCTTTCTTAGCTACATAGGAAGTTCAAGGCTAACCTTGAGCTCTGTGCTGTAAGCAATATCAAATATAAATCTTTGCTATCAATGCTATTAAACTGTTGTTTAGGACAAGGAATTAGGATTTTTGTCTTCTCTACCTGTGACCAGGCAAGACAGTGCAGAGGTTCTTCCATTTGCACGCCAAAGGTCAGGATGTCCTAGCTAACTTAACCTTTGTTAAAGCTGCCTGTTGGTGGGAACCCCCTCCACTGGCTGTCCTCTACCCCTAGCTTCTGTTAAGCACCACCTGCCCAGCAAAATGACTGAACGAAGTCTCTGCCCTAAAATCCCCCATGTTCTGGACAGACCGACGTGGGTGTGGTTCCGGTCTGCTGGAATAAAGACTTTCAGTTGGCTGCATACTGTGTGAGTGGCCATCTCTGGTGAGCTCCCAGAACCCACCCGTTAAACTTGGAAAAGTTTTCATCTTCCCTGTAACACCTTTGTTCACTCAAAAGCCCACAGCTCTGTTTTAGGAATTTGATGGCCTGGAGCAGCGACTCCTTTGTCTTTCCTCCGGTTCTCTTTGTGTTTGCTTTTTTTTTTTTCCTCCTCCTCTGGACAGGGTTTCTCTATACAGACCCGGCTGTCCTGGCACTCACTCTGTAGACCAGGCTAACCTCTAACTCAGAGCTCTACCTGCCTCTGCCTCCACCGCCCAGCTAGGGCACACCTTCTTGACCAAGAATAAAGTTGGCCTTGTCCAGACACCTTCGTTGGAATGGTGGCCTCTTCTTTGTGACTTCGAACTTATTTCTAACCATGAGGCTGGGTCTCAAAAAGTAAATATTGTTTTAAAGTCCAATCCAAAGAAGCCTTGAAAGCAATGAGATATAACAGACCCATAGAAGAACAACCAACTTCTCAGCAGAAACACGCAGGCCAGAAGACAAAAGGACCATACTTGATGGCAGGAGAAAACAACAACAAAATCTATCAAAAAATCATAAGGACGTGACTGCTCCTAGGTATGGTGGAGGAAAAGGTGATATGTTGGAGGGCATAGTCAGAGGCATGGATATCTGGGAGAGTCCAGAGTGGATATGACCTTGACTTAGCAGGGCCATGTGTGAGAGGGGGAGGGGAAAGGAGAGGGGAGAGAGTGGGAACCAGGTGCAGCAGGCAGGAGGCCAAAGGTCCAAAAAGAAGCAGGTAACCAAAATGTCTGGATTGGGGTTGGGGATTTAGCTCAGTGGTAGAGTGCTTGCCTAGCAAGCACAAGGCCCTGGGTTTGGTCCTCAGCTCCAGAAAAAAAAAAAACCCAAAAACAAATAAACAAAAAGTCTGGATTATATAGGGAAAAGCCTCTGGCGGAAGGGCAGCCCAACCCCTGGGCTGGAGAGTTCAGGGTAGAGGGTGGGGTATGCCAGCCATACCCTGTAACAGATAGGGACTGAGGGATGCTGGGAGAATCTGGTGGCTAGGTTCCCTTTGATAAGTTATATAGGCATTTCAGCCATTTGTTGCAGGGTTTGAGACTGGGCTCAAGCAATCCTCCGATCTCTATCTCCCAGTGCTAGATTTATAGGTTTGTCTGAAATGCTTAGCTCACATGTTCATTTTTATATGGCAGAGTCCATTCATGGAAACTAGTTGGGGAACTTTGGGTGGGTTCATTTGAATTTTGTACCTCTGAACTTCCCTGGGCCCTCACTGCTGGAAGAACCAACTCCTCCCAACTTGCCAGGAGAGAACAGGCAGTAGGTAGCTTTACCTTGGCTTCTGTGACATGGATGGCAGCCAACATGGCTCCTCCTTCCAATGTGCTTCCTGCCCCTCAGCCGTGGAAGCCAGTTTTTGTTTGCTGGACTCTGAACTAGACTCTAGGACTAGAGAATGTGAGCAAACAAATGTAGGCATGCTCCAGGCCTTGACCTTGAGAGCTCAGGCAGGAGCAGGTCCCCCAACATGCTTGGGCAACCCTTTCGCTCTGTATGGCCAAGATCAGACAACCAAGCAAAAAGCGTTTACTTAAGATCTACTGAGAGTTGGCCCTTGGTCTGAATCAGGAAAGCGTTCTGGAGCTCTTCCCCTGCTCCCAGAGGGAGCCCAGAAGTTTCGCTCTGGGAAAGAGGAACTGAGTTGATGAGGCCTACCATCCTTACAACCTCTTACAGAGTAGGAACAGGGGCCTCCCTCTGGGAAAAGGAATCTTGTGCCCAGTGCCTTGAAGACCCACCTGGGCCAAAGGGGAGGATGGGAGGACACACTGCTACTTAGGCAGCTGAACCCTGGCTTTATTTGGAAGTTGGCTAAGATTAGAGGAACTCAGACCCAAAGACAAGCTCAGGGAAGAGCCATCAGCAGAGAGGTGGCAAGCCAGCTAGAAATGTAATAAAATCCGGTTCAGAGGACTGAGAAAAGCCCCTGCTGATGGCCATCCATGCGCATTCTCTGAAGAAGCCACAGCCGCAGAAGAGACATTTTTAGCTGATTAGAATATCTTGAGTGTGGGGAGGCAGAATGCAGCAGATGGAGAGCCAAAATGACCTTGGGCTATCTCAGACCCTTCCGTAGAGGGGCATTGTCAATCTCTCTATCTGATCTAACATTCTTCTGACTTTAGGTAAAGCTCTTGGAATGTTACCAGGAAGCTTGCCTTTGTTGTCCACCGACCCTGAAGCTGAGACCGCTGTGAGAATCAGCTCTGGTTTTCTATAGAAGAGATCTCTGAGTCATTCTGTGTAAACACACTTGTACCTGAGCATCTAGGACCCAACGTTGTACCCACTCCCGAGCAACCAGAACACCAGTGACAGCTCCAAGCCCCCAAATCTGTTGAATTTGTCACCAAGTCTCAGAGTCTTCACCCTGTGTTTGTTCACATTTTGCCAAAAAATGCTCGGATTCTTCACATAGCCCTGCGGATACCCAACGGGGAACTTAAAACAGGAAAAATCTTGACATCTCTGCCTTCATTTTACATCTGTCTCATTTGCTTTAAACTTTGGGTTACATCCTCACTTCTGCATATTAATATACACATTAACTGTATAAATTGATTATATGACCACTCCATGGTATGGTTAAGGGGAAAGTTTTTGTTTGTTTTTGTTTTATGTAGCCCTGGCTGGCCTGGAACTAGTTCTGTAGCCCAGGCTGGCCTTGAACTCACAGAGATCTGCCTGCCTCTGCCTCCTGAGTCCTCAGATTAAAAACATTCATCACCATCGCCCAGTCAAGGGGAAGTTTTTTTTGTAGATAAGAGAGAACAGCCAGAGGCATCTGGAAGAATCCAGAGCAGAAAAAGAAAACAGTAGACTGAACATGGCCAACAGACTGGACCTGGCCATGACAGAAGTAGAGGCAGAGAAGAGAGAGAGAGAGAGAGAGAGAGAGAGAGAGAGAGAGAAACAGGGAGTCTCAGGAGAGCACAAAGATGGGGGAGGGAGACAGGAAGACAAAGATTGCAGACAAAAGAAGGACCATAGCCCATAGCTGAAACAGCAGAGTTATAAGAAGTGGGGGGGGGGGTGAGGGGTGAGGGTGGTGGTGGTGGTGGTGGTGGTGGAGAAGCCCATGAGCTAGGGGACTTTAGGGTAGGGGAGGAGATGAGAAGAGCTGGGATGTTAGCATGGACTCTGAAATGTGTAAGAGGTACTTAGGATACTACAGGATCCTGGAGGCCAGCAGGTGCTTTGGTACTGATAGGCAGCCCAGACAGTCATTCGTCCCTTCTGCCAGTGACAAGGGAAATGGCTCTTTTTGGTAGAGGAGACTCAGCTTGACAAACGCCTGAGGAATGCTGGCTTTTTTTCTAATCGCCAGAATTGGGGAAATGGGGTTTCCTTTGGACCTGACATTAGCCATTTAATATCTGTTGGGGCTGGAGAGATGGCTCAGAGGATAAGAGCACCGACTGCTCTTCGAGAGGTCCTGAGTTCAATTCCCAGCAACCACATGGTGGCTCACAACCATCTGTAATGAGATCTGGTGCCCTCTTCTGACCTGTACTCATACATGCTGTATACAAAATAAATAAATCTTAAAAAAAAAAAAAAAAGTAATATGTTTAAGTATAGGAGTGGTGCCCACCTTAAATCTCGGTGCTCTGGGGGCTGAGGCAAGTTGGTTGATCTCTTTGAATTTGAGGTCATTCTGGTTTGAGTTTCAGGCCAGCCAAAGCTACATAAGGAGACCCTGTCTCAAAGAAAAGAAAAAAAGGAAAGAAAAGAGAAATAGCTATGGTTTTTGTTTTGGTGCACTGTGTAGCTTGGCTGTGAGGAACTCACTCTGTAGACCAGGCTGGCCTTGAACTCACAGAGTTCTGTCTGCTTCTGCCTCCCTGGGATTAAAGGCGTGCACCACCACTGCTCATCTAAGAAAACTGCCTATTTAAAAGATGGTAATGGGCCAGGCAGTGGTGGCGCACACCTTTAATCCCAACACTCGGAAGGCAGAGGCAGGCGGATCTCTGTGAGTTCGAGACCAGCCTGGTCTACAGAGAGAGTTCCAGGAAAGGCGCAAAGCTACACAGTGAACCCTCGTCTCAAAAAAAAGAAAGAAAAAAAAGTGGTAATAAGGTGTCAGCAAGATGGCTCAGTAAATAAAGTGCTTGCTACCAAGCCTGACAACCTGACTTCAATCCCCAGGACCCACATGGAGAGAGAGAGAGAGAGAGAGAGAACAAACTCTGGTCGAAGTGCTGAGAATGAGTGACCAGGAGTACTTCACCCTAAATGAAAAACATCTGTATCAATTCCCCATCCTGCCACAACACCAAAATACAGAGAACATTTCCGAAGATGGTGCAGAAAGAATGTAAGAGCTGGAGTTCTGGGACTGCAGAGATGGCTCAGAGGTTAAGAGCACTGGCTGTTCTCCCAGAGGTCCTGAGTTCAATTCCCAGCAACCACATGGTGGCTCACAACCATCTGTAATGAGATCTGGCGCCCTCTTCTGTATACATAATAAATAAATAAATCTTTAAAAAAAAAAAAAAAAAAAGAGCTGGAGTTCTGAGAGGGCTGGGGCTCTACGTAACAGACAGCTCTGGCTGTCCTGGAACTCGCTCTGTAGATCAGACTGGCCTAGAGATTTGCCTTCCTCTGCTTCCCAAGGGCTGGGAGTAAAGGTGTGTGCCACCACTGCCCAACAATAATAAATCTTTTAAAAATCATAAATTATAAAATTATGTTATGGGGAATGAAGTCAGAGCGAATGTGTATTGTTGACACAAGCACAGCCATGTTAAGGACCTCAGTGCTTCTGACCCCTGGGAATGGCAAGGCCTTCCCCTGGACCACATGCAGACACTGGCAGTACATGCAGAAACTATAATCGATAGTTTCTTCCTCCTGGATGCCTGCAGCCTCAGACTGCTCCCCCACAGAGACCCCCTGCTGAGGGGTAATATTAATGTCCTACCTTGAAATTCTGATTCCAAGCACTGAGATTACAGGTGTGTGCCATTGTACCTAGCTCCAAGACTTTGTGAGATGGCCATGGTATGAGGCTGGCTCAGGGTTAAGAGAACTTGCTGCTCTTGAAATATTAATTTGTAAAATGAAAAACTGTATTTTAAAGCAATTATTTGGTGTATGTCCACAAGCTGCACAGCTTTTGGGTTGGCCTGACTGGAGTTGACAGGAAATGAAGAAACCGGGGTTGGGTGGGACATGCACTCTGATGGAGGTGAGCCAGCAGCTCAGAAATGCAGGGCATTTTTCATAAAGCTGAATGAAGAGGCAGGTGGGCTAATCTCAGTAGGGGATCTTTGCAGGGGAGCAACCTCAGTCTGGGAGGAAAGGTGTTAGCAAGAGTTAGGGAAGTAACGGGATATTGGGGATGTATGGTCATAATTCATTGTATAAATGTATGAAACTATATCAAAAAGGAAGGGAAAAAAATATTAAGATCACCTCAGGTATAGAGCAAGTTTGAGGCCACCATGAGCCACATGAGACCCTGTCTCAAAACACTAACAGATAATGATTAAATGTTTCAGAAGGAAAATTAAGTGACTTTCTATGTGTAGAAGGTAATATCATAAAAGAATTGTCACCAGGTGGTGGTGGCGCACTCCTTTAATCTCAGCACTTGAGAGGCAGAGGTTGGCTGATCTTTGTGAGTTCTAGGTGAACCTGGTCAACAGAGTGAGCTCCAGGATAGGCAGGGCTACACAGAGAAACCCTGTCTCAAAAAAAAAAAAAAAAAAAAATTGTCCTCAGAGGCTGTCAGCACATACATGTAAAAAGGGTAGGGGAATGTGGTACAATTAATTACATTAGGCAGTCAGATAACATTATACTGTTTTTGTTTTTATTTCACAATATGGTATTTGCCAACCTTAAATTTTTTACTTCATGTTGGACTATTTTCTCATTTTATTTGCTTAATTTGGGATCTCCTCTTAGAGGGTCTGGTAAAAAAATAAAATAAAAAATTTTTAAAAAGGAATCCACACAGCAGGTCTGAGAATACTCTTCAGAATGCAAGGTTGCTGGTGTGTCTGGGCATGCAGTTTTGGTGAGATGCCCACCATTTCCTGCCAAGAGTGGCTTGCTATGACTCAACTGTTTGTACAAACACACACAGCTCATGCTGAACAACAGCTTTCTTTCTGGGAGTCGGGAATTTGGGTGCCTGGCCAGCAGAGCATGCCTGTACAGCTGTGCACTAAAACCCCAGACCTGAGTCTCTGTGGGCTCCCTGTCAGAAAGCATTTCAACACATTGCCCCAACTTGTTGGGGGACAATGTGTGAGCATGAATCCAAATGGACTCTGAAAGCTCGCAACTGGCTTCTTTTAGACTTCACCTCATGAACTTCTTCCTTTAGCTGGCTGTGATTTCAATCTACGTCCCCTCAGCCAGAAGTACAATTATATCCTGAGTTCTGAGACCTCCCAAACTGCATCTCTAATGCAGCCCTCAAATTTGTTTAAGTGTCAGGCCCCATAATGGTTAATTTTGATTGCCAACTTGATTGGGTTAAGAAAATCCTAGATTCGGGGCTAGAAAGATGATAGTTAAAAAGTACTTGCTGCTCTTGTAGACGACCAGGGTTCAGTTCCCAGCAACCCACGTTTGGTGGCCACTACTGCCTGTAACTGGAGTTCCAGGAGATCCAATACCCTCTTCTGGCCTTTGTGGGCACTCTCAGACACTAGGACACACACACACACACACACACACACACACACACACACAGAGAGAGAGAGAGGGGGGGGGGGAGAGAGAGAGAGAGAGAGAGAGAGAGAGAGAAGACAGATTAAAAAAAAATAAGAATCCTTTAAAAAAAATCAAAGTCATCGGTGAGGCACACTTTCAGGAGTGTTTCTGAAGAGCACTGCCAGAGAGGATTACAGAAGAAGGAAGATCATCCTGAAATGGGACTCCCAGGGGCTGGGGCCCCACACCGAAAGAGGGGAGAGGAGGAAGCCAGAGGAGTACTGACAGTTTGGTTTCTCTCCTCTTTGAGCCATGTGCTCCTGCCACACAAACCCTGCTGCGCCTTCCTGCCATGGCGGACACCACCCTCTCACACTGAATCAAAGTAAAGCCTCCTCCCAAATCTGCTTTTTGTCAGGCATTAGATTATGGCAACCAAAAAACCCTTCAGGTCCCTGAATCCCAGATCTATCCATGTGCATGTTCTACAGCTAGAGTATGGGGTCAGAGGAGCCAGAGCGTGTGTGTTTGGGGGGGCGGGTAGCCTCAGACCCTGAACTTGATGATGCCAGGTTGAGGTCCCTGCTCCCAAGGGGTGGAGACACTTCCACTGGAAGACGTAGTGAAGACTCTAGGGGGCTGAAAGGAGCAGTGGCCCCCAACCTCCCTTTGGACTCTTTAGGCTGAAGACCAGAATCATTCTGGCATTCAAAGTTGTTGAGGCTGGCACCACGTGGTGGGGTAGAGGGCCTTTGGATTGCCTGAGGCCATTCAGTATAACCACCTGGGGTAAGGACCAACAGTACACAAGAAAAACAACCCCAACCCACTGGGAGAAGAGGCGCTGGGGCCACCCAGGTAGGGAGAACTGGGCTGCTGGACAAGGGAGCAGCTTAGTCTAGCTGCTGAGGGTCAAGGGCTGAAGACAGTTCAGCCAAGCTGCATCAGCAGAGGCTCACTGCTATTAACTCAGCTATCACGAAAGCATAACCATTGTGATGGGGCTGTTAGTTTTAGGGTCCCTGCGGGAGACTATTTCTCCAACCCAATACAGAATATCCAGCCTACCTGCTTTCTTGTAGAAAAATGTTGACAGTCCTCTCATTTAGGTGTGGGGGTCCATGGCCCCCACACTGGTGTGTCTTGGGAAGTTCATCTTTGAGACCCCTCCATCCTCTTTTCTCAATATCATATACGCTCAGTTGAGTTTTAATTTTTAAGTCTGGATAGTGACATGCATTTCTTTTTTACTAAACAGGGGTTGTCTGTTGACGGCTCCAGGTGAAAAGGGTGAGCTCCTTGCTAAAGATCATGATCACTATGAAACCAATACCATTAGGAGAGGTGCCTGGTATGTGGGGGGTGGGAGGTGGGAGTCTCTCTTTTCCTTCCTGTGGACACAACATCCTTTCTATTAGGCTGGACTGATATGAGAGGTTGGAATATACAGAGCTAGAAATGTAAGATTAACAAGACTGTTAGGTCAGAGATCTACCTGCTCTAGTTCCCAGAAATCAGGCCATGCCCCCTGCAGTCTCTCTAGGGACAGAGAGTTGATAAAAAGCTGCTACAACCCTGCATCTCAGAGTTCTTCCCCTCCCCTTCCCAGACATACAACAACTTTGAGTTACTGCTAGATTTTATTTTCACACTTTACTTATCTGGGGGAGGGGCAGTATATGTGCCTGGCACAGTGTGGGCATGGAGGTCATCAGATGACAACTTCTGTAGGTAGTTCTCTTTCCACCACATGGGTCCTGGTTTTCGCTGTTGTTGAGACAGGGTTTCTCTATGTAGCTCTGGCTGTCCTGGAACTAACCCTGTAGACCAGGCTGGCTTCGAATTCACAAAAACCCTCCTGCCTCTGCCTCCTCTGCTGGGATCAAAGGCATGCACCACACCTGGCTGGTGTGATGGACTACTCTCCTAATCCTTCAGAACCAAATGCTCTCACCCTTCAGGGCCCCTCTCGTGCTATACATTACACCATCTCTCCAGGGCACACACTTTGAATGCTTATTCTCCCCCTTCAGGGGTTCATCATTGCTGTCTTCGACAATGATGCTGTAACTCTCCTAATATAGCTCACCTCTAGGGTAATTTCATCATTTCCTTTCTGTGAACCTGCTGTGTCTTTTTTTTTTGGGGGGGGGGGGTTTCGAGACAGGGTTTCTCTGTGTAGCTTTGCACCTTTCCTGTCACTCGCTTTGTAGACCAGGCTGGCCTCGAACTCACAGAGACCCGCCTGGCTCTGCCTCCCATGTGCACCACCACCACCCGGCTTGTGTCTTTTATCTAAAACAACAAAAGATGTCAGGGGCCAGTGAGATAGGCCATTGGATAAAAACACTGGCCACCAAATTTGACAACCTAAGTTCAATCTTCAGAACCCATACAAAGGTGGAAAAAGAAAATCGGTTCCCGACCTCCACATGCATGCATGAATACAACACCTAAGTTTTGTTCTTGTTTTTTTTTTTTTTTAATTGCCAGATGTGGTGGAGCACTAAGCATGCAGAGGCAGCAGGATCTTTGGGTTCTAAGCCAGCTGGTACGACAGTAGGACCTTATCTTAAAACACACACACACCTCACAAACAACCACCACAAAACTATTTACTCTGGGTGAGAAAAGATAACTTAGAACCCAGACTCATAAGCCCTCCACTAGGAACAATGTCCCTTAATTACAAGCCCCTGGGACACAGGAAGTAGTTCAAGAGGAAATGGTGAGAAACCGACCTGCTGTATCTACCCCGAGGGTATGAAGCAGATAACAAAAACATAACGCCATGGCAGATGTGGTGGCCCCACCTATAGCCACAGTACTATGAAGGCTCTGGTAGGAAGCCAGAAATACATAGGCCAACCTGAAATACCTAAAGACTCCAAAAAGCAACAATAACAACAAAACAACCTGAGATACATATTCCAAAAAGCAACAACAAACCCTCAGGACTATTTTGGATTTCATATTTTCTGAGTGAAACCCCAAAAGTGTATACTAAACAATCCTTTTTTTTTTTTTTTTTTTTTTTTTGAGCTCAATACCGAACCCAGGGCCTTGTGCTTGCTAGGCAAGTGCTCCACCACTGAGCTAAATCCCCAACTCCTAATCCTATTTTAAAAAACAACTAGAGCTCCAAAAGCTGCTACACAGCTATACAGCTGCACAGACATTTGTGGGCATTTTGTGCTTGCATTCATTCCATAAAGAACACTTGCTGGGCACGGTAAGGGAGGGAAAGTTACGGATTTAATCAAGCAAATGAAAAAAAAACAAAACAAAACAAACCCAAAACTAAAAACTGATCCACAAAGAAAATAATCACGCGTGTTTAACAAAAAAAAAAAAATCATGCTTGGCCGGGCTGTGGTGGTGCGTACAGCACTCGGGAGACAGATGCAGGTGGCTCTCTGAGTTGGAGGCCGGTCTGGTCTATAGAGTGAGTTTCAGGACAGCCAGAGCTACCTACACAGAGAAATCCTGTCTCAAAAACAGAACCCCCCCCCCTTTGAAAAAAAAAAGAAGAAAGAAAGAAAGAGAGAGAGAGAGAAACAAACAAACAAACAAAAAACAAACAAAACCGTGCTTGGTTAAACTGACCACTCTAAAAACTACACGAACAGACCAAAAAATGCAGAGGACGCAGGTTTGATTCCTGCATCTCACATCAGCCAGTAATTTCTGTTCCAAGGGGATCTGATGCCCTCTTCTGACCTCTACTAGACGAGACACATACGTGGAGAACAGATATAAATGCACGTAAAACATTCATACAATAAAAATAAAGATACGTAATTAAAAAATAAGGCCAAAAATGTCTCCACTGGGACGTGAGCCTCCAACAAACCGACGACTCCAGAAGGAGAAGCCCGTGTTCAGGGCCTTTCTCCTTCACCGACCCCGGAAGAACTGCAAAAAAACAACCCGGGGGTTGGGGATTTAGCTCAGTGGTAGAGCGCTTGTCCAGCAGGCACAAGGCCCTGGCTTCGATCCTCAGCTCAAAACAAAACAAAACAAAACAAAACAACCCGGCTCCGGCCTTTGGTTTCCCGGCCCGGAACGGCCTAACATTAAAGAAGCCGAGGATGCCGCGAGCCGAAATTCCATCGGACCGGAAAGGGAATAGTTCACCGGAAGCTGTAGTTCACCGAAGCCGTAAGTCGTGGAGGCCCGGGTCACAAAGTGTCGTGCTCTCGGAGGCGGAGCGAAGACGGCACAACATGGCCGGGCTGGAGCTGCTGTCGGATCAGGGTTACCGGATAGACGGTCGGCGCGCGGGGGAGCTGCGCAAGATCCAAGCGCGTATGGGCGTGTTTGCGCAGGCCGACGGCTCCGCTTATATCGAGCAGGGCAACACCAAGGCGTTGGCGGTGGTCTACGGGCCTCACGAGGCGAGTAAGCGGCCCGCCCGGCGCGGGGCTCGGGGCTGCACATCGCTAGAGTAGACCTAAACCTCACGGTTTAATCCCGACCCCCAGTGGGCCCTCACCATCTCCGAGGTGCCTCAGCCGGCCTGGAGAAGCTCCGCTCACTCCCTCTTCTCTCAGCTCATTCTCTGACGTCCTGGCGGGAAGAAGCCTTCCAGGCCACTACATCACTCTTCCTTGCCTTTCTGCACGTACTAACTACATCCATTTTACTGAGCCTTCCGCGTCGCTTGTTTCTCTACTGGAACATAAACTCCCGAGACGGGGACTTTCGATGAAATTGTCTGCCTTTATTGCTGTATGAAGGCCAGCAAAACACGCACACTTTACAGTTTGCTTAGCATGGGAGAGCTCAGCTTTCTAGGCAGAAGCTAGGATGACAGTCAGGTATAGAACGCATTAGGACCGACGACTGGTAGGTGGAGGGGCAATAGATCAAAGTTGAGGGGTGACCAAGGGGGTGAGGACCCAGGGCTGTCTTTGAAGGTCAGGGACATTGAGGTTTTCTTTTACATGTAATGAGGAGCGTCTGGAAGGTAAGTGAAATGTTAGTGGGTAGGTGACACGGGTCGGATGTTTGTAAATGCAGTGGCCACAATGCGAATAATTTGGGAAGAAATGGAGCAACGGCAGAAAAGAGTTGCCTGCCAAAGGGGATATATGGCTTAGGCTGAAAATCCTCCCTCCAGCTAGGATTTGGAAGCAAAGTGGCTGCTTCTTTCTGAAGCACTAGAGGAAGAGGAGGAGGAGGGTTGAGTCATTAAGTGTGGATTGAGTGTGACTCAAGAGGGAGACCTGGCTCATGCATTCTTTCTCCTCCAGATCCGGGGCTCCCGGTCTCGAGCCTTGCCTGACCGGGCCCTAGTGAACTGTCAGTATAGTTCAGCAACCTTCAGCACAGGTGAGCGCAAGCGAAGGCCTCATGGGGACCGGAAGTCTTGTGAGATGGGGCTGCAACTACGCCAGACCTTCGAGGCAGCCATCCTCACGCAGCTGCACCCACGATCTCAGATTGACATCTATGTGCAGGTGAGCTACCTGCAGCCTCAAAACCCCTCCCACTCCCAGAGGTGGGGCTCAGGGGGTTATCAGGGGGGCGGGCCTGAGATGCTGGAAGTTGAGATGTGGGTCTGATGTCCTGATGCCCCTGCAGGTGCTGCAGGCAGATGGTGGAACCTATGCAGCATGTGTGAATGCAGCCACGCTGGCGGTGATGGATGCTGGGATACCCATGCGGGACTTTGTATGTGCATGTTCAGCTGGCTTTGTGGACGGCACAGCACTAGCGGACCTCAGCCACGTGGAGGAAGCAGCTGGAGGGCCCCAGCTAGCCCTGGCCCTACTGCCAGCGTCAGGCCAGATTGCATTGCTAGAGATGGATTCAAGGCTGCATGAAGACCACCTGGAGCAAGTGCTAGAGGCTGCTGCCCAGGCAGCCCGAGATGTGCACACTCTGCTGGATCGTGTAGTCCGGCAGCATGTGCAGGAGGCTTCTATCTTACTGGGGGACTGAGTGCCAACCACCCATATCCAGAATAAAGGCCTATTCCTCTGCTGAACACACCTTACTGTCCAGCACTTCAGAGCAGCTCGGAGCCCTGCAGAGCAGAGTATGCACTGATGTCCCTAACTGGAGAGAGCACACTAAGGAATACGCATGCTCACACTGGGACCTGAGCGCAAGCTGGCTATGGTTGCTCATCATAGAGACATAAGGCTAGACTAACACAGCGGTTCTCAACATGTGGGTCTCAAACCTTTTGGGGGTTGAAAATCAGATATCCTGCATACCAGAGAGTTACATTAAAATTCATAACAGTAGTAAAATTACAGTTCTGAAGTAGCAATGAAATAATTTTATGGTTGGGGGGTCATCAAAACATGAGGAACAGCCGGGCGGTGGTGGCGCACGCCTTTAATGGGAGGCAGAGCCAAGCAGATCTCTTGAGTTCGAGGCCAGCCTGGTCTCCAAAGTGAGTTCCAGGAAAGGCGCAAAGCTACACAGAGAAACCCTGTCTTGAAAAACCAAAAAACAAAAACCATGAGAAACTGTATTAGAGGGTTTGAAGCATTAGGAAAGCTGAGACCCACTGGCCTGATGTCTTCTTTCCTCAGGAATCTCCTTGGGCCTTTTCTGCCACTTGGGCTCTATCCTCTGCTGTGACCCGTACCTCTGCACCCTTTAGACGAACTGCCTTCATCCACCCCTTTGTCCACTAGCCACCAACTCACCCACTATGCCGGTGCCTTGTGGTTGGACAAAAGCAATACGCTTTCCACTTCGTACTCCATTCACCTCCGTTTGGCCAATGGTAGTATACCATCGATCCAATATATCTGACCTTAATGACCTTGATTCTGGGCCCACCGCCCGAGGAACACGACTCAGGTGGGCCCACTGTCTTAAGGTTCACGACATCCATAGGAATAACCCAATGCCGGATCAGTTCACATGGGGCCCTTATGTCATAGGACACATTCATTCACATCGCGCCTCAGCAGGCATTTGAGTTCTCCACCCACCTGGGTTACACCTCGTCTTCTCAGACTCCTGAGAACCTCTAGGCTGGCGCACTATCGCTGCTCTACCTTCAGCTCCGCCAGGGTCCTGCCCTTCAAGAGGCTGTACCCCAGCCAGCCCCGGGTTCCAGTTCCGCCCGCTGCCGTGACCACATCCTGTAGCTGTCCAGCCCACTGCAGTTTGGGCATGCGCAAAGCGTGGTTCCCAGCGAGTTCTGCCTCTAGTGACGGGTCCTGGGACCGGAAGTAAAGGCTGCACAGGGCGCCCGCCGGGTCTGCCGGGAACCGTGCACTCGGAGGTCTCCGGTGGCGGCCTGAGCGGAGCCCCGGCCCCGCCATGGGTCTCCTGTCGGACCCGGTGCGCCGGCGCGCGCTCGCCCGCTTTGTCTTGCGCCTCAACACTCCGCTCTGGTGAGGGCGGCACGGGCCGGGGGGCTCCTGGGAACTTGAGCCGCTGTGGGTCGGCTCGTGGCTACCGCTCCAGGGGGCTGGCCCCTCCATGCAGCCGTCACTCAGACCCTGGGCTCTGAACTCCAGTCCCGATCCGCTCCCGATACAGCGGCTCGGAGTCTTAAGGGCTTGGGCCATCCTGTCGACCCCCTGGGGTCGTGGCGGAAAGCCGCGAGCTGGCGTCCCCTGTCCGGCTAATTCCGGGGCCCCTCTGTGCTCTCTCGCAGCGTGCTGAGCTACGTGGCTGGCATCGCCTGGTTTTTGGCGCTGGCTTTCCCGCCGCTAACCCAGCGCACTTACATGTCGGAGAATGCCATGGGCTCCACCATGGTGGAGGAGCAGTTTGTAGGTGGAGACCGTGCCCGGAGCTTTGCCCGGGACTTCGCTGCCCACCGTAGGAAGTCAGGGTGAGTGCCTAGCAGAGGGCTGGGGACTTCAGGGGCGGCCGAGACCAGGGCGCTCTGCTCAGAGCCTATCTTTATGTCTCCAGGGCTCTGCCAGTGGCCTGGCTGGAGCGGTCGATGCGATCCGTAGGGCTGGAGGTCTACACGCAGAGCTTCTCCCGCAAACTGCCCTTCCCGGATGAGACCCACGAGCGCTATGTATTGAGGGAAAGGGGTGTGCCCGGCGGGGGGAAAGCGCCTTAGAAGAGGGTGGCCTGGGCTGGATGTCTTGTTGAAGTAACTCAGTGGGAGGGGGGGGGTCTGAAAAACCTTTGGTGGTGGGCATTGAGGTGCCAGGAGAGAAGGCAGGCTTCAGCCTGTCTTCTGTAGGGTCTACTGAGGCCTTTCCACCAACACTTTGTGCAGATGGTGTCGGGTACCAATGTGTATGGCATCCTCCGGGCCCCACGTGCTGCCAGCACCGAGTCCCTGGTACTTACCGTACCCTGTGGTCCAGACTCTACAAATAGCCAGGCCGTGGGGCTGCTGTTGGCACTCGCTGCCCATTTCCGAGGTAGGCTCTGGGGCTCTGGTCAGGGAGAGTTTGACCAATGCCCCAGGCCCTGTTGACCCTACCTTTGGCTTCCAGGACAGATTTACTGGGCCAAAGATATAATCTTCCTGGTAACAGAGCATGATCTTCTGGGCACTGAGGCCTGGCTTGAAGCCTACCATGACATTAATGTTACAGGTGGGTGTTGCCCTGATCTTGCTCCTGTCTCTCTCGGTGTCTACCAGCCTCACTAGTGCCCCCTCTAGTGCTCATCGCTTGCTCCTACAGGCATAGAGTCGTCTCCCCTGCAGGGAAGGGCTGGAGCCATTCAGGCAGCCGTGGCCCTGGAGCTGAGCAGTGATGTGGTCACCAGCCTTGATGTGACTGTGGAGGGACTCAACGGTCAGCTGCCCAACCTTGACCTGCTCAACCTCTTCCAGACCTTCTGCCAGAAAGGGGGGCTGTTATGCACACTCCAGGGCAAGGTGGGACCACCTGCTTGGGAGCATGGGGCCTGTGGTAAGGGGTGAATCTGATCCTGCCCTCATGCCTCCAAAGCTGCAGCCCCAGGACTGGACATCACTGGAAGGACCATTGCAAGGCCTGCAGACACTGCTCCTCATGGTTCTGCGGCAGGCCTCTGGCCGGCCCCATGGCCCCCATGGCCTTTTCCTGCGCTACCGCGTGGAGGCCCTAACCCTCCGTGGCATCAATAGCTTCCGCCAATACAAGTATGATTTGATGGCAGTGGGCAAGTAAGTCTCTGGACTCCTTTCCATGTCGGAGGCAGTATCTGGCTGGGGTAAGAGGATGGCTGATCCTGACCTGACTTGCTCCCGACAGGGCTCTGGAGGGCATGTTCCGAAAACTCAACCACCTGCTGGAGCGCCTACACCAGTCCTTCTTCTTCTACCTGCTGCCAGCCCTCTCCCGCTTTGTCTCCATTGGCCTCTACATGCCGGCCACCGGCTTCCTGCTCCTGGTCCTCGGACTCAAGATATCCTCCGCCTTCATTCTCACGGCTCACCGGCGGCCAGCCTCAAATCCCTTAACTAGAAGCTGAAGATAGTCCTTCATCCTGCTATGGGGGTGGGGAAGTGAGCCCATGATCTCCCATCCAGTATCTTGTTGGGGTCCTTGACTTGGTCCATGCCCTGGAGCTGTGGATGCAATTACATGAGGCTGGAGTGAGCCCTGAGGAGGCTGGGAAGGCTCCTGGCCCTGGGTCTCCAACTTTGGCAACACAGGTAATACGATGCTCTATTGCTGCTAGAGTGGGTCTCTAAAGTCCCCAACAGTGCTTTCTGTCACCCCATGGCCTCAGCTGGAGGGGTTCTCTGAGTCTTTAGGGGAGCTCCCCTCTGCTTCTGGCTAACTCCAAGTTCCCATGTGCTCTGCAGAGCGTGGGCCTGACCTCACTTATGGCACCCCTGCTGATCTCTCAGGCCATGGGTTTGGCCCTCTATGCCCTGCCTGTGTTGGGCCAACATGTAGCTGCTCAGCATTTTCCAGTGGCTGAAGCTGAGGCTGTCGTGTTGACGCTGCTAGCCATCTATGTGGCTGGCCTGGCTCTTCCCCACAACACCCACCGGTGAGTAGCTGGGGGCTGGACGAGTGGAGGCACACCCCCCTCCCCATACTTAGATGGCTTCTGAACTAACCTTGAACCCCTTACCTTGTAGAGTGGTCAGCTCACAGGTCCCAGACAGAGGCTGGATGGCGCTGAAGCTGGTGGCCCTGATCTACCTAGCGCTGCAGCTGGGTTGCATTGCTCTCACTAATTTCTCCCTGGGTTTCCTGCTGGCAGCCACCATGGTCCCTGCTGCCGCACTCACCAAGCCCCATGGACCCCGGTAGGTGCTGGTCAACCTCTTTTCCACCAGAGCTAACCCTCATCGATGCCATTCTTGGCATTCACCGTGGTACACACTGAAATGTTGCCCTTGCACCTAGGCCCCTCTGTGCTGCCCTGCTGGTGGTGACAAGTCCAGCTGTCACACTCCTTGGTAGCCTGTTCCTGTGGCGGGGGCTGCAGGAGGTACCACTGTCTCTAGCAGAGGGCTGGCAACTCTTCCTGACGGCGTTGGCCCAGGGTGTGCTGGAGCACTACACCTATGGAGCCCTCCTCTTCCCGATACTGGCCTTGGGTCTGTACCCCTGCTGGCTGCTTTTCTGGAATGTTCTCTTCTGGAAGTAAGATCTCTGGGACAGGGATCCCCGAGCCTCCGTTCTACCTCCTCCCTGGGAAATAAACAAGAACTCTGTCTCTGTTCTTTGGGGTCCTGGCCCACTGTCTATTCGGAACTCCTAGCAATTTGCTAGGCATTCCTACTCACCTCTCTGGAGGAGCCACCCGGGTGTCTTGATGGCTGAGGTGGGAGCCTGAGGCCTTCAACATCTAGAGGAGAGCTTCAGGTGGACTCCAAAGGAGCAAGAGCAGCGGTACTCCCGGCTGCACACAGTCCTGCAGGGTGGGTAGTTAGGCCCAGGTATCTCCATGCAGTCTTTTCCAAGCTGTGCCACAAGTAATCCTGTGGCGTGAGATAATTTGCAACCAGGGTTGGAGGGCCTAACAGGAGCTGAGGCACTCAGAGACCACACAATTCCATCCTTAGTCCGAGCTGAGAGGACAAAGAAGCTGGAGTCTTAGGAGGCTTGGGGTTTCCGCCAAGGCTAAACTTTAGACTGATTAGACAAGGCTGTTTCTAGCCAAGGCTAGAACTTTGGTGTGGGATGTATATGGAGTAGAGGGAACCCCAAGCTCTACTTACTTACAGTAGCACAAGCCAAGGAGAGGTGTCCACTAGAGGCAGAACTCAGCCTAGTAGAGAGTACTCTTTGACCCACTTTGACTTTCTGAAGTTAGGGTTGGAACCTAAGAAACCTGAAAGTTGGGACATAAAGCCCTGTTGGAGTGGCGTTGGTGGTGGGTGGCAGCAGGGGTGCTCTGGATTGCTGAACAAGGCTCAACTCGCGAAGAGAAGCAAACCCTACTTTATGTGGTTTTCTAACACCAATTCATTTCCACTCGACAACATGGGCTGCCATTTATTTAAAGACCCATAGGGCTGAGTAGGGTTAGAAATATTAGGTGATGGGTGGGGTTGCTGATAGCTTTAAGAAAAGCTCAGCTCTGGCATACCCCTACTGAGAAGGACAGAGACTGGAGTCATGGGAACTTAGATGGAAGACAGGCTTGGTTTGTCTGTTTGTTTGTTTGTTTTTGGGGTGTGTGTGTGGGTGTGTGTGTCTGTGTGTGTGTGTGTGTGTGAACACATAAATAGAAATCATTTAACTGTGTCCTGGACTATTTATTGTTCATTCATTTTGCTTCTTTGGTTGTGAGCCTAGCCTTCATTTGCTTTTTGAGACAGAGTGTCCAACTCCCTGCATACATAGCTGAGGCTAGCCTTGAACTCCTGTTCCTGCCGCTACCTTTCAGACCACAGACCACTGTCCTGGAATCAGGAGTTAAAAACATTAGCCAAAGCACTTGGATCCCCACTAGAATATACCGGGGTAGCCACATCTGAGTAATCCAGAGGGAAGTTAGAGATGTCGCTTGATCCCAGCCCCCCCCCTTTTTTTTTAAATTTTGATTGGATATTGGATGTGTCTTTTAACTGTAGGAGGCTTTGGGGGGTGTTATTTGGTTACTGCTAGCCTTCATATACCAGGGCATTAGCACCATGAAGACCATCTTTTTTTTTTTCCTGACACAGCACAGCATAGAGCCAAGCAAATTGGAAGAATATTCGTGTGCGTTTGCTGAGTGAGGGTGGGGGTGGGCTAAGGAGGGAAGAGTTCAGGAAGCACAGTCCAGAAAGACACTCTAAGCCATCCTCAGCAGCCACATCCTGGGTCCCTCTCAACCCAGGAAAGCCAGGGGGTCAGCTCTGCACTAACGGTTGTGGGAACCTAGATTCCTTTGTTCATTGCTTCTGTTTTTCTGCCTGTGTTTCCTGAGTGCTTGCTCTCAGCAGAGGGCAGGCAGGACAAGGTCCTCATAGACGGCAGGCGTTCTGATGATTGCTTGCCTCCTAGGCAAGATGTGCCCTTGAGAGGACAGTGCCAGGTTGGCCTCTCCAGTCAAGGGCCTGGACGGGAGCTGGCTGTGGGAACAGAGCAGAGGAAGGATCGCCAAGGACCTGCAGGAAGCGAGCTGCCTGAAAAATGGGAAAGCCCACGCTGCTGCTGAGCAAAGGCTGTGTGCCGAAGGGGGTAAACTAAGAAGCCAGGGGACTCTCTTAGCCTGTGCTGGGATGTACGGGGGTGCCTGTGCCTGGATGGGAGAGCTGGAACTGTGTGGAGGACATGTCAGGAGGCAAGGGCAGTGCTACAGGGTTGTTGCCAGTGTGGCTTATGTCTAAGGTGGAGAGGTGTGTATTTCTGAAGCAGGAAGGATGGCTTGCAGGACATGTAATGAGGGGTAGAGGCACTGAGAGTCCAGGGTGGATGGCTGGGAGGCCT
Organism: Onychomys torridus; assembly: GCF_903995425.1. Lineage (NCBI taxonomy): Eukaryota > Metazoa > Chordata > Mammalia > Rodentia > Cricetidae > Onychomys > Onychomys torridus. The sequence goes on from NC_050458.1 coordinate 41,496,156, forward strand.
GGAGCTAGAAGGGAAGCTCAGCTTCTCCCCCAGCAGCCACCCCCCAGCCAGATCCCGTGATATACTATCCTGTGACACCCTTGCACCCCATTCATACACTTTATCAAATCACACCATCTACTGGTGTAGACGGGCCCCAGTGTACTGAACACTCCTACAGTCTCAAGCTGGCTTCTCACCAGCCATGCTCACGCCAAGTATCCAGCCAAGCTCCCGCGTCTGATGTCAACCCATGTAATTCCACTTGAATATGGCCGAGTAACTTGTACACACCTCGTCTTGCATGTCCCTTCTATCCAGAGCCCTCACAGCTCCCCAGACCTAAAAAAAGCGTCTCCTCGAGAGTTAACCCCTGGCCTTCTGGGAGTCCACACTTAACTGTTTAGCTGTTTCTTCTTGGCTTGATTCAGTCAATGGCAGCTTGAAACAGATTTGAGTGGTTATGTTCCTACAGAGACTTTGGCCAGCAGACAAGGCAATGAAGTAAACAGAACTATACAATAGATATCTAAGACTATGGTAATGGGGCTACTTACATTGTCTCAGAGGGAGCGCGACCCTCAGGGGACTCTTCTTTGAAATTCTAGTCATCATTCCCTCTTACCCAACCGCACACTGTGCTAAATTATATGAGGAGAAAAATTGCCAGGGTGGAACTTTGTGGTTACAGCTGCCTATGCTCTCTGTGAGTAACCCCAGTCTACTCACTCACTCACCAAGCTGGACTGACTCAGACGTGAGTGAAGAGAGGTAGGTGTCAGGTCATTGTCCGTAAACCCAGAGAGGTTACCCTGGCCCAAGTCTATACATGTGTTGTCGAGGGATGGGTTGGTTACACCTGACTTTGGTACTTGAGCTATTTTCAATGTTAGAGCCAACCAGCCAACCAACAGTGAGAACGGTGGTGGTTGGTGGCTTTCCTCCAACCACTGGGCTCCTTGAGTTGCTCAAGGTGCCTGGTCTCTGTTGGGCTCTTTCTCTTTGGGATGAACAGACACATATTTTACACACCCCTTGGCGAGTTGTGAGACAATCAATGCCCCTTGCCACTTGTCCCTCCTGATGGCAGCCTCCTGCCTCATCTCTGCATTGAGGGGGCCTCTCACTACTCTGCTGCTTCCAGGCCGCAGCTGCTCCTTTCTGGACTTCAGCCATCACAGAGATTTGTTTTGGCGGGCTGAGTATGAAGCTCTTCACAGAATGGCCACTTTTCCCACAGGGTACTCAAGCTTCTCACTTGTCTCCTTAGCCTGCACAGTCAGCTCCTGCCTGCCGTGGCAGAACATGGTCATCACTCCAGAAAATCCCTGTACCCCTCAGCACTTAGACCCACTCTCCCTTCCTCTTCTGGCCACTGGCACGATTAGTGTACTTCCTACTTTCATAGACTCACCGGTGTAGACTTTCATAAGAATGGAATCATATATGTGTGGTCTTACATGTCTGACTTCTACTTAATCTGATAAGTTCAAGGTTCATCCATGCTGGAGCTTGTACCATGTTTCACTTCTCACGATGGAATTAAATAGTCCACCCATATGCATATGCCATGTTTTGTCTATCCATCAGTTGGTAGACATTATTAGGGTTGTTTCTACTTTAGGCTATTATGAATAATTTTGATACTAATATTCATGTTCAAACTTTTGTATGGACATATTTTTTTTTTCTTTCTGAAACAGTTTCACCTTGTAGCCCAGGTTGGCCTAGAACTCTAGGCCACCCTCCTGCCTTCCAAAGGTGTGGGCCAGTGACAGAGAAGGGTGTAATGTATAGCATGATGGGGGTCCTGAAGGGAGAAAGCATTCAGTTACTAAGTTAGAAACCCCAATGAGGGTTGGAGAGATGGCTCAGAGGTTAAGAGCACTGGCTGTTCTTCCAGAGGTCCTGAGTTCAATTCCCAGTAACCACATGGTGGCTCACAAGCATCTAGAATGAGATCTGGTGCTCTCTTCTGGTGTACAGGCATACATACAGGCAGAACATTGTATACATAATAAATAAATAAATAAATCTATTTAAAAAATAAAAAGAAACCCCAATGGAAATGCAGTAGCCTCGCTGAGTGGTGGTGGTATACGCCTTTAATCCTAGCGCTCAAGAGGTTGTGTATTTGAGGACAGCCTGGTCCACAGAGTAAGTTCCAGGACAGTAACTTGTGTTTAACATTGTGAAGAACTGCCAGACTATTTTTCAAATGAGTTAAACTATCTTACATTCCCACCAGAACTGTGTCAGGACTCCAGTTTCTCTACATACTCATTGTGTTAGTTGAATGAGAATACCCCCCTGTAGGCTTATGTAGTCGAATGCTTGGTCCCTTGTTGGTAGAACTGTTTTGGGAAAGATCAGGATGTGTGGCCTTGTTGGAGGTGTGTCACTAGAGGTGAGTTTTGACATTTCAAAAGCCCAGGTCAGGCCCAGCCACTCCCTCTTTGCTTCCACCTTTCAGATTAGGATATAAACTCTCAGCTACTGTACCAGCACCAGACCTGCTGGTCTGCTGCTTTGCTCCCTACCATGATAGTTACGGACTCACCTCTGAAACTGTAGGCAAGCCCCCAATTAAATGTTTTCTTTTATAAGAGTTGCATTGGTCATAGTGTCTCTTCACAGCAATAGAACACTAACAAAGACACAAATCAACACTTGCCACTGTCCATTTTGTTGCTTACAGCCAAGTCTACGTATGAAGTTGCATCACGTTGGAATTCTGGCTTATATTTCTCTAATATTCAGTGTTATTGATCATCTTTGCATGAGTTTATAGCTAATTTGCATCGTTCTGTGTATGTGTGTGTGTGTGTGTGTGTGCGTGCGTGCGTGCGTGCGTGCGTGCGTGCGTGCGCGTGCGTGCGTGCGTGCGTGCGTGTGTGTGTGTGTGTGTGTGTGTGTGTTCCAAGACAGGATATCTGCGTATCTCTGACTGTCCTGGAACCTGCTCTGTAGACCACACTTGCCTTGAACTCATAAATCCTCCTGCCTCTGCCTCCTGAGTGGGTGATTAAAGGCGTGCACCCCCATGCCAGGCTTATATTTTTCATCTCTTGATTTGCCATTTTAGTAATAGTAAGTCAGCCAATCTATGAGCCATCTAACCCAGTTTTCCTTTTTATTACGTTGTGAAAGTTCTGAGCCAGGGGTGGCGGCTTGTGCCTTTAATCTCAGCACTCGAGAGGCAGAGGCAGGCGAATCTGGTCTACAGCCAGCCTGGTCTACAGAGTGAGTTCATGGACAGCCAGGACACACAGAGAAACTCTGTCTTGAAAAACCAAAAAAGAAAGAAAGACAAACAAACAAACAAACAAAAAACCCCAAAAGCTCTCCATATATACTGCATAGCAGTCTCTCCCCTCTTTTGGTGGGTGGTGGGTGTTGAGTCAGGGTCTCACTATGTAGCTCTGGCTGTCCTGGAACTGGCTGTATACACTAGGCTGGCCTCAGACTCAGTGATTTACCTGCCTCTGCCTCCCAAGTGCTGAGATTGAAGGTGTTCACCACCATGCCTGACTTTAAGATATATAATTTGTGAACATTTTCTCCTATTTTTAGAGTTATCTTTTCTCTTATTATAGTGACTTTTTCATTTCTTTTTTCTTTTTTTTTCTTTTTTGGTTTTTCGAGACAGGGTTTCTCTGTGTGTTTCTCTGCACCTTTCCTGGAACTCGCTTGGTAGACCAGGCTGGCCTCGAACCCACAGAGATCCGCCTGCCTCTGCCTCCCAAGTGCTGGGATTAAAGGCGTGTGCCACCACCACCCAGCTCATTTATTTTTTCAATAAAAAATTTTTGACATTTGTTTTTGTGTGCATGTACTAGATTCTAAGTATATAATTAAGTAAAAGATACTTTCTGTCCATACTGAAGAGATCCATCTAATTGAGACCAGAGAGCAAAAGTAATGGGGCTGGAGACATGGCTCAGAGGTTAAGAGCACTGACTGCACTTCCTGAGGTCCTGAGTTCAATTCCCAGCAACCACATGGTGGCTCACAACCATCTGTAAGGAGATCCGGTGCCCTCTTCTGGCCTGCAGTCATACATAATAATAAATAAATAAATCTTTAATAAATAAATATAGAAAGATGGCTCAACAGTTAAGAGCACTTTTGGCTCTTGCAGAAGATAATAGTTCAGTTCCTGGCACCCACATCAGGTGGCTCCCAAACACCTGTAACTCCCCCTCAACACCCTCTCCTGGCTTCTTTGTGCACCTGTATGCCATGTGCATATTCATAGACACACATATAGAGACAAACACCTCTTCCATCTCTGCTTGGCTTGGCCCTGGAAACCTGACCCTGGTGCTGAGGGAATGAAGAAAGGACAGACAGACAGACTCACAGAAAAGCTGGGACACGGTGAGCCTTGCTCTGATGGAGTGGCATCACCTATGCCACAACCCAAAATTGTTGTGAAATATTATTTTTACTAGGCAAAGATGGGTTACATTTGTTTTCGCTGTAGAATATTACTTGAACTGAATAAAGGTGTGTGTTACATTTGTTTATGCTGCATTTGTTTAACGATGGAAAGACATGTTGCATTTGTTTCACCTTGCCTGCCTAAAGTACCTGATTGGTCTAAAAAAAAAAAAGCTGAATGGCCAATGGCTAGGCAGAGAAAGGATAGGCAGGGCTTGTGGGCAGAGGTGAACATCTAGACTCAAGAGGAAGAATGAGATAAGAAGAGAAGAGAGAATAAGGGAGATGTCTGGGGGTAAAAGCCAGATAGCCAGAAAAGCAGGAAAGTAAGATATACAGAGAAAAAAGGTAAAGAGAAACAGGTTAATTTAAGTTAAAAGAGTTAGCCAGAGCGGGGCAATGGTGGAGCACACCTTTAATCCCAGCACTTGGGAGGCAAAGGTAGGTGGGTCTCTGTGAGTTGGAGGCCAGCCTGGTCTCAGAGAGAGTTCCAGGACAGGCTCCAAAGCTACACAGACAAACCCCGTCTCTGGGGGGACAAGGAGAGCCAGAAAGGAGCCTAAGCTAGGCCGAGCATTCAAAACTAATAAGTCTCCATGTCATGATTTGGGAGCTGGGTGGTGGTCCACGAGAAGGCCTGGTGCACAGAATGTCAGCACATTTATTCCATACAGCACAGGGACAAGGAGGACTTAGTCTCAGTAGGAAGTCTCTATAGCAGAGCAGTCTCAGGTTACAGGCCTCCTGAAGAAGGAAGCTGCAGTTGCTAGGTTTTTATTGCACATGCTGCCAACATCTGCAGAAGGACCAGAGGAAGGCTTTACAAATAAATAAATAAATGTAAAAGATGTCTCTCTTTCAGACCCATGAGTCTGAGGCATAAGCCATTGTCAATAATACACATTCACAGAAGGCTTCTTTGCTCCCCACAAATAGATGATAGATAGATAGATAGATAGATAGATAGATAGATAGATAGATAGATAGGTAGGTAAAAGCCTTTAAAATAATGGGGAAAAAAAGACATTCATGGCAGAGGGACCAGCATATGAAATGACACAGAAGCTGAAATGATATGCTTTTCGGAAGGAACACTCAACAGTGAAATGGTAAATAGCATTCCGACTTTCTGCAACGCTCCCAGAACATCCCAGAGACAGGGACACAGAAAGACTGTAGAGCAGAAGAATAAGTGCCATGCTGTCACATGCTGTCTTGGATCTGACACAGCAGCTGCCATCACCAACATGCAGGAGCTGTGGCTCCCTGCAAAGATCTGGAATCCGGGTGTCCAGTTGCTCATCCTTGATTTGGTGGGTTGCCACTTTGACCTCCAGCACCCTGACACAATGTTTCATTGTGTAAGGAACCTATGCTCTTCCAAACGCCCTATGTAGATGTATCAGTCAGTTTTCTCCGAGAGCCCACTTGAAGACCATAAACCTTGAAAGAGACCCTCGTGTATAAAAAGGAGGTGAGTGTTACTCTTTTTCTTTAAATTCATTTAATGAGTCTGTGTGGTTTGACTGCATGGATGCCTGTGTACTATATACCTGGTACTCTCCAACGGCAGACGCAGGAGTCAGATCCTCTGGGACGGGAGTTACGGATGTTTATGAACTGCCATGGAAGGACTGGCTACCTACATGAATCCAGGTCCTCTGGAAACGCAGCTATCTCTGTAGCCCCATCACTGCTCTTTCTTGATTTGTGGACCCTTTTACATTTCTGAGAGTTATTTGATACAAGAAAAATAATTTAATTTTGAAGAAGTCCAATCTATTAATGTTTCTTTGGCTATTTATGCTTTTGGCAGTGGTGGCACACGCCTTTAATTCCAGAACTTAGGCGGCAGAAGCAGGTGGATCTCTGTGAGTTCCAGGCCAGGCTGGTCTACAGAGCTAGTCCAGGACATCCTGAGCTATGCAGAGAAACCCTGTCTCAAAAACAAAAAAAAAAAAAAAAAAAAAAAGACAGAAACAAAGGAAGGGAGGGAGGGAGGGAGGAAGGAAGGAACCATCGCCTAACCCAAGGTTATAAAGATTTACTACTGTGTTTTATAGTTTTAGACTTAGCTGTTGGGAGCAGTGAGATTGCTCAGTAAGTAAAAATGCCTGTTATCAAACCTACCCACATGGAGGAAGGGGAGAACTGACTGGCATAGTTATTATTTTCTGATCTTCACACACTCAATGAGGTGTGAACATGTCTCCCTCCAATAAAATTTTCAATGTAATTTAAAGTTAAATTTAGGCTTTTGATCATTTTTCAGCTACCTTTTGGGTTTTCTTTTATTTTTGAGACAGGGTCTTACTATGTATCCCTGGCTGGCCCCCAACACACAGACCTGCTTGCATCTGTCTCCCTGTGCTGGGATTAAAGGAATGTGCTGCTGTGCTGTGCTGAGCTGTGTGTGTGTGTGTGTGTGTGTGTGTGTGTGTGTACAGGCATGTCATGGTACATATGTGGAGATCAGAGAACAATCGACAGGAATCAGTTCTCAACTTCTATCATGGATTCCTAGAACTGAACTCAGGTCCTCAGGTTTGGTGGCAAACACCCTTATGGATGAGCCATCTCGTCAAGTCTTTTTTTGTTATTCCAACTATGTCACCTTGGCTGACCTGGTATTCTTTATGTAGCCCAGGTTGGCCTTGAATTGTTGGCAATATTCCTACCTCAGTCTCCCAAATGCTTGGCTTATATGCATAAGCCACTTTGCCAGTTTTTTGTGTTTGTTTTTGCTTATACTGTACTTTAAAGGTTGTTTTTTTTTCTTTTCTTTTCTTTTCTTTTCTTTCTTTCTTTCTTTCTTTCTTTCTTTCTTTCTTTCTTTCTTTCTTTCTTTTTTTTTTTTAAGCTGAGGATTGAACCCAGCGCTCTACCACTGAGCTAAATCCCCAACCCTGGTTTTTTCTTTTTAATGTGCAGGTGCATATGTGTATGCTGGGGATGGAACCCAAAGTTTTGTGCACACTAGGCAAACAACCGAGTTACATCTCAGCCTTCCTTTAGTACTTTAGATTAAGTATCTTTCAATGTTTGGAACACGTAGGGAACAGAGGATTTGAGTCTAAGGCAAGACTTCCACAGGGATAGTGTCTAGTAATTGATCCCTCATTTCCATTTTATAGGTCAGGCATTCTTATTCTTGAAAACTGATATATCAGATAAATTGTTTCATGTGGCTAAACTCATCATTAGAGTCACCCTAAAAGTAATGGGCAAAGGAATTCCTGCAGTGCAGAGCTCCAAACCACCCATACACGGTGCCAGTTTGGACTGGGAAAAAAAAAAAAAAAAAAAAAAAAAAAAAAAAAAAGCAGGGTCGTCAAATGCCAGGGCTATCAATTCCTTACTTTAAGGGAGCTTACATGCCGAAGGAAGGACAGCAAATCATGGGGTGCCCCATTTAGGTATGTTCTCAGTGAGGAAGTCGAGTCATATGGAGTTTATATAGGAGAGTTTAAAGGTCAGGGAGAGTTTCTACGCCGGGTCACCTGTAGAGCAGGGGAGCTACTACAGCCGCCACACTGGTCGTGGACCGGCAAGCGGCCCTTAGCTCTCTGGAGACTGTCCAGGGACTCATCTGGAGGAGCGGGATCCGCAGGGTCACGGTGAAGGGACTGGGAATATAGTAAAGAAACTCGCCGGCTGCAACGAAGGACGTAATGACAAAGAAAGGGCAAAAACAGGCAACAACAAAACCCAGTTATTGTAATTAGAGTCGCGGCCAGGCTCTACGGTAATTTCCCGCAGCACTAGAAGAGCTGGACAAGGTTACAGCCCTAGACCTCTGTGATGGACAGCTCCCTATCCAGCTCCGCCTGGACCCACCCATTGTCTTGCTCTCGCGCGGTCTGAGTTCTCGTCGGCCCGCAGGGGCCGACGGGAACGGCGGCCGCACTAAAGAGGGCCGACATGGCGGCGGCGGCGGCTTCGCTTCGCCGGTCGGTGCTGGGCCCGCGGGGCGTAGGGCTTCCGGGCGCGAGTGCTCCGGGACTGCTGGGCGGTGCGCGGTCCCGGCATCTTCCATTGCGGACACCGCAGGTGAGTGCTGGCGTGGGCCCTGGCCACCGCGCGCCCCTCCGCCCTGAAGGTCACGGCGGGGAGGCTCCGGGCGCGCGCCGGCATCGGTATCCCACGTACCTCCTACGACTCGGCAGGGTCCCCGCTGACAGGCCGGCGCACTCGGGAAGCCAGGCTGGGTGCCCACGCCTCGGAGCGACAGGGCACGCTGGTCTGAGCCCAGGGTCCAACTGTGGTGGGGTCGGGACGGGAGATTCCTGCGAAAGGGCTCGCCCAGAACGACTCCCGAAGCCGGCTGTCCAGACCTGGCTGATGCCCCGAAGTGACCCCAGCCTGACCTCAGCCGGCTGCGGGTGACCTTGGTCTGCTGCCGCACTCTTGGTCACTTAGGCCTGTCTCCCGGTTTAAGCTCCAAGAGCACTCTTCACCTGCTCTGCAAAGCCGAGCTGTGACTGAGGAGTCGGCTGCAGTGAGGGATGCGGCAGGCAGTGGTGGGCCTCCGGCGCTCTGCGGGCGGTGGCCAGTGGTGGGTGGTAGAGTGCAAGAGATGGGCGCCCATTCAGATCCCCAGGAGGGTGGGTGGGGTCTTGGCAGGTGCTGAGCGGGGCTCTTGCAGGCAGTGTCCTTGTCCTCGAAGTCTGGCCTTTCCCGGGGCCGGAAGGTGATGCTGTCAGCGTTGGGCATGCTGGCGGCAGGGGGTGCAGGGCTAGCTGTGGCTCTGCATTCTGCTGTGAGTGCCAGTGACCTGGAGCTGCACCCCCCCAGCTACCCATGGTCTCACCGTGGCCTCCTCTCCTCCTTGGACCACACCAGGTGGGTGTGTAGCGGCGGGGTGGGGGGGTGGGCGTTTCTAGGTGAACTAATCTTCAGTTTCTCTAAACCTGTCTCTCTTTAGCATCCGAAGGGGTTTCCAGGTATACAAGCAGGTGTGCTCTTCCTGCCACAGCATGGAATATGTGGCTTACCGCCACCTGGTGGGAGTGTGCTACACGGAGGAGGAAGCGAAGGCGATGGCTGAGGAGGTGCGGGGGGGGGGGGGGGGGGGGGGCCAAGAGGAGGTGGAGGACACAGGGATTGGGGCTTCTACCTGAGGGATTGAAGGATTGTGATGGGATTCTTGGTGGCAGGTGGAGTTCCAGGATGGCCCTAATGAGGATGGAGAGATGTTCATGAGGCCAGGCAAGCTGTCTGACTATCTTCCAAAACCGTACCCCAACCCTGAGGCTGCCAGAGCTGCTAACAATGGAGCCTTACCCCCGGACCTCAGCTACATCGTGCGAGCTAGGTATATGGGCAGCCCAGAGTGTAGGGCTGAAAATGTAAGGAAATCAGCCTTATGTTAAGGACTGAGCCATGGGTCTGGTTCTAGGCATGGTGGAGAGGACTATGTATTCTCCTTGCTAACTGGCTACTGTGAGCCCCCCACTGGGGTGTCATTGCGAGAAGGCCTCTACTTCAACCCTTACTTCCCTGGCCAGGCCATTGGCATGGCTCCTCCTATCTACAATGAAGTCTTGGAGTATGATGATGGTGAGTGTCCTTGGCCATGGGTCTTTTCCTACTCCCAGCATGCTTCCCTTATGTTCTTGGGTCTAGAGGTCTGCTCCTTTCTCACCTGGAATGTTTGTTGACTGTGCAGATCTGAAAAGGCTTTGGGGACAACTTCTATAGTTCTGTAGGGTTCCTATCCCTTTGAAGTTTTGGTGTAATGGCCAGTCCCTGCCTCTTTGGAAGACAGTGCTCAGAAGGTTACCTTGGATTGGCACAAGCCCCCAAAGGTAGCAGTGACTATTTGTCCTTGGCTTAGGCACCCCAGCTACCATGTCTCAAGTAGCCAAGGATGTTGCCACCTTCCTTCGATGGGCATCGGAGCCAGAGCATGACCATCGGAAACGCATGGGTCTCAAGGTGAAGGGTTGGGCCAGGATCACAGTGGGCAAAGGGAAGGGGTCTTTCCTGTCTACCTTTTCTGAACTCGCTTTGTTCCCAGATGTTGTTGATGATGGGCTTGCTGCTGCCCCTGACCTATGCCATGAAACGACATAAGTGGTCAGTCTTGAAGAGTCGAAAGCTGGCATATCGGCCGCCCAAGTGACCCTGCCTAGTCATCTTGCCTGAACAAGCCCTCAGCAGCCCAGGACAGTCCTAGGTCTTTTCAGGCCTAGCTCCTTTTCATCTGATACAAGGAAATGGGGTAGGAGACCAGACTCTTGCTTCTGATCTTCCTTCAGCCCTCACTGTGGGAATAAATTAAGTTTCCCAACACATACATTTTATCTGTTCAATGACTGAAACCCACATTTCCACGCAACCCTGGAACCCCTATTTCCCTGCAATATTGTTTCCTTCCCCACCTAGTATCTGAGAGATGTAGGTCAGAATGCAAAAATTGGCTGCTAAGAGCAGCATCATTTGGACTAGAGAGATGGCTTAGCAGTTAAGAGCACTAGTTGCTTGCCCTTCTAGGAGACCCAGGTTCTGTTACCAGCATTCACATGGTGGTTCTAAACCATTCTTAACTCCAGTCCCAGGGGATCTGATGTACTCTTCTGGCCTCCAAGGCACTGCACAAATGTAGTGCAAAGGCATACATGTAGGCAAACTCCCTCATCCCCCAGTCTCAAAAGTGCTTTACTAAAAAAGAAAGAGCAGCACTGTTCAGCAGAGTGGATATGCCTTGGCAGAGCTGGAAAGGGGTTATTAGAGTATCCAACAACTCTACTTCCATACTGATGGCAGCAGGGAGCTTCTAGATCTTCAGGAAGACCTGGAGCAGTATTGGTGGATCAGTGCCATCTGGGAAGATGAAGTTCTCAGAAATGTTGAGCAATTGGGAGTAGACAGGCAAAGGGTAGCTGGGATGTCTTAGTCTTGGTTGGACAGATAAAAGGGTTGTGCTGGAGATACATGTGGAAGTGTCTGGTATTTATCAGGGAATGATACCTAGTAGTCTACAGGGCAGCCAGGTAGTAGTACATCTAGGCCAAACTGGCTGTGACTAGATTCATAAAGTGGCATGGTACCCTATTCATAAAGAGTGGTGACATGGGTTATCAGGAGGATCACCTGGTAAATGAGACTCATGAGTACAGTGCTAAAGCATCCTTATGGTAAAGGAAAATACCCGGGGCTGGCTCAGAAGAGAGGTGGCTCAGAAGTTAACACTGGCTGCTCTTCTAGAGGTCCTGAGTTCAATTCCCACCAACCACATGGTGGCTCACAACCATCTATAATGAGATCTGGTGCCCTCTTGTGGCCTGCAGACATAACACTGTGTTACATGATAAATAAAACAAATCTTTCAAACAAGAAAGAAAAAATGCCTAGCCCAGTTGCTGCTATTACACTGGCTGAAGCAGCTGAGAACGGAGATGACTGGAATGGTAGGAGGGTTCAGGAGGGCAACAGTAAGGCCAGGGTTAGTGAGAGGGACCCTAGCAGGCCAGCAGCTTGAGGAGCCCTGTGGGCTTGAAGGCACTGGAAAGAGGTGCCAGTACTATGGTCTGTGACCACTGGGACTTTAGTCTAAGTCTATGCGAGTAGTCTCCTGGTTGTGGTTTGGGGCACCCCATCTGCTACTGAGGGGCAGTCTGTCTCCTTGCTCCCAGGCAGCTGGACTAGTGCAACTCTGCACCAAGACTAGCACACAGGCTGTTTCTCATGTGTCTTTAATTACTGGCTTGTGGCCCTTGTTCCCTAATACTGCATCTCTGTCCCCAACAAGCAGAGGTCCCCTGCGAAGTTCAAGTGGTGGTGATCCAGGGACTTGGGCCTGTGACAGGAGGGCCATGTTCCCTCTAACCTGAGGAAGAAGATAGGTTATTTCTATTTGTTCTACACTGTATCCCCTCGACCCCACCCAGCCTTTCGTACCTTTGGCGGCTTCTAGGTGGAGGCTGTAGTAAGGGGACCCCAAGCCCAGGGCCTTTGGGTGCTACACATCTCACAGCCAGGGCGATCTGAGGCATTGATGAAGGTGCAGGAAGGGCAAGACCACCCAGGCTGGGAAGACGGGAAAACTGTTGATGCTTCCCAGATCCTTCCAATGCCCACAGCTGCCCACTCCCAAAGGTTATTTGCCCACCTGAGGGGGGCTTGGGAGACTGGAACTGGCTGGCTGGCGGGTATGAGGCTGCTCCAGTGACTGAGGAAACAAGCATCCTAATTTCCCATCCATCTTGGAGTGTTGAGGGCTATGTCCTGTGACAGAGGAGAAGGCTCAGGGCCATCTCAAGACTACATCCCACCTCTCTTAATACCATTAAGTACTAACCTGAAGCTTCTCGAGGGGCTGAAAGCAAGTAGAGAAAAGCAGGGTCCCCATCTTGAGAGACCCCATAGGAAGCAAGGCTTCGTTCAGGTACACATAGGCACCGCCCAATGACCCAGCGCTGCACAGCTGGTGGGAAACCGAATTCTGAGAACACCTGTGGTCAGAACATCAGGGCCAGGCAGTGTTACCCAGGATCCCTGCTATGCATGTAAGACTCCCAATGCCCCATGCTCACCTGTTCCTGGAGGGCTGCAATGGAGCAGTGTGGGTGGATCTGCAGTGAGACATGGGCAGATGATGCAGAGGACAAAACAGATGTGGCATCTTCAACTGTGACTTGCAGCCTGTGTCAAAATGTGGATCAGAGGGTTGGACAGGTAACCTAGGAAGGTCAGGAGGGCAGAGTAAGCAAGATCAGGCCTTACCTGATAGGACCTGGTGGGAACCAGGCCTCCATGAGCTGGACATTTAGAGCCACATGATGCTGTGCCAAGATGGCTGCCACATGGGCTGCTTCTTTCTCATCTCCATCTGCAATGGCCTGGGACAGGCGTGTAGCCAGCTCTTCTACAGGGAGAATAGACAGCTGTCACAACCAGACACTAGCCACAGCTCCCCAACTCCCTCTAATCTGTCCTTACCTTTTTTAAAATTTCCAGAACTTTGAGGAAGATCGACCTCAGGTTGGGTTGCTTTAGGTATTTGAGCCACAGAAGAACATGGTGGAGAAATGGGGCACATTTCTGGGCTTGGGGCTGGGCTGCCATTGCCTAAGAGAAGATATGGAGTAGGCTAGTGGTCTCCACCCTCAGGTTTTTAGGACCTTTGCACTCTGCGTCACCCCTCTATCCTTAGGCCATGATTCAGGCTAAGCCTTCCTCTCCCAATCAATCTTGGCCCACAAAACAAACAACTCTCAGCTGGAGAGAGATGATGGGTTAACACTTTTTTTGGTTTTTCAAGACAGGGTTTCTCTGTGTAGCTTTGCACCTTTTCTGGGACTCACTATGTAACCCAGGCTGGCCTTGAACTCACAGGCTGGCTCTGCTGGGATTAAAGGCGTGCGCCACCACTGCCCGGCGATGGATCAACATTTAATAGCATTTTGTGCTCTTGCAGAACACCCTGGTTTGGTTCCCAGAACCCACATGGTAGCTAACAACTACATGTAACTCCATTCCAAAGGGTCCAATGACCTGGCCTCTGGGGCACCAGGTACACAAGTGGTACAAACACACAGACACAAAAAAACATTCACATATAAAATTAAAACAAAACAAAAATCCTCAGAAGTCCTGCTTGAATTCTGATACCGGTGCTACATCTGATTTATTCTTGGTATCAATCTTTCTGAACCCTTCAGCTGGCTGGTCCCACCTGTGCATCTCCTGTTTAGCAGAATCAAACCAGAGGAGGAGGCTTGCCATCTCAGTCCCTCAGGGGCCTTACTTCTCTTGGCTCTCCAATCTGTAGAGAACACTTACACTGTTTGTCCTGGCATCGTTACAGAACTGGATATACTGCTCTTTCTATTTATCTCCTGCTGAAAGCCACACGCTGCAATAAGAGATCCCCACCCAGTGCTGACAGCTCCTACAATGACCTAAGGCCCTTGATATCCTGAACTGTCTCACCACTGAAATGGGTAGAGTTTTCCAAGAACCTGGCACTTTGCCTGAACTCTGAAGGTCACTTGCACAAGTTCCCTATTGGAGCTTTTGTACTTCTTTTTCTCGGAGCTGAGGACCGAACCCAGGGCCTTGCATTTGCTAGGCAAGCGCTCTACCACTGAGCTAAATCCCCAACCCCTCTTTTGTACTTCTTGCATTCTGCGCCATACAAATTAAGCCATGTTCTTCAGACTTCATTCTCTCAGTAAGTCCTTTAAGACCTTTCTTTTTAGTTATCTACTTTTATTTTTTGTTTTTGTTTTTTGAAACAGAATCTCTCTACTTAGCTCTGGCTGTCCTGGAACTATGCAGACTAGGCTGGCCTCAGAACTCACAGAAATCTACCAGCCTCTACCTCCTTAGTGCTGGAATTAAAGGTGTGTGCCAGCACACTTAAGGAGACCCTGTTTTGAGTAGCAGCCCTCCCTCCTAGCTTTCTCATTCCTTCTAACTGAAGTTGATTTACTCTAGAAATGAAAGTTCCAAGGAGGACAAATTAGAGGTTTGGGTCATGTTAAAAGAGGTGCCCACAGGCTGGAGAAGTGGGTCAGCAGTTAAGAGCACTTGTTACTCTTGCATGGGGCTGGGGTTCAGTACTTAGCAACTACATAGAAGCGCACAACCATCTCTAACTCCAGTCCCTGGGGATCCGATGCCGCCTTCTGACCTTTGAGGGCACCAGGCATGCACATGGTGCAAAGACATACATGTAGAGAAAAGATTAATACACATAAAACATTTTAATCTTAAAAAAAAATTAAAAGTGCCCAAGAAGGGCCTGGGGAGATGGTTCAGCAGGTTAAAGTGCTGTTTTGTTTTGGCTTTTCAAGACAGGCTTTCTCTGTGTAGCCCTGGAACTTATTCTGTAGACCAGGCTGGCCTCAAACTGAGATCCACTTGATTCTGCCTCCCGAGTGCTGGGATTAAAGGCCTCACCACACCACTCAGTTTAAAGTGCTTTTCATATAGACATAAAGACCAGAGAATTCAAATCCCCCCAAACCAGATAAAACCAAGCTTGGAAATATATGTTTGTAATCCCAATGTTCCTACAGTAAGATGGGGGTAGAGACAAGAGAAGACTCAGAAGCTTCATGAGGGTTAGGGAAATTGGCCTGGCTTATAAAGAGGCTAACAGCAGAGACTGTCTCAAACAAAGTGGACAGGGAGGACTGACACCCAAGGTTTTCCTCTGACTTCCATACATGCTGTGCCAATGTATGCCTGCATACAAATACACACACACACACACACACACACACACACACACACACACACAGGAAAAAGTATAGTGTTCAACAGTTGGGTGGTACCCATCTGTTACACCACCACTCTGGGTACAGAGGTATTAAGATCATTGACAGTTCAAAGTCAGCTTGGGCTATCTAGGGAGTTTGAGATCAGCCTGGAATACACACTCGTCACAATTAATAGTATAAAGCAAGAGCTGAGTACACATATCTGGTAAATGAATGACTTAGTCTTTTTCAATGCTGAGTTACCCCAGCCTCTCTCACATCAGTCATACTGTTTTCCTGCCCCTCTAGAAGCTTTTCCTCAGGTCTTATTTGTAAGCTTTCTCCTCTCCCTCTCTCCCTCTCTCTCTTTCCCTTGGGCAAGGTCTACATCAGTGGTTCTCAACCTGTGGGTCACAACCCCTTTGGGTGGGGGGGGTTTCACAGGGGTCACCTAAGACCATTGAAAAACACTGATATTCACATTATGATTCATAACAGTAGCAAAATTAGTTAGGAAATGATTTTATGGTTGGAAGTCACCACAACATGAGGAACTAACTATATTAAAGGGTTGCAGATAGGAAGGTTGAGAGCCACTGGTCTACTCACAAGGCTGTTTTTTCTCTATGCTTCCCTCTCACACTTTGGCTAACCTCCCCAACTCCCAATCTTTACGTCTTCAGAGCCCCAGCCATGTCCGTGCTTTCCCAAGCAGGCACTATGTACAAGCCTCACACTAACTTGTCCCTCTACCTCAGTCTTAATCACTAACTCTTCCATTTAAACAACCACGAAACCTATCTGACTCCATTTCCTAAGGTCCTCTGGTCTTCTTTCTAACCTTGTCTACACCTCTCCATATGACTCAAGAGTCTGTTTCTAAGTAGCACAGACCTGAACCTGTTAGTTTCCCACTGAAGACAATCCTGTCGTTCTTGAAATCTCAGTCCTGCAGCAATGCTTGCTCTTCCTTTTCACATTTGTCTGGTACTCTAGGTGTCAGCTCTTGAACCTCTTATTGTCTCCACTTTCTTCCTCTTGCAAGCCTTCCTAGATGCCCAGCTTCTCCCATCACTGTCCCCATCCAGGACTAGGAGGCCTGGACTTCTTCAAATGAGCATTTATTCCACGACACTGACCATTTTGTCCCTCGGCGGCGGCATCTCGCACCAGTGCTGCCCACTGCTGTGCTTCTTGAGAGCTGAGGAAGCGCACACTGAAGGTTCCAGGTCCTCCCTGTGGAGGCTGCAGCTCGTGTTGGTTAGGACCACGGACTGTATAGCAAATAGACTCCAAGGGCCATTCAAAACTGACCTGAAACGGGGGAAGAGTGCTGGATCAATGGTTTCTCATTATCCACCGAAGATCAAAGGAAAAGGAAATATAAGTAGAGGTAATTTTTACCGTCCTAAGCCTTTCTTGCCTGTTATCTTACCAATTCCTCACGAGAGTTTTAAAGCATTAACCCCATTTTTACAGACAAGCAAAGAAAAGTAACTGCATAAGGGCAGTCGACAGGAGAATGGAGAGAGGGTTGACTCCGCTGTCCCGGCCCACACTCACCGCCCCTGGCCCGGTGCCTAACAGCCCCAGCCGGAAGCGCCCAGGCCGCTCAGGGTCGGCGCTCAACTGCAGCCTCCGTAGCTGCGTCTCGGCGTCGTGCCCGGCGCCCAGAGGTCTCACCGCGGCGTGCACTGCCAGGAGCACCGCAGGTGAACTAGGTTCTGCAGCCGCTGCGGCCCCGCCGGCGGGCGGCGCCATATCTGGCGCGGCAGAGTCCTGACCCTCCGAGAGCGCTTCCGTAACTCAGAGTTGTCGAGCGCTTCCGCCGGCCAGAAACTCAGACCATGGCCCTAGGTTCCGGATGCGCCAGAGCGTGGAGAACAAGAAAGAACCAGTGCCGCGCACTACCTTAGCCTGACCACCCGTTGCGCTCAGGGATGGAGATGGTCCAAGGATTTTCAGGCACGCTAGTCACGTTTGAGCTGGGCCCGGGTCAGTGTCAGGGACCAAGCACCGGTCACAAAATGAAAGCAAGGTTGGACTTTTCTCAAAGGTTCGAACGGGCGATAGCTGCTGTCCGACGTAAGACAACACCAGTACCCGATAGGAGAAGGGTGCCAATCTACACAAACCAACCACACATACACGCACGAATCACACTTAGTGAGTCTGTACCACTCTGAGAACAGGGTTGGCCCGGGGGCGGGGCGGGAATGCCCTAACCAATTAACACTAAGAGGGGAGGCGGGTTCGTAAGCGAGGGCGAGACAGACAAGCTACACGACCAGTAGAAGTGGAAGACAAGGCTGAGTGACGGAGAATTCCTCCAATGGTTTGTCGCGGTCTGGATCCTGAGGTTGGAGCGGACCATTCAGAGGAGTGGGGCCGGGCCTGTCGGACGCTTGTTGTTGTCGGGCCGGGGGAGGCGGAGGTCGCTGTTTCGTTCGCTGTTTGTTGCGATCTGTGGTGGTCCGCGGCAGGTCAGTCGCAAAAGTGGGTACTGCAGGGGGGCGAGGCTATGTCGCGGCTGCAGCCCGTATGGGCCGGCAGGGCCTGGAGTAACGGGACGCCGCCGCGAAGCTTCTTCCCCCGGATACAGTGCGGCCCGAGTGGAGGCCGCGGCGCCGCCCTCCAGTCCTGAGGAACTCGCGCCGCGCGCAGCCGGCGCCGCCGTCATCTCAGCACCGACGCTAAGCAACTCGGCTAGCCTGGCTTGATCTAGCCCATTCCTGGCAGGTGGGTGTCCGCCTTGGGCTCCGAGCGGTCCCGGACTGCGGGAACCACAGTCCCCGGCAGGTCTCGCGCCTCTGCACTGCCTCATGGGACTTGTAGTTTTGCCGCTGCCTGGCCAGAGCGCCTCTCTTGGTGTGCTGCCTCCTGGGGCTTGTAGTTTTCCCATACGAATGTACTGGTGCCTCTCTGCTCCAGAGGCAGCAATGCCAGGAGACTGCTGGGCTGGGCCAGCGGAGGCTGTGGGGCCGTCCTGCGCACTTTGGCGTACAAAGAGAGAATCAGGCATATTTGCAAATAGAACTGAAGAACTCATGGGTTTACTCTTCTCGCCAGGAAGCAACGAAGCAATTCATAGAACCGGGGAAGAGTGCTCATACAGGTGCCCCTCTGGGCTCAAGCCCCAGGTATCCGGTTCCGAACCGGATTGCAGGTTCTTACCCTGATTGAAGACCTTAGTACAGTCTGAGAGTGTCTGCGGAGTGCCGATGGGGGTGGAGAACATCAGGAGAGAGAGACAGAGAGAGACAGAGAGACAGACACTGACTGACTCTCCAGCAGTTCCAGAGTGAGCAGAATACAGGGTGGGGGCCCCCCCATCCAGCTCCAGGACTCTTGTACCATGTAGGAGGAGTTGGAGTTGAGTTGGAGTCTGGTCTTGCCATCCTCAGGTAACAAGATGGTTTCCTCGACAATGCTGAGTGCTCAGGTACAGGGAAAGGAGGGAGAGGAGCTCCATGATGGACTCAGCGAGATCCAGCTGCAAACAGTACTCTACTAGTGGGTGGGGAGGCTGAAGGCAGAGTCTTTGGGAGCTATGTAGCCACACCTGGTTCCCCACCTTCTCAGGGAGCACTGTACTAGTCCCTCTGACACAAGAAGCCCCCTCCCAAAGGACATGAAGCTACTGGAGAACTCCAGCTTTGAGGCCATCAACTCACAGTTGACAGTGGAGACTGGAGATGCCCATATTATTGGCAGGTGAGTCTGGAAGCTCTGGGGAATCAGACTCTCAGAGGCCCCTCTCTTGGCCCCTATGTTAAATCCTCAGGGTTAGCATGCTCCGTGATCCTGTCTGCATTTTACAGGATTGAAAGCTACTCATGTAAGATGGCAGGAGATGATAAACACATGTTCAAGCAGTTCTGCCAGGAGGGCCAGCCCCATGTGTTGGAGGCGCTGTCCCCACCTCAGACTTCAGGCCTCAGTCCCAGCAGGTAAGCTGAGACAGCCTACCTTTGGAGGTATGGGGGATGGTGAGCAAGGTTGACATGTATCTCCGTTCAGACTGAGCAAGAGCCAAGGCGGTGAGGACGAAAGCCCTCTAAGTGACAAGTGCAGCCGCAAGACCCTCTTCTATCTGATCGCCACACTCAACGAGTCCTTCCGGCCAGACTATGACTTCAGCACAGCCAGGAGTCATGAGTTCAGCCGGGAGCCCAGCCTCAGCTGGGTAAGGCTGGGAAGAGGGACCCCAAACCTGTAGTCATCCCCGTTGCCCTCTCCATTGAGTAGGTTCTTGGGTTCTACCTGCTGCCCTGGACGCTTGTCATTCCTGACTGTAACCTACTGTAGGTGGTTAATGCAGTCAACTGCAGCCTGTTCTCAGCTGTTCGGGAAGACTTCAAGGCCCTGAAGCCACAGCTGTGGAATGCGGTGGATGAGGAAATCTGCTTAGCCGAATGTGACATCTACAGGTGGGCCCACATCTTTGCAGGTAGACGTGGCAGGTGTGTGTGGCAGTGGGAGCCTCATACTTCTGTTTTTCTCACTCGTCAGCTATAACCCAGATCTGGATTCAGACCCCTTTGGGGAAGATGGAAGCCTCTGGTCATTCAATTATTTCTTTTACAACAAGCGTCTTAAACGGATTGTCTTCTTCAGCTGCCGCTCCATCAGGTTGGTACCATTGCCACCTCCCTTTCTCCAGCCCCGTTCCACTCACACCATTCCATAGCTGGGTCTGTCCTCCCTGGGAAGGCCTGGGATAGGTGGTCCTAAGACTGATGTTTCTATCCCAGTGGTTCCACCTACACACCCTCAGAGGCAGGCAATGCACTGGACTTGGAACTGGGAGCGGAAGAGGTTGATGAAGAGAGTGGAGGTAGAGGCAGTGAGGGCCAGGCGGAGGAGACCAGCACCATGGAGGAAGACAGGTGTGGGGGAAGTGGTGGAGGCTGCAGCCTGGAGTGGGTGGGACAGATCAGGGTCCTCTGCCTAGTCTGGGTGGTACCTCCTGATGTCCTACCATGTGCCAACTTCTGCCCAGGGTTCCAGTGATCTGTATGTGATGAGGAAAAGCGGAGGTCTCAGCTTCATCCTGCTTCGACCAATGCCTGGACCTGTCTGCCTGAGGAGCTCCAGAGACTCTCTTGATGCTGGCTACACCCTGGCACTGCCACCATCCTGGCATTGGCCAAGGCTATACCTGCCTAGCCCTTTGGTTTCAGCCTGTGGATGTCCACTCACCCCTGCAGGCTCTTACTTGCCCATGCTGTGGCTGGATTAAACAGCACAGGGCCTGATTGAAAAGTGACTGCTCTGCACCGACAGTCTGCCACAGACAGGACAGCTGGACCACAGAGTTTATTTTTGTATTTCTTATTGGGCCTGTACACTCCAGCTCTAAGGGCCAGTGACTTGAAGCCCTGTAAGTGGTGCGCAGTGCTTTATGGGGTCTGGTCTTGGACCAGCCCCTGGTGCCCACTTTTGCCCCCCACCTTTCCAGGTGGGCCACATGCACTGAGTGTCACTTTGCTGCAGCTCATTCCTTTCCAATAAAAGTTTCTGTGACTTAGAGGGAACCTGGAAGTTTTGGGGGGCGGGGCCTGCGTCATGGGGCGGGGCCAGCAGCGTCTGGTATCTTAGCAACAGCTACTGCTAGCAACAGCTACTGCCTTTCCGTTACTTAGTCTCAAGAGCTGTTACAGCTTGCATCTCTGGGACTGTTCAGGGTAGACATGGCGGGCCTGATGTTAAACGCAAGCAAGCTCTTTTCATCAGAGGGCGACAACTTGGTTCAGGACACAGACTTGTATGATCAGGACAACTATGCCGTCCCAGATCCTGGGGTGCTCTCAGAAAAGAATGGTGAGGGAAGCCGGCGGGTGGTGGGACACACCTTTAATCCCAGCACTCCGGAGGCAGAGCCAGGCGGATCTCTGTGAGTTCGAGGCCAGCCTGGTCTGCAGAGCGAGATCCAGGACAGCCTCCAAAGCTACGGAGAAACCCTGTCTCAAAAACCAGAAAGAAAAAAAGAATGTTGGGGCCACTTACCATTGTCCAGGCACCCCACTGGGAAGCAGATGTTTCTCAGACTGCTCAGTCCTGGAGGTGGAACTTCCTGGGCAGTCCTTGACCCATCATGTCCCTCAGAGGCCTCCTTGTTTGCTTAATACCTCTAGGGTTGGGGCACAAGGCTATAGTGACACCACATCCCCCACTGACTTTCAGACTTGGGTCTGAAGGAGGCACCACAGGACCTACAGCTCTTTACAAATTCCCAGAGGTGGCGGAAAATGACACTGCATTCCCGTGCCCGGCAGCTGTGGCTATACCTGCGTGCATACCTCCATGACATTGTGGAAAAGGTGTGGTTCGTCATGAGGTCTCTGGTTGGGCTCATCCCTGGAGACACTGGGCACCCACTCCATTGGTCCTTTCGAGTTTCCCCAGGCAGAGATGCTCATGCCCCCATTACTCACATGCACATCTGTGTACTCTGGCCTGCAGGAGAAAAGAGCAGAGCTGCGGGTCACCCGAATGACACATGGGCTGGAGCCGCTGCGTCGTCTGGACGTGGCAGCTGGACTGCGCTCAGTAGCGCAGGACCCAGTGGGTGGACGCTTCCTGATACTAGATGGTGCAGGTTACCTGCATCAGCATACCAAGGATGGCTGGGCGCAGGCAAAACTGGAGGCTCCAGTGGTGCTGAATGGGCTAGTGACTGTGCCTGGCCCTCTGGGAGAAGTGGGCCGCTTTGTAGGCTGGGGCCCAGCTGGGCTGACCATATTAGGGCAAGACTTCCGCCCGCTCTGGGTGAGCAAGACACTGAAGGAGGAGCTTCTTTGTTGCTTACCAGTGCCCAGCCAGGGACTGTTGCTTGTGGCCCACGTGGGAGGCAGCGTGGAGCTTTGGAAGTTCCGTTCAGGTGGTCGCCGCCTGGTGTCCTGTGGCTCACCTTTGCAACCACCGCCAGGCTTGTCCGGCTCTCTCAAGCGGCTGGCTCTAGGGCCGGAAGCTGACCACTGCACCCGGCATTGTTTCGCCGCCTATGGCTCGGCGGTGCTCACTTTTGATCTGGACTCCTGGACTCTAGTTAATGTGTGCCAGGATCTGCATAAAACGTGAGGGGAGTCCAGGGACAGGTAGATGGGAGGCAGATCCCCTAAGGAGAGCCAGTTACATCAGGGGCTGTAGGACCCACAGATAGGACCGTGTTGAGTCCACTGGTCCTCCCATTCTCTCACTTCTAGCATCATCTCAGACTTGGAGTACTGTGAGGAGGTGAAAGCCATGGTGACAGCTTCCCGGGACAGTACCGTGAAGGTGTGGGAGGCTGACTGGCAGATCCGCATGGTATTCGTGGGCCACACAGGTGTGCCACAGTCTGGCAGCTCGGGCAGCCCTTCTCTCTTGTCCTGAGCTTGCCCTTCTCCCCTGTTGCTTGCATCCCAGGAACTCCTCCTTAAGCTATGAGGCGCCAAAATGACCAGCACCTTTCCTGCAGGCCCAGTGACGGCTATGACAGTGATCCGGAACAGCTCACTGGTAGTGTCTGCCTCACAGGATGGGACGCTTCGCACATGGGACCTGAGGGCCGCAGCTCAGGTGGGAGAGGTACCGCTGGGTTGCTGGAACCAAGACATATTCTCTGAGAGAGTGAGCCATTTGCTAGCTCCTGCAGGTCCTGGCTGGCCGATGCTCTCTCTGTGCTCCAAGAGCGTGGAGCTGTGGCGTGTGTGTAACATCTATTTGCCATTAGCACAGCTATCAGCGCCGGTGCTCCATGTACAGGTGGCGCCCGCGCTCCCGGCACCAGTGGAGCCGGCTCTGCCCTCTCGCCTTGTTTGCGCCTGTGCGGATGGGTCAGTCTACCTGGTGTCAGCTACTACAGGACGAACTGTGAGTTCACTGCTGCTGGAAGCGGAGGACTGTGCAGTTGGGGTGGTTTATTGTTTGTCTCGAGAAGCGCTGTGGGTGTTGACGCGCTCAGGACACCTCGTGCGCGCCAATGCAGCACGCTGCCCTATGGTTGTAACACACCGCCGGAGTCCACTTCCACCTCCAGCCCCGCAGCCCTGCTGCCTACACCTCTACAGCCATCTCACAGACCCCCGTAGCGCATATGCTTGCTGGCAGATTGTGCACCAGAATCAGGGCGACATGCTCCGCAGTGCCATTGCCTGGGCCTGGAAAAATAAGAACAGGTGGGCACGACAGCTACCTGAGGCTGGGTTAAGGCAAATATGTGGCTGACCCAGCAGCCTCCATCACTTCTCACAGGTTCTTACCAATGATGGGGTACTCAGACGGCACGCTGTCTGTACTGGATTGGCGCACATCACAGATAATCTTTTCTACAGAAGCACACATGCCAGGTCCAGTGACTGCTATTGGGTCCACCTGGAATAGCATAGTGACTTCAGGTCAGTTGCCTTCTCTCCCTCGAAGACAGCCCGGGCGCCCCTGCACCTTCCCAAAGTCCCAACCCTGGCTCCTGCTACCCAAAGGTGGCGACCTGACAGTAAAGATGTGGCGTGTATTCCCATATGCGGAGGAGTGTCTGAGTCTGCTACATACCTTTAACTGTTGCCACCCGGCAGTAATGCTTTGTACTCTGGGCAAGCGCATCATGGTAGGATTTGAGGACCCGGAGAGCGCCACCTATGGCCTGGTGCAGTTTGGCCTAGGTGACAAAATGCGCTATGACCACCGGCCACAGGACGACCCTATGGACCACATCACTGGTGAGAAGATATGGAGTGGAGGTGAAGCCTGTGTCCTTATTCTCAACTGCTTCCTAACCTTAGCTCTGCCCCTAGGCCTGTGCTGCTGCCCCACCCTCAAGCTATATGCCTGCTCCAGCCTGGACTGCACCATCCGAATCTGGACCTGGGAGAACCGCCTGCTACGGTGTGCTGGGGCTCTATCGTGTGGGGGCAGCTAAAGGACAGCCATAAGGTCCCTTCTAACCTAAAGACCAGGGGCTGGACTAAGGGCGACAGGGTCTTGACCCTGTCACTGTCTCAAGGTCCTACTCTGTAAAACAGGGGCTAGACTCTGGGCCCTCTTGCAGGCTCCTGCAGCTGGATGGTGCCCCCCAGGGCCTGGCCTTCTCCAACAACAGTGGAGACCTGGTACTCGCACTAGGTTCCCGCCTCTGCCTGGTGTCCCATGAGCTCTACCTACCTACATCCTATCTGGTTAAGGTATACAGTGAGGTCAAGGGAGTCAGGGTGGGACTGGATGTTGCCCATCACGGATGGTACTGGGAACAGAGCTCTACCTGCTTCTTCAGAAATTCTGTCAGAGGGCCCCTGAAGTGGTGAATGACCCTCCGCTGCCACTCACTGGCTGGAAGTCACTGACATCCTCCCACCTGCAAAGGCTTGCCAGTCTACAAGGAGCAGCCAACCTCAGGTCTGCTGGCAGGCTGCTCAGCTGCTGTGGAGGGTTCTACCCAGCTCTGGGAGCAGGGTTCACATAGCTGTAGGCCCGTAGTGTGAGTTCTCTACACTCCCAAGTCCCTCTGGTATTGCCACATCTCAACCTCAGAATCTTTTCTCCTGGCTGGTCCTTACTTCGGCTTCTAACCTAGCCCACTAGTAATGCCCAGAGTCTCATCTATGCCCGTTTCTACCCACAGTGTGCCCTCGCCCTTCACCCAACAGCAGACAGCAATGCGTCAGCAGCCAGTGTTAGAGGAGGTAGTATCAGTCCTGACCCCTTGCCAGCCCAGTGCCCATCCATGCCCAGTCTCAAGCCACAACCTCTCAGCCTCTGGCCTGAATTCTCATGGTTGCTTGGGAAGCACATGGCAAGTCTTTAAGGAAGCAGGGAATGATCACTGATCTCCACCTCAGGACTTGAAGGATATCATAGCCCGGGATAAAGACCTTCAACAACTGAGACAAGGAACGGCGTTCCCAGCAGCTCGGCCCCAACTTTCCTGGAAGCTGCGCCAGGAAGCCTTTGACAACTACTTACATCTGATCTATGGTTGTGACCTGCTGGTAGGTGTGGGATCAATCCCAGGCCCTACCATGACCTTCCCCCTATCTGACACAAAGCTTCCTGGTTTTTTTTCCTGTCCTAGGACATCAAATCTGGAAGGGAATCTCTGCAGTGGAGTGCTGCCGGCCCCACCACAGAGTCCCAGGACTCGGGGATCCAGCCCATAGCTGCCACCAGTGGTGGGCAGGTTACATTTAGTGAAGATGTTCAGCTAGTGGGCCCACCTTCAGCCCTCCAAACCCCAGGAGCCCCAGGCAGGCGCTTTGCCCGCCCTCCCCGAGTCTCCTTGCCTATTCCACCCATTCACCGGGTGGTGCATAGCCAGGCATCGCAGGTGAGGCCTTCTTCCCTTCCCATCCATGCTTGACACTGTGATTCTCTGCCCTAACCCCCTGTAACTCCTTTCGTACCCTAGCTTCTAGCACGTTCCTCCCTGAGCGATGAGCTGGGCCTTAGTTTGGATCTGCAGGTGCAATGTGATCAGTTTGGAGGAGAGATCACGGACCTGAGCACATCACCTTACTACCTGAAGCAGAGGGTGAGGCCCCTGTTCAAGGGCAGTTCCAGGGACTTTGGTGGCTACACTCTGTTCTTACTCCCTGTCCCTCCCCAGGTTCCCCTGTTGCGGCACAGAAGGCCCCAAGGGCCTCTCTCAAATGTAGGGGGCTTCTTTCCTGCCACCATAGGGCCCCACAAGGTGAGACCTCACCCCTCCTCCCTCCTAGAGGTGGCCTCTTTTAGGGGGTCACTCTTTGCGACCCTATCTCCTTTTGCTGTAAGCCATTGTGAACCAATCTGACCCAAGGGCCATGCCTACCTGAAGCCTATAGGGTCAAGACTTAAGAACCCACCGGGCGGTGGTGTCGCACGCCTTTAATCCCAGCACTCGGGAGGCAGAGGCAAGCGGATCTCTATGAGTTCGAGGCCAGCCTGGTCTACCAAGAGAGATCCAGGGAAAGCTCAAAGCTACACAGAGAAACCCTGTCTTGAAAAACCAAAAAAAAAAAAAAGACTTAAGAACCCTGTGTACCTCTCCAGCCTGGCCAGTTCTGGTGTGGCTATGGGCGTGGACTCCTTGCTACTTTCTCGTGAGCCAAAGGTCTACCACCAGCAGTTGTTTCTGCTCATCGTCCTCCCCCGCAGGAGTGCTACATTCCCTGGAAGGTCGGGGTTCTTGTGCTTCAAGGGAGCCAAGTCCAGTGGAGCCAGTCCCTCATGATTTTCTCATACTTGGTCATACTGGGCGCCCAGGCAGGCCCTAGTCCCTTGCTTAGCACATACCAGGCTCCCATTCAGCCGTATTAATAGTCTTTCCAGCTTGGGGAGGCCTATCAATACATGGACCTCTCTCCAAGTTCCTTTCTTCCTCTCCTGCCCCCTCTACCATGGTTTTTGTAGACACCCGTTTTAGGTTAAGTTCCCTGGAGAGCATGTATGTGATTAGTGCTCACCTCTAGATTCCTCTCTTCATTTACAATTCATATCCCCCCAGATGATCCTTCTGTTGGGTTTTCCAAGCTAAACTGCCCATTTATGTGTTGAGAACAGTCTGGCTTTTGGTGGCCCATGGTTATGGTGCTCCCCAGTTAGGTCCCAGTGATTCTCAACCCAATCTATTGTCCTCCACATCCAGCAACGCACTCAGTCCATCCATTTTCCTGGCTGTGTGCCCAACTCTGTGATACTGCAGCAGATGTGGTTGCATGCAGAGGTCAGCCGCCTTGGCTCCCTAGCAGAACTCTCTACCCCGAGCCAACTCAAGGCAAGTAGTGGAGCTTGGGGTGATCAGGGTGGGCCCTGCTATCTCCACAGCCTGCCACATGTTCTCTCTTGTTCCTCTGCAGCCATCCAGAAGACGGGGTGACCAGTGGCTAAAGCGTCGAAAGCATTCCACTGGCAGGTGGCGAAAGAAACTGATGTACTGGCTTTATAGGTCACGTAAGAAAGGGGAAGACGACAGTGACGAGGAGGAGGAGGAGGACGACGAGCTGGAGCTTGAATGGGTCTCCTCTTCCCCAACTTCTGACGAGCAGCCAGAACCCTGGGAACCAGACACTCAAGTAGGCACTCTAGGCTCTCCTGAAGGGTAAGATTGGTGCTCAGTGGTGGGTTTAAAGCTTCTGTCATTTCCCTTAGGTCTCCAAGAGCTTGGTCAAAAAACCTCACCGGGAAGTCTCCAAGTCCAAGACTCAGTTGGCTCTCCGCCATCATCACAGTGGGCGCTCACTCTGGGAAGAGCGCTATGGGCATTTGCCCAGGTTCCTCCATTATTTTGTTGTCCAGAACTGGTTCAAAAAGCTGTTCCCTATCTTCACCCTGGAGGTTAGGAGACCCTGGGAAGCCCAGGCTGGGGGTAGGGGAGAAGAGAAGGCGGGGCTAACCTGCATGCAGAGTGGAGTTAGGGATGGGCCAGGCTTCAGCAAATCTTCCCACAGGCCTATCCAGAGATGGGCACCATAGAGGGCTTGGCCTCGATGTTTGTGGACTTCCTGCCACAGGCTTCCTGGGCAGAACGAGTGAGTATTCTAAATGCCCTGATGAGGCTGTTTCCTGATATAAGCAATGAACTTCGCAGCCGGCTGCAGGCCAAGCTCTTGTACTTGCTCAACCAAGACCAGCCCCCTAGCCTCCTGGTGAGTACCTCCACAGTAGCTTGTATCCTCACCTACTTCCAGAATCAACCACAATTCCCTGGTTCCAACCCACTCCTGGGCCTAGGACAAGACGCAGAAGCAGTTTGTGATGATGGCGCTGCAGTTGCTCCTGGCCTGCAGCCTGGAGAGCCTTGATGTGGTGTTGGAGATCATGTCCTTCTACCTCTATGCTCCAGAAGACTGTCAGTGAGTTGAGCCCATGCTGGGTTTCCCCTACCAGCTTGGGAAGACTCAGGTTAAGCCTTATTCACCTGTCCCAGGCAAGACCTCAAGAGTCTGCTGGCTAGGCTGGGCCTCCAGGACACACAGGGCATCCTGTTCAAGAAGATGACAGCCTGGGCTGAGAACTTCAACCTTGAGTCCAAGGCCACGATACGTACACAATGTCATCAGAAGCTTGAGGAAATTATTCTCCAGGTCTGGTGGGCCAAGGGCTGGGTGGCTCACCTACTGGGAATCTGTTGCCTTCTTCAGAGGTCTCCCAGGAGACCATTAGTGGGTGCCCATAGGAATGCCCCTGGGTTTTCCCCAACCAGAACATTTCTTGAGAGCTCCCTCACAGCAGAAGGCTTCACTGGGATGGAGGGGACGGGGAGAGGCTGGATGAGGAACCCTCTCTCTGGAGCTATGACTGTAGCAGAAGGAAGTTTCAGAGATACAGGTGCAAGGGTCCTTGCTCCATGGCTCACTCTCCTATAGATGAATAACTTGGAGCAGTCTATAGCCAGTGTTTCTGTGGAGCCTCCCAGGGATGTCTCCTCACAAGCCTCCCTTATCTCTGGGGCACCCTGGCCTGCCTTGAGCACCTCTTGGATACCCTCACGAGCATCAGAACTGTCCTTGCGTATTCAAGAGCTGATGGTGCCTTCACCTGTGTCTTCCCTTGTGGGGCCTGTGGTATCCACCCAAGAACTCCAGGCTGCAAGCACAAAGGTATATTCACACACCCGGCCAACCAAAAGAGTACTTGCCGATGTACTGCTCTCCCTCACGTCTGAAGACCACTTGTGTGTCCCTGTGCCTTCTGCACTAAGAAGGGGGCCATCGCCATTGGAGGAAACACCACTACTGGAAGAAAAACCGCAACTGTTAGAAACAGAATGGTCACGCTTTCAGATAGTGGACCTGTTTCACATTGATGTGCTTAATTTCTTCTGTGAGAAGCACCGGACACAGCAGCAGAGCTTGATGGAGGAGGAGCACTTACATGTCTCACCTCTAGGCCAGATGGGGCCCAATATTGTGGTGCGGCCGCCCCGGGAACCCTGGTGCGCATTGATGGTGGGCATGTTGGGGTGACCCTACCTGGGTCGCAGGAGAAGGTCTGACTGAATCCTCTCCCTTCTTCAGGCTCTATCCCATTCTTCGGCTGCAGGAGACCAAGGAACAAAGCTTTGGGAGGCTTCTCAGGGGTGAGTGGACACAGGGGTAAGAACTGGACCCTAATGCCCCCTCTCCCCATTCAACCTCAGCATACAGCTTCACTTACCTGGTTCCCTGAATCCAGGCCACAGGCTGTACCGCCAGGGCCCAGCTCTTGATGGCTCCCTCCGGGTGCTGAAGCTCCCCCTGCCACGAGTGGAGTTGCAGCCATTTCCCCCGGGCTGGCCTGCACCCCCACGGGCTTTGCCCCCACTGCTCCTGCAGCCCACTCTGCAACGCTACTTTCTGCTCGAAGACACAAACCCAGACACCTATAGTTGACCTGGGGGACGGATAGTCAAGGCTCCATGGCCAACGCCCAGTCCTACCACCTTGGCAAACCATAATAGCATGTTTGGTCTAAATTAAAATATATATACATACACACACACATATATATATATAAATATTTACTTACTCTCTGTATATATACACGTCACTTGTGTGCAAATAAGCATTTGTGCATGCTTATGGAGGCAAAAGATTGGCGTCAAATGTTCATTGTTCTGCCTCCTATTTTTTATTTATTTATTTTTGGTTTTTTGAGACAGGGTTTCTCTGTGTAACAATCCTAGCTATTCTGGAACTCACTTTGTAGACCAGGCTGACATCAAAACTCACCAAGATGCACCTGTCTCTGTCTCCAAGTGGTGGGATTAAAGACTTTTATTTATTTATTTATTTATTTATTTATTTATTTATTTATTTATTTTTAAATGAAAGTCTCTGTACATAGCCCTAGCTGTCCTGGAATTCACTATATAGACTAGGCTAGCCTCCAACTCAGAGTTCCACCCACATCTGCCTCCAAAGTGCTGGGATTGAAGGCATGGGCCACCACGCCTGGTCCTATTTAATTGTTATGCTTGCATGTATGTACCAAGTGGGTCTCAGCAGTAAGGTGTCTGTAGCGAGTACACTAATGACTGAATCAGATGACATTTAAGGAAAAGGAGCCAGTAGGGCAATTCGGTGTGCCCAATTTGGTGCCCTCTTCCCTTTGTTTTCCAGGCCCAGGGACAGAGAGCTGTTTCTCTAGTTTTTTCCTTTGTAGGTTGTAGGTTGCTGTTTTTATGGTTCATATGCTGTCCTGGCTAGATTTTTTTTTTTTTTTTTTTTTTTTTTTGGTCAACTTTATACAAGCTAATTTGAGAAGGACTTCAATCGAAGAAATGCTCCCACCAGACTGGCCTGTGGGCAAGACTGTGGGACTCTGTTCTTGACTAATGATTGATATGGAAGGGCCCAGCTCACTGTGGGTGGTGCCACCCCTGGGTAGGTGGTCTTGGATTGTATAAGGAAGCAGTCTGAGCAAGCCATGAGGAGCAAACCAGTAAGCAACACTCCTCCATAGCTTCTGCTTCAGTTCTTGCCTCCAGGTTCCTGCTTTGAGCTCCTGTTCTGACTTCCCTCAGTGATAGACTGTGACCTGAGAGTATAAATGAAATCAACCCCTTCCTCCCCTTGGCTCACAATTCTAGGCTGCAATCCATCATTGTGAGGAAGTCAAGGGAGCAGGAACCTGGAGCAGCTAGTCACATTACATCCACAGTTAGGAAAAGATGGCAATGATTCATGCATGCTAGTGCAAGTTTGCTTTCTACACTCTTAGAAAACCTAGGATCCCCTTTCTAGGGAATGGTGTCACCCACTGTGGGCAAAGTCTTTCCATTAATTCAGATATCCCCCCACAGACATGTCTATAAGTCAACTTAATCTAGACAGTCCCTCACTGAGACTCCCTTTCCAGGGTGACTATCTTACGCCAAGTTAACAATCAAAGTCAACCATTGTAAGAAGGTTTGGGGCTGTTTTGTTTTGTTTTCTGAGACAATCTCATTCTATAGACCAGGTTAGCCTTAAATTTATGATCTTCCTGCTGCAGCTCCTGAGTTGTGAGATTAGACATGAAGCACTATGCCTAGCTGATTTATTTATCATCTTTGTTTTTATTGACATCTATTAAATATACATAATTATACATAGGTTCTGGGTATCCAAACTCCAGCCCTCGATCGAATGCCTTTAAACCTAGCACTCGGGAAGTAGAGTCAGGCAGATCTCTGAAAGGTCAAGGCCAGCCTGGGCTACAGAGCAAATTTCAAGACAGCCAGAGCTACACAGAGAAACCCTATCTCAAAACACCCCCCCCCCCCCAATCAAACTCCAGTCTTCATGCAATGCAAGTACTTTAGCCACTGGGCCTGTTTAATATAAACTTCTAGAAAACACTCTTTCTTTGGAGGATGAGGCTATTGGATTCCCTGGTTGATATTAGACCCCCTCCCCCTGGTGCCCTAATATCCTTGAGGGAAGGACTGCATGCCAGGCAGCTGGCTAGAATACCCTTATGCCAGCAGTGGCTATTTTGAACATTCCACAGATGTGCAAGGCTAAAATACAATTTCAGCTCCAAGAGGCATGGCTTCGGCAATGACTCCAACAGCTTTGAGGAGGCCTTTCCTAGCAACCATTTATAGCAGATCAAAGGAGACTGTGACTGTTACAAAACACATTAGTGTCTTGATTGGTATAACTACTGTCCTTCTTCATTTGTGTAATGACTTGTTCTGATTGGTGCAAACAGTCCACTTCTGACTATATATAGGCTGTTTAGCTCACAAGCTGGGAGACAATTTTTTTTTTTTTTTTTTTTGAGAGGCCCTTGTGTAGAGCAGATTTGTCTCAAAGTCACTTAGGCGAGGGTGACCTTGGAAATCTGGAGTCCTATCTCAGCTTCCTAAATGCTGGGATTATATCTGGTAGGAGACACTTTTGTTCATTTGTTTGTTTTTTGGAGCTGAGGATCAAACCCTGGGCAAGCACTCTACCACTGAGCTAAATCCCCAACCCTGAGACACTTATTATATTGTCCCATGTGATATTCCAGCATGGGGCAAAGAAAGTCTTTGCCAGAGATCTTTTCTTTTTTTTTCTTTTTTGAGACAGCCCAGAACTCACTATGTGTTATGGAATAATCTTTTTGTACACTGTGAAGATGTCTTTGCTAAGGCATCTTCTGATTCATTTAATAAAAGAGTCGACTGGCTGGTAGCTAGACAGGAGGTATTGGCAGGACAGCAAGACACAGAGGATGCTTGGAAGAAGAAGGGTGGAGTCTCAGGAGATTTGAACAGACACAGAGAAGCAAGATGAATGTGCTGTATGGAAAGAAAGTACCACCACGTGGCAGAGGGTAGATAAGAAATATGGGTTAATTTAAATGTAAGAGTTAGCTAGTAACAAGCCTGAGTTATAGGCCAAGTATTTGTAATTAATAAGTCTTGGAGTGGTTATATTTGGGAGTGGCTGCTGAGACACAGAGAAACTCCACCCACAATTATGCAGACCAGACTGGATTTGAACTCACAGAGATCCACTTGTGCTGGGATTAAAGGTGTGCACCACCGCTGCGTCTGTCCTCTCTCACCTACTTTTCTAGATTTGGATGGGTGAGTATGGCAAAGAAAGAAAGGTAGCAGTGAAGACAGTGGAGACACAGCAGCAGAGCTGCAAAAGAGGCCAAGATGGGGAAGCAGCAGTTGTAACGGGCCTTTCTTTGGCCCACCAGCACCCAAATAATGACAGAGACTTTTTACTAATTATGAAAGTGTGGCTTGTTCCCAGCCAGCTCTTAAAGTGTAAATTAACCTGTTTATATTAACCTATATTCTGCCACGTAGCTTGTTACCTTTCCTCAGTACGGTATGTCCAACTTCCTCTGTGTCTGGCTGGCAAATCTCCCACCTCAGATTATTTTCCAGAATTCCTATCTCTGCCTGGAAGTCCAGCTTATGCTCTCCTGTCTAGCTACGGGCTGTTCAGCTCTTTATTAAACTAATCAGGAGGTGCCTTAGGCTGGTGACGTAAACCAAGAGACACGGGGTTGGGGATTTAGCTCAGTGGCAGCATGCTTGCCTAGCAAGGGCAAGGCCCTGGGTTCGATCCTCAGCTAAAAACAAAAACAAAAACAAAAACAAAAACAAAAAACCCAAGAGACACATCTTTAGACAGTACACATAGAGACTGTCCCCACAAGTAGTAGGGCAGTAATAGAAAAAGTGGCAACTGTGGCTTTAAGAGGCAAGGGTCTTAGCTTCAGGAACTGTATCACTAGCCACTGTCAAAGGCTGGGAAATCTGGACACTTATGCCCACACAAGAGCTATAAACACTTGTTACTATAGCGCTAAGGGTCCCAACAGAACTTAAGGCTGTATAGGATCTGTAACTGTTGCAGCTGCTAGCTATCCCCTTTGCTGTCAGAAGCTGAAGATTGGGAAAGCTGCCAAGGACCAGCCCTGGAAAAACTCACTGACTCAAGAGTTCTATCTTGGGAGAGCAAGGACCTCAGGTTAACTGGTAACAGAGGCATGAGAAGCACCGGATGGAATACCTTCCTGGAAAAGACTCCTGTATCTAAAGGAACTATCTGCTGCTAGGATTATGTAGCTGGGGTCGGTGTCCTCTCACCTGTGCTAACAAATGTGCCAGTAGAAGGTAAAGATAATATGGAGCCACAGGGAAGCCGAACAGCAGAGAGGCGAGGAAGGAAGAAACCAAACAGGGTTCTAGAGAGCTGTGCAACAGTGTCTGTCGCCAGGCTCCCCCAAACCTGCAAACTAGACATTCACTAACCAGTTCCCTTTGTTCAAGCCTGTTTGACCCAGGCTTCTGTCATTGAAGAACTCCTGACAAATGTCCCAAAGTTAGCCTCTCTGTAAAATCAAAGGCTGGTCCAAAGCTGCCTTCTCACCGCGGAGTCCTGCGCTACCCGGTTCTGAACTCGGGCCTAAAGGACAGCAGCAGCAGTCTGGTGACACCAAGGGCCCAGGCTTGCGAGCTTCCAGCTCTGCGTGCTGGCGGCGTGGTTCTGATGCCGCTGGAGGCAGAGCAGCGGATGTGAATCAGTTTGGCTTGGCAAGCAAACAAAAGAGTCGGGAAAGTCGCCGCAAGGACATACATTTTCTGTGGGGTGGTGTGAGGTGGGGTGAAGCGGGGTGGGGAGTGGAAAGGCGTCTGCACCAACTACACGCGCCGTACAACCTGCGAGCGCCTTCACCACCCGGGAGCGAAAGCTCAACAGCGTGGCCCACAATGCCTCGCGCCCAGGCCGGTCCCGCCCCCTTCAGCTAGGTCCTCCGCCTCGGATTGGTCGCAACGACTTCCGCTTTCCCGGAAGTCCGGCCGTATCCCTGGTAGGGTGAACGGCGACTGAAACCGCTGGCGGCATGCGGGGCCCGGGAGTAGTTTCGGGGCTCTCGGATGAGCCAGCATTGTTAGGGCAGGAGGCCGGCGCGGACACGGAGGCGGCGGAGCTCCTGCCCTTCCTGGCGCCCGGCGCGCGGGCAGACCTGCAGGCGGCCGCGGCGCAGCACGTGTTGGCTCTGACTGGCTCGGGCTCGGGTCGTACGCTACTGGCAGGACAGGCAGCGCTGCTGCGGGCTCTAGCCGGGCTTGCGGTGGCCCCCGCCCCGGCTCCTTCCCGCGACGCCTCCCGCGCGCTCGTGAACTTGGCTGCTGACCCCGACCTGCACCGGCAGCTGCTGGCGGCGGACCCGGAGCTGCCTGCCCGCCTGCTGAGCTGCGTGTTGGACCCACAGTGGCCCTGGGCCGAAGAGGCGGCCGCAGTACTGGCCAATCTGACCCGCGAGCTGGCGCCGTGTGCTGCGTTGATGGAGAAGCTGATGGCTGCTGAGCCGGAGCGGCCGGGTCTGGAGCAGCTGGTCAACGCGCTGTGCCTGCCCAGCTACAACGCCGCCGCGCCTCTGCATTACCTGGGGCCGCTGCTCTCCAACCTTAGCCAGCAGGCGGAGGTGCGTGCTTTTCTCCTGGACCCGGACAGGTGAAGCCCAGGCGCCTGCGTGGGCGGGGAGGGGGGTGTGGAAGTGGGCAAGGACAGCAGCGAGTGTGGCCTTCCAACAGGTGCGTGGTCCAACGGCTGCTGCCTCTCACCCAGTACACAGACTCCTCAGTGCGGAGGGGAGGAGTGGTGGGAACACTTCGGAATTGCTGTTTCGAGCATCGTGAGTGACAGGGAGGGGATTGGGCCGCTGTTGGGTGGGGACAGGGCCCTCGGGACCCAGTAGACCGATTCCTTGGTCCCTTTCCATGTTTCCACCTACAGGACACCACACGTGGTTGCTCGGGCCCCAAGTCGACATTCTTCCCTTCTTGCTACTGCCGTTGGCTGGGCCTGAGGAGTTTTCCGAGGAAGAAATGGACAGTGAGTGACTTAGGTGGTTGTCTCAAGGTTGTCTAGGCTGGTTGGAAGGATGCAATGCAAGCAAGGGGAGAGGGAGAATGTGCAGGTCTGGGGTCCCTTCAGAAGCCTTTATGGAGGGGGTTGTGAGACACGCACACACGCACACACGCTTGCGCGCGCACACGAGGCTCACCCAGGCAGGCAGAGCAGGGCTCAGGTGTCCCACACAGCTCCCACCCTCCCTCCTAGGGCTGCCTGTTGACCTGCAGTACTTGTCACCAGACAAGCAGCGAGAGCCGGATGCTGACATCCGAAAGATGCTCATCGAAGCCATCATGCTGGTGAGCAGGGGTCTGTGACGCCGATGCCTCCCCACCACGCATACTGGTATCTGAGTAACCCTTTCCATCTCCCCAGCTGACAGCCACTGCCCCTGGGCGCCAGCAGATACGGGACCAGGGAGCTTACTTGGTCCTTCGAGAGCTATACAACTGGGAGCCGGAGGCTGATGTGCGAATGGCGTGTGAGAAGCTTATCCAGGTGAGCGCAGGGCCAGAAGGGCTAGAGAAGCTGTGCCCACAGCTGCTCACCTGCTTCCTCTGCTTGCAGGTGCTTATTGGTGATGAGCCAGAGGCTGGCATGGAGAACCTGCTGGAGGTGCAGGTGCCTGAAGATGTGGAGCAACAGCTGCAGCAGCTAGACCAGCAAGAACAGCTAGAGCTTGCTCAAGAGCTAAGAGGCAAGGGTACGCGAGGGACCTGAAGCTCCTTGGGACTAAGCGCCAGCTCCAGATCTACCTTTGCCAGTGTTCCCACGGGGTTCTCAAGTAAATGCTCAGTAAATGTTGAGAAGCCCAAGGACACTGCCCAGTCCTGTGCCCCGTGGCGACCCGCAAGGATGCAAGTTCTTCAGTGCTGCACTGTTGAGCCGGAGCTGGCCAGGTCCCGTGCCATGGCTGCCTACATATGAGGCAGGAGGCCGGCGACCACTGGAGCGATGAGGAGCCTGTTCCTAGACCGCGGAAGGGCTGGACTGAAAACCCCGCACGCCCTGGTCAGCCAGCAAGAGCGTTTCACTCCTGAAGGATCTGGGTTGGTTTAGAGGAACAAAGAGTGTTGTGAGCCCCAACCTTTGGAGTCCTTCTGCCTTCCTTGCCCAAGACCTCCTTGAACCACAGACCACACTTGCATCCTAGGGTCTTTCTAGGATGCTCTGCCCTTCTAGGCCTGTCTTTGGATCACTTACTGGGTACGGTTTCCCTTTGGCTATCAGTTTCTCTGCTCCGCCTGTGATACTGGCCCCTGCCTTTATTTTTGGTTAGCCATCTTAGTCCCATGTTGAATTGGTCTTAGCCATTTAGACAGAACCTGCTTCTCAGTTAGCTTCCTTGAGTCTCAGTTGCCTTTCGTGACATCCAGACCCTCCTACTGGGCACACCTTGCCCACCTCTGCAGAGATTCACCTGGGTGTTCCTGCAGCATTTATCCCTACACAATCCTACCCCCAACTTTCGGAGCCTACTCCGTCTATGCAGTGCTTCTTCCTCATTCTATAGACACCATGGCAAGTCTTGCCCCATGTGTCCCCTTGTCTGAGCCACAGATCTTGATCTACCTGTGTGAAGCTTTTGTATGCTGTTCCCTCTCCTCAGCAGTGGGTCCTCCCAGGTACCTGGGGCCTATAGTCTTCATGAGAGTTTGTGGTATCTAATCCATACCTCTGAAGCTGGAAAACTGTTTTGTTATGTGTTGTTCTGCCATGGCTTAGTGTTTCATTGGGTACCATGCCTTCCCTCCACGATGCCCTCTGGGCCTCTGTTAAAGCTTTGATACTCTAGGTACGTGTGCTGTGTAGACTGGTGTTTTCCCTCTGACCCAGATCCCAAGGAGGTAACGGTGGAGCTCCAGCCCACTGAGGTACCCAGAGGCCACCTGCCCTCCCTGTGTAGACGGCTGCATCCTCAGCTCCACAGAAAAACATCTTTATCTGCCCACACCTACCCACCCTCAATTGACCAGATAGTGCCCAGGCTTGTTCCTCTTGGGGACTGTGGGGCATAGAGAGTGGCCACCTGCCATCGAGTGCCATAGCCCAAGACTGGTAGAAGCTATTCCTCTGGTGCAGGCTTCCAGGTGCTAAACGCCTGGGCCAGAGACACTCTCCTTAGAGATGTCCCGCCTCTGGAGGTGCTGTAGCTTCTGCTTCTGGTACACGGTATCTCTGCCCGACTCTGTGTGGCCGGAGGCTTTTGCTGACTGGGAATGCTCCTGTTCTGCAATGAAGCAAAGCACAGTGTCATGGAGAATGTTAGAGGCACTGTCTGCAGCCCAACAAGTCGCCCGTGAGCCGTGCCCCACCTGGAGCGGCACCAAGTGTAGAGGACAGTGTGTGTTCTGCAGGCAGCATCCAGCAGTGAGCAGCCACCTGCTGTAGGCCCAGGCGTGCACATGGATGCAGCTGAAGCAGCCCTCTGATCAGGTCCCGACACTCTACAGGGGAGGGCTCACCGCTGGAGCCTGTCCGTAACCCTGACCCTCACCCACTACTGCCAGAAATGGTGGCTACTTGAGAAGGGTCCTTTCTAGTCTGGCAAAGGTTCGGGGCTTCTGCCCATTGTTAAAGGGGACTGAGGCACAGATAACGATGCAGTATTCTGGATTATGTTAACATTCAATAGGATGGCACTCAGTCAGTCCCAACCTCAGCCCAGCTTCCCAACATGCAGTGTATGGGTGGTACTTTTCCAGCCTATGGGGTAGGGTGATATACCATATCATTCTCTTTGCTGTGGTGCTGGTCTCTGGCTGCTCTCCAGGCCTGAGCTGGGCCTTGGAAGGAGCATGGAATGGTGTTTCTCACCTGGGGACAACCCTGGCTTGAAGACAGGACCACGACGAATCAGGTGCAGCATGCGATGGGGTTGGTGTTCTTTGAAGGGCAGCTTCCCAGACACCATGGCATGAAGGATGATCCCTCTGGGGACGCAACTTCCTCAGGGTGTCGCCCCTCCTAAGCCCACCCACGGATCCTGCAGGGCTCACCTGGGGTACTCACAGACTCCACAGATCAGCCTGCTCACCATTGTACTTCTTGCTCATGAGGATCTCTGGGGCAGTATAAGCCACAGAGCCACAGAAGGTGCTCAGCAGTGAGTTCTTGAGCCCCACGCAGTTGGCAAAGCCAAAATCTGCACACAGTATTCAGGCAGGGCAAGGCAACACAGGTGATGGACAGGTTGGGACAATGGATTCAAGAGGCTATCTGTTAGGATGGTGGGGTCAGGGTAGGGAGCTCTGAGTGTATGTTAAAAAGATGGGAGTGAAGGAGAAATTAGGCAGGGCCTCCTGTGGATGTCGATCAGGTTTGGGCTGAAGGTAGGAGCTGAATTCAGGCTTTTTGGAAGAGCTAGAGGTCAGAGCTGAGGACAAGAGCCTATGTGGGACAGGAAGTTTTAGGTAGGAGTCCAGAAGTAAACTGAACTGAGGAAGCCGTGTGGGCTCACCTGTCAGCTTTAGGAAGCCCTGGTCATCCAACAGGATATTCTCACATTTCAAGTCTCTGTGGGAGAAGGGAATATGGGGCTGGGCTCAAGTGGGTCAGCAGACACCCAGCTAGGCAGGTAGGCCAGATGACACCCTCACCGGTGTACAATGCCGGCATTGTGGCAGTGGGCCACAGCGCTGACCAGCTGCCAGAACAGCCTTCGGGCCTCTTCCTCCTCTAGCCCTGGGCAACATCGGAGGTCTGACACTGCATTGATATGCTCCAACAGGTCACCTCGGGCTGCCAACTCCAGTACCAGGTAGGAGCGCTGACTGTTTTGGTAGGTCTCATATAACTGCACCTACCGAACACCCCCATGCCCCATGTACACTGTCATCCTGAGGAAGGCCTGGGCCAAGTGCTGGGACTGTCCCATATACTAGACCCCAGTTGCAGGGTGAGTGTGGGCTCTGTATTCAAGGGCAAAAGGGAGGTTTTCCAAGTAGGGGGGTGGGGAGCCAAGCATGGAGTGGACGGCAGGCATGGTGAGGACTGTCTTACTATGTGAAGGTGCTTGTAGGTGGCATTGAGTGATGAAATCTCACGGGGCAGGAACTTTCTGGAGTACTCCACTGGGGCTTCAGCCATGGACACAATCTTAATAGCCACCTGAGAAAGGTGGAGAGTGGTCAACTGGGTAAAAGCTCCCTAGAATAGGCCCACTGTTCTTTACACACATTGCTGAACTCCCAGGGACTGGGTGAGCAGTACCCTCGAAAGGTGGTGCCAGCCCCACTTTCTTTTTGTCCTGGGCACATATATGTTTGAGGGGTTGGGGGGAACAGAGCATGGGGGAGCTGAGAAGAAATAGGACCTAGGAGGGAGGCCCCATAGAGGAAGCTAGGGTAGCTGGAAAGTACCTGAGGGTTTAGGACATAGGCCTGCTGGGAACCCACAGAGAAAGTGGCAGGCCTCCCTCACCATAGTGTGGTGCTTGGCCCGCAAGTCAGAGGCTAGCCTAGGATTGTGCTTCATTCGCTCACGTGTTGCATAGGCTAGGTAGACCTTGGAGAACGAACCAGAGCCTATCTTCTTGGAGGAGAGCAGATAACCATTGTTCATGCATTCTTGAGCCTGTTCCGTGAAGATCCTCTCATCCAGCTTGCGCCGGCTGTTGCTCCTCGTGGAGGGCAGGGTGCCACAGAAGGGGGCTTGGCGGGCCAGCTTACTGTCCATCAACAATTGAGACACAGCTGAGATCTAAACTCGTTTCCGAGGGCAGGGCCTGGGGAAGCGGGAGGCCGGGTGGGACCTGAATTCCCTTGGAGAAAACAGCCAGTTTTCTGAAGACTTAATGTGCTTGAGGCTAAGAGCATAGGTTGAGAGGCTGGGGGAGGCGGGGAAGCTAACACAGCTCTGGACTGATTGGAGAGTGAAGACTCCAGGGAACTGGGTATAGGTTCTAGAATAGAAGGTTCTAGAGATGCGCCTGCATTGTGCCCTCAAAGTTATCATCTTTAGACCTGTCATCTCTGAGGCTGTCTTACTGGATTAGCTTTATCCAATGCTGTGCTCTTTTTCTGTAGGGTGAGAACTCACATGAAGGGCTAGCACTAGGGTGAGGCTTTTGTGGGCTCCTCTACATGTGATTGAATATAAAAGACATTTTTAGGATTTAGTTTTCATTATTTGTGTGTGTGTGTGTGTGTGTGTGTGTGTGTGTGTGTGTGTGTGTGTGTGTAGAGACAGAGAGAGGGAGACACCGACCCCATAGAAGTTTTGTATCTCCTGGAGCTGGAGTTTTGGGTCCCCTGCCAAAGCAGTATGTGTCCTTAATTGCCGAGCCATCTCTCCAGCCGCTATACAAAGCTTTCAAAGAAGTTGGAAGTTGGGTGGTGGTGGCACACACCTTTAGTCCAGCACTCGGGAGGCAGAGGCAGGTGGATCTCTGAGTTTGAGGCCAGCCTGGTCTACAGAGCAAGTTCCAGGACAGCCAGAGCTACACAGAGAGACCCTGTCTCGAAAGAACAAAACAAAAATTGGAAAGGTTAAGTCCTCTAAGGATATAAAGAGGTCAAACGAGATCAGCCACTGTTTTATTCTTTGAGGGGGTGCCAAGGCCACAGCTAAATGAATCAGAAGTGGCAAGAGTCCAGGATCCTCTATCCTGGTCTTTCTCTACTAGATCTTGATTTTTGACTCAGGCTAGACCTGCTGCAGGAAGCCTACCACCTAGATCTCGCTTCAGGCTTGAACACTTCAGGGCAAGCAAAGGCCACCTCCTCAGACTACTCTGCCAGGGCATGGAATCTCCCATCACTTCTCCCTTGTTTTGAACTCCAGAGTCGCAGCTGACCTTTACCTAGCATGTGCCTTATGCCAGTTGCTACTCTAAGAAGTCATCTTAGCTACATCTCTCTGATTCCCTGAACACTTCTATGTGTAGTAAGTCTTTTTCTTTGGGCTGCCAGCTTGCAAATAATGACATGAAGACTTACTAATTATGAAAGCTTAGGCTTGCCCCACTAGCCCTTATAACAAATTAACCGGGGCTGGAGTGATGGCTCAGTGGTTAAGAGCACTAACTGCTCTACCAGAGGACCCTGGTTCAATTCCCAGCACCCATATGGCAGCTAACAACTGTCTGTAACTCTAAGATCTGACACCCTCACATAGACATACTTACATACACCAATGCACATAAAATAAATTGTTTTTTAAAAAAAGAAATTAACCTGCTTTTATTAATCTACATTTTACTATGTGGCTTTTTACCTTGCCTTTATTCTGTGTGTCTAACTCTCTCCATGTCTCATTGGTGTCTTCTCTGGGCCTCGATCTCCTCCTCTTCCTCTCTGTCCCTAGAAATCCCACCCATACCTCCTGCCTAGCTATTGGCTGTTCAGCTTTTTATTACACCAACCACAGCAATACATTTTCACACATTGTACAAATATCCCACAACAGAAGTGCCAGAGGTAGTTAATACCCAGGATTTCAAATCTGAATGCAATGAAACAATACATGTTTTACAGATGATGAAACTGAGGTCTCTGCTGTGAGCTGGAGGAATCAGCATATTGACTAGTGGGCAGCTGTCCTGAGACTATTCTTAAATGCCTGAAACATGATAGAAGTCTAATGAGCCTTGGAGACTTGTGTCTTCCTGAACTGAAGTCTATAGGTGGATGCAGCAGGCCTTTACAATAAGGCTTTGGAATAGCCTGGCCTGAGCTGTCAGGAGTATTCTCTCATCCATGTTGTCCTGTGAATTTTTGAAATGAATGGCTTGTTGCTACAGTCCTTGTCTTGGACAGAAAAGAAATATAGAAAATATGGACACAGTCACTGTCCTGTGGTTTAATCTGGAGTTTAGGTAAAAGGAGATTGTTCCTGGGTATTTAATACAGGTTAGCAATCCAAGAGTTGGGAGGACTGTGGGTACATTCACCATTGGGTGAGGGTGGTTGAAGGTGGGTGGCCATTTTACATCTAGAGGAAAAGTCATGATTCTGTCCAGGCCCACCAGTGCCATTGAGCTGCTGTTCTCTAATCACAGCCCTTTGACCTTCCTGGTTCCCACCTGTGCCAGAACCCAAACAGAAGCTAGCAAACACCTCTCTTCCCATCTTCCTCCCCTTCATTTCTTGTTTGTTTGTTTTGTTTTGTTTTTGAGCTGAGGATCAAACCCAGGGCCTTGCGCTTGCTAGGCAAGCACTCTACCACTGAGCTAAATCCCCAACCTTTTTTATTTTTTTAATAATTTTTTTTTATTATTATATATACCACGTTCTGTCTGCACGCATCCCTGCAGGCCAGAAGAGGGAACCAGATCTCATTACAGATGGTTGTGAACCACCAAGCGGCTGCTGGGAACTGAACTCAGGACCTTTGGAAGAGCAGTCGGTGCTCTTAACCTCTGAGCCATCTCTCCAGCGCCCCCCCCCCCCCTTTTTTTTTTTTTTTTTTTTTTTGAGGCAGGTTTTTTTGTTTGTTTGTTTTCTCGTACCCCCGTCCTGGGACTCACTCTATAGACCAGACAGGCTTCAAACTCACAGAGATCTGTCTGCCTCTGCATCCCAAGTGCTGGGACTAAAGGTGTGTACCACCATCATCGCCCAGTAAAATTTCTGCATGCCTGTGCTTTTGTGTGTGGAGGGAGGTATGTACACTTGAGTGTGGAAGCCTGTGCAGCTTAGAAGCTTTTTTTTTTTTTTTTTTTTAAATGTGCATTGGTGTTTTGCCATGGAACTGGAGTTACAGACAGTTGTGAGCTGCCATGTGGGAGCTGGGAACTGAACCCAAGTTCTCTGGAAGAGTATTCAATGCCCCTAACCTCTGAGCCATCTCTTCAGCCTTGCTTAGAAGCTTTGATTCCACCTGGAGCTCAGAGTTACAGCTGGTTGTGAGCTGCCTAATGTGGGAGAGAGCAGAATGTGCTCTTAACTGCTGAGCCATCTCTCCAGTCTGTAGCTGTAAGTTTCTTGGGTCTCCCTCCCTGTAGCCCCCCCCCCCCCACCCCATGCCCCAGCCACTTGGACCCAAGTAAACACACAGAGGCTTATATTATTACAAACTGTATGGCCTATGGCAGGCTTCTTGCTAGCTAGCTCTTATAACTTAACCAATTTCAATTTATCTATAAGTAGCCATGTGGCCATGGCTTACTGGTACCTTCACATCTTGCTTCTCCTGGTGATGCTGGCATCTCTCTGGACTCCGTCTTTCTCTTTCCTGTCTCTCTCCTTCGATTTCCCACCTGCCTCTAAGCTGCCTTGCCATAGGCCAAAGCAGCTTATTTATTAACCAATGGGAACAACATATATTCACAGTGTACAGAAAGACATCCCCCAGCAGCAGTCCCTTTGCATTGTCTTTGTCCTCTTCTCTATCTGCACCCTTATTAGTCCATCAGCTCCACTGTGTTTTATTCAGTACCTCACATGCTGGGCTTTGTCCTAAATAATAAGAGTAAAAATTAAGTTGTGAGCCTGGCGGTGGTGGCGCAGACATTTAATCCCAGCGCTCAGGAGGCAGAGCCAGGTGGATCTCTGTGAGATCCAGGACAGGCACTAAAACTACACAGAGAAACCCTGTCTCGAAAACAACAGCAACAACAAATTAAGTTGTGGTACATGCTGGGCAGCTTGTGTGCTTGGAGACGGAAAAGGTGACTGATGTGGCTGTGGAGGGGCACAGGACCAGTGGGGCATGTTGGGCTATTGCCACAGAAGTGCCACTGCGAGGCTTTTCAGGCTGGAGAGG
Source organism: Onychomys torridus (assembly GCF_903995425.1). NCBI lineage: Eukaryota > Metazoa > Chordata > Mammalia > Rodentia > Cricetidae > Onychomys > Onychomys torridus. Next base: position 41,540,785 of record NC_050458.1, read on the forward strand.
GAGTTGTCGAGGTGTGAACTTGGAGAAGACCTCCTTCCCTGGCAGTTAGCCTAGTTAGTTCCTTCTATTTTCTGACATCTTCCTGGGCCATGACTGCATCTGCAGAATGCTCCACTCTCTTGCCCATATATATCCTTTCTCTCTGGGCTCTGTCCTCACAACAGGAATAGATTCAAGTCCCTCCTACCGTGGAAAAAGGATATCAGGTCTCAGTGTTTGCCTCTTAGAACCCTCAGCCAGTTGCCCTCCAGGACTCTGTTCAACCACAACTTGATTTCGATATCTAACATATTCTGTCTGGCCTGGATATGTGGTAGCGAACTGCTTCCTTTTTCTCAACCAGCTCTTTTGGTTCTTTTGTTTTCAGAACACTGCTTACAACTTTGTTTGGTTTACACATCTCTGGGTGATTTCAACCTCTGGTTCTTTGCGGGTGCCCAGTCTTTCCAGCATATTCTTCCCCCAACTCTCTCAGGTGCAAGCCCTTACCACCTTTGCTTTCTTGGCCCCCAAACCAAACCCCTTCCCAATGTTTCCTATATCCTGTAGTATGCCTTACTATTCCTTTGTTTATTCACCTCTTTCCAGGCTTTTAGAGGCTTTGGTTTCACCTGGAGCTGGACATTACAACTCTCTGTGAGCTGCCCAGGTACTGCGACATGATCATCTTGATTTCCAAGGTCCTGTTGATATGTTGGATAGGTACCTCTGATGGGCATGGGCATATGTACCTGTTGTTTAGGGGTCCGTGAACTAGGTGTTGAGAATATGACAATACCAGGACTCACTCTCTCTCTCTCTCTCTCTCTCTCTCTCTCTCTCTCTCTCTCTCTCTCTCTCTCGTTTTGTCATTTTCGAGACAGGGTCTCACTTTGTAGCCCTGGCTGTCCTGGAACTCAGTCTGTAGACCAGGTTGACCTCCAACTCCTAGGGATCCACCTGCCTCTGCCTCCCGAAGGTGGGGATTAAAGACGTGCACCACCACTCCGCGGCCGCTGGGGCTTTCTGCTGTTGTAAGCGGATCCTTGTCTCGAGGACAGCGCTTGCGCAGACGGCCCCTGGCGCAGCAGCAGCCCTCGTGAAGCGGTCACCGGACTGCCGTGGGCACTCGGCTGAGTATAAGGAGGAGTCAGTGTACCTAGGCGCTCTAGGGCGTGGCCTGTGAGGGCGGGGCTAGCGTGAGGGACAGAACTCTGACCAGTGAGCGTGGAGATCGCATGGAGGCGGGGCCAGATCGCCGCGCGCCAGGCCGCAGTTGGCCAGAGGGCTGCGGGGACGGGCTTGGCGCGCAGCTCCGCCCACTGTGGGCCGCTTTGGGCACGGAGGGCGGCTCCCTGGCGGTGGCGGCGGCGGCGGCAGCTCCTCAGGTAAACGGCTTGTTGAGGCTGATCTTTGGTGGCGGAGGCCGGGCACCGATTGGGGGACTTGGACCAGAGAGCCTGGGGCCTTCCCTTCTGCCAGCAGCGCGAGAAGCTGTGTCAGGAGGCGTCTCCCCAAGGTCAGCGGGCCGGTGCCAGGGGTCCTGGGAGCTCTCAGGTGCGCCCAGTGGGCCCGGCTTCGCGCGTTACACCTGGAAGAGACCCGGGAGCTTGCGATTCCATTCTTCCGCGTCAGACATCGGCGCGTGGACCCCAGACCCTGGCTCCCTGCTTTCTGGTGGGTCGCGTGGTCCGTGTCCTAGCCCCTTCCGGGAACTCGGTGGTTCCAAGACCCGGGTCCTCTCTGGCGTAGGGCTGCGTGTCTTTGAGCTCCACAGCTGGGCCACCGGCATTTGTCTCTCAGGAAACTGAGCCTTCCTTCGGAGACTTGCAAAACCAGTGCGTGCCGCAGCCACTAGTCTTTCTGTGTTCTCTTTTCGATTAAAGGAGGCGGTCTAGAGCAGGAAGGTGATTTGTCCAGAGTCACGAGGATAGCTGGCCCTAGGGAGAAGGCCACACTCAGCAGAGCTGTAGGGAGTATGGCATTCAAACAAGGTGAGAGGTGGGGGGGGTTGAGCCAGAGCTGGCCCTCCAGGTTTGGGGTTCCGATTTTCCAGCAGTTACCTAGTCTGCTGTACTCTGTACAGAGTTCAGGGTAAGTGCTAGATGGAGCCGTAAACTCAAGGACAGTGAGTAAGCATACGAGGTGCTGGAGAGGGACAGAGGCTGGCATCTGGAGGCCTGGGGATGTGAGCTGGAGCTGCGGTTGAGGCAGAGGCCAGCTTTGAGGAGCTAGTCTAGGCTGGAGGCAGGAAACACTTCGGAAGGGATTGTTGGTAGAAGTGGAGATGAAATGGATGAACAGCTTGCGGTTCTGACTTTTGACCCGGTTTATTAAATGGTGAAAATTCATCGAACCGTTGACTGGGGCAGGGCAGGGGTAAAGACGATGGGTGAGTCTTAGCTGCCCTGTTGGACTTGAGTGGCCATGGTCATCTGGATGGAGACCCCCAGCAGACACAGGGCAGGTGGGGCATGAGAGCAGAGACCCTATGCAAATCACTGGTTGTGGGGTAGTTCATTGGTACATGTGTTTATGACTGTGCAGTCTGTCTGCACCTGCAGGCCCTGGGAGATGCTTCTACCAGAAATCTTTACTCTTAGACCTTAGGCCAAGATGAGAGACCCAGATGTGAAATGTCTTTCTGGTCTCTGATGTCAAAGTAAAATGGAGCTGAGGATGAGCTGCTTTTGTTGACTTGAAACTGATGTCCAGACAACTGTCTTATTCAAAGCTGCATCTTGTCATATCTCCCTCTCTCAAAGGTGAATGTTGAGGGACACCAGAGGTGGAACCTTTAGGACCCGTGCTTGTCTCAGAAAAATCATCCGTGTCAGGGGTAGCTTAATTTCCTTTCCTAGGGTTCACAGAGGCCCAGGTGAAAAGCAGAGTTGCTGCTGCTGTCTGATTAGTAACTCCAGGCCGCCTAATGTCCTTTTTTTTTTCCTAAGATTTATTTATTTATTACACATACAGTGTTCTGTCTACATGCCAGAAGAGGGCACCAGATCTCATTACAGACAGTTGTGAGCCACCATGTGGTTGCTGGGGATTGAACTCAGGACCTCTGGAAGAACAGCCAGTGCTCTTAACCTCTGAGCCACCTCTCCAGCCCCTAATATCTTTTTATTGAGCTGAGTTGATTTGAGTCAAAGACACCTTTGCTTGTGTCAGGGCACACAGCTTGATTGACTTTGGGAAATAACACCAGGCAGGGCTCTGTAGCTCTTGTAAGTAACTGGCCAGAATTCAGAGAATACTGGCTGCTGAATGTCATATAGTAGATTGTGCTTTCTTCCCTGAGCTTAAGGGGCCCCCTTGCTTCAGAGGTTTGCATGTAAGCCCAGCAATGTAGTTCCATGTGGCTTATTTGAGAAATCATATTCTTCTTAATGGATAGTGAGCAGTGAGCTCTTGACTGTATTACTGTGGGACACCATCTCGAGTTCTTGCTAATGACTCTAGAAGTTGAGTTGACTCTTCTCTGGCCCAATTCCTCCTAGGTAGGGCATTCTATGACTGCATGTGCCTGGACCCACCCCCACCACTCCATCCTGCTTTGGGGCTATGTTGTATCTGAGACTGAGCCCAGCAGGAGTTTGCTAAATGTGCATGTGCATACTGGTTCTCCATTCATACAAATGTAGGTGCTGTGAATTGGGTGTGGTGGTGTACACCTGTTTAAAAAGAAGGAAAGAAAGAAAGCCTTCTATATAGAAAAGGAAGACCCCCCATCAACCCTATCTATCCATCATCTCTCATCTACTTGCTTTTGCCTTTCAGATTTGCCCTAAGTCTGACTATGAATACTTACGTACGTAAATGTCTGTGTCCTAGTGTAAGCATCTGTGAAAGATGGAGAAAGGGATTGACAATTCAGGCGAGTAGCAGCCATTCCTCAGACTCTGTCACTGGTACCAGCACCTAGCACCCAAGGCAGTCCTGGTCCTCACCATGTCAGATGTGCATAGAGCTTGCTGCTGCCTGGCTTCACTCCCAGTCAGAGCCTTTGAGTGTAGGTGCTCAACATTATCACTCGTTGATATAGTAAGCACATTAAAGGCTGCCTGGCTCTGGAGCCATGTGCTTAACGGTCTGCTTTGCTACACCATCTCTCACCTTTGGAAAGACAGCTGGACATACACTTTGTCCTAAGGGGTGGTCAGCACAGTCTCTGCATGTCTGTTGGTTATATTCTCTGGGAATACCTGGGTGTCTTTTTCCTTGTTTGTTTTAGTAATGTACAAGCTCTGTTTGCACATTAATATTAGGTAGACTAGCCTCTTGTTACATGCTGTGATTTGTTCTACATTTGCCCAAATCATATACTTATATTTTTGTTGTTTTTTTCTTTGAGACAGAATCTCTCTATTATATAGTCCTGACTGTCCTTATGTAGACTAGGCTGTCCTTGAACTCACCAAGATCCACCTGCCTCTGCTTCCCAAGTACTGGGGTTAAAGGCATGCATCACTACTTTTTATTACTCTTAAACATTAATTAATACTTATTTATTATTTATACTTACTTATATGTATGTGTACCCGAGTGTCTGTGTATGTACATCATATATGTGCAGGGTTCTTGGGAGGTCAGAAGAGGGCATGGGATCCCCTAGAATTGGAAATGTAAGTGGTGATGAGCTGTCAAATGGGTTCTGGGAACTGAACTTGGGTCTTCTGCAATAGCAGCAAGTGTTCTGACAGCTGAGCCGTCTTTCCAGACCTAGTTCATATCTTTTAAAATGGTTATTCTAGTTTGTTTGTTTTCAGTGCTGGGGACTAAACCCAGGGGCCTGTCCGTACTAGGCAATAAGTACTCTAGCACTGATCTACACCTCTAGCCCCTGATTATAGCCATCCTAAAAGGTTAAAAGCATAGCTTATTGGACTTCTGCCCTCTCCCCAAATCAGAAGGACCTTTATTTGTTGATGGCAAGAAGATGCAAACAACATACAATCAAAACTTATTTGGCACCAGGCAGTGGTGGCGCACGCCTGTTATCCCAGCACTCGGGAGGCAGAGGCAGGTGGATCTCTGTGAGTTCGAGGCCAGCCTGGGCTACAGAGTGAGTTCCAAGACAGGCTCCAAAGCTACACAGAGAAACCCTGTCTCCAAAAACAAAAAACAAAACAAAAAACAAAAAAAATAACCTTGTAATTAACTTTTCTTTCTCTGCATCTAAAATGAGAATTGGATTCTCTCACCCTTCCTCACTCTCCCTTCCTCACCTCTCTCTCTTTCTTTCTCTGTGCTGGAGGTTGAACCCAAGTTCTTGCACATGCTAGGCATGCAAGCCCCTAAGTTAGATCCCTAGAACTGGGAAGAGGATGTTAGGCCTTGTGCACCTTCTCAGGGTCCTGGTCCACTAAAGAGTGCTTTTAAGCTGTGGAGCAGGTTCCTTAAGTGCTCTCTGGTGAACTCTTATCCTGGTGGAAGTGTTTAGTTTATACCTACTTGTTTCTTCTCTGCCTCCTGTGTACTACATGTTATTGTACTGAGTCCTTCAGCTAGTGACAGGAAACTCTGGGAGTGTTATCTTGCCTTCTTAACATGGGTCAGGCCCTTCATCATTAAGTTCTCTTTTCTTTGAGATAGGATCTTGCTATGTTGCCCAGATTGACTTTAAATTCGTGAGTTGGGTCAATCCTCCATATCACTCTGCCCTGCTAATTTTTGGTATTTTAGCAGATGGCATGGCTGGGGATGTAGCTTATAGGTAGTGTTTGTCTGGCGTGTGCAAAGTCCTGAGTGTGATCCTTAGCACCATAGAAGGAGGGGAGAGAGGGAGGTAAGGGAGAGAGGAGAGGAAAATTAAGAAAGTTAGAATTAGTTCTCTGTACCCTGACTGGTCTCGAACTTGTGGATTCAAGAGATCCTTTTGCCTCAGCCTCCTGAATATTTTGGACCACAAGTATGTACTACCAGGCTTCACTTTGAAGTTTAATTAATTAATTAATTTTTCCGAGACAGGGTTTCTCTGTAGCTTTGGAGCCTGTCCTGGACTAGCTCTGTAGACCAGGCTGGCGTCCAACTCACAGAGATCCACCTGCCTCTGCCTCCTGAGTGCTGGGATTACAGGCATGAGCCACCACCGCCCGGCTTAATTCTTTTTAGATTAAGTGCCATCTGGATTTGCTTTTTGTTTTGTTTAAAGATTTTTTTTTTTTATTTGTATGAGTGTCTTGTCTGTCTGTCTGTCTGTCTGTCTGTGTGTATGTATGTGCACTGTGTGTGTCTCTGGTGCCTGCAGAAGCCAGAAGAGAGCACCAGATATCTTGGAACTAAAGTTACAGATGGTTGTAAACTACCGTATGGGTCTTGGAAACTAAGCTTTGGTCCTCTCCAAGACCAGACCAGTAAGCACTCTTAACCACAGAGTCATCTCTCTAGCCCTGCTGTATACATTTTGTGTCTATTTTAGATATTCTTTTCCAACTCCAAGACTACATTTACCTGTGTTTTCTACAAGCTCTTTTATGGTGATTTTATTTTTACACTTAACTCTTAAATCTATAAAGGATTTACTTTGAGGTAAGAGAAGACATGAGTCCTTTTTGATTCAGGTTCTACTTTGGTCTTGAATACTTTTTGTTCCTTTTTAGATGTATTTTATTCTTACTTATGTGTATATATGTGTGTATGTATGTATGTACATGTGTTTCAGGGGTTCCTGTGCAAGGCATTAGATCATCTGGAGCTGAAGTTACATCGGTAGTGAGCTACTGGATGGGATGCTAGGAACTGATCTCAGGCTCTCTGGAAGAGCAGAAAGTGCTCTTAACCACTAAATGCTTTCTGTTTTCCAGCTCTACTTTTTGTTCACTAGTATTTTTTTTTTATTTTCCTTTATTTGTTGTTATTGTTAAGTCTTTTTAGTGTTGAGGCTCAAGCTGGGGGTCTTGTGCGTACCAGACAGACACTTTACTATTGAGCTACAGCTCTAAGCCTGTGCCTTTGTGTATATGTTGTTCTTGAGACAGTCTCAGACACTGCAAATTGTCCTCAAGCTTGTTGTGTAGCTGAGCGTGACCTTGAAATCCTGAACCCCACTTCTCCCTGACCAGTGCTGAGATTAAGTCCTGTGCCACCAGGATTGGCCTACTATGCACTATATATAGTTTTATACACTTAATATAGAACAGATCCTCCTTTTGATATATTTTTCAAAATTTAATTGGCTGCTATTGAATGTTGTTGATTTTTTTTTCCCTGTGAGCTGTGAATCATTTCATCCAGTACACTCCAAATTGTGTATTACACATTAAGAAAACAGGCTTACAAGAGGATTTCTGATCTGTTACTTTTTAGATTTATTTATTTTATGTTATGAGTGTTTTGTCTACATGTATATATATGAACCATGTGGGTGTAGACCAAGATACAAATCAAAACTTTGTCCCTGCTCATTGGAGAAGGCACAATGAACATTCATTCATACTTAGTTCTGAGCCCATATGTTCTCTGTGAGCAAAGGGTTGTGGGAATATCCAGTACAGCTCAGGGATTCTTGAGTGTACAGGTGGACAGGGTACTGATTTGGACACAGTCCAAACTTACCTCAGAACCAAAGCCACCAGCCCAATGCCTAGGCTATGAGGTGGGCTCAGGAGCAACATTAGAAAATTAATATATTAGAGATACACTTCTAGATCTATTTGAGAAGTATCAGTATTTTTTGAGCAATGTGTCTCTTAGCAATGTATGATAGTTTTAGCATGTCCTCAAGCACATCTTTTGTTGTTTATCTCTAAAGATGTGATATATTTTGTTATGCTCTCTAGCAAATGGTCTTTTTCAACCATTGTTAGTATGTGGAATAGAGTGATCCCTGTGTAATGCTTGTATATTCTGTGACCTCTTTAAGTGATCTGATTCTGTTCCCAACTGCAGATTCTGTAGGTTCTTTTTGTATAAAATAGATTACCTGTGAATACAGATTTGTTGCTGCTTCTTCCTTTTTCTCTTCTTTTCTTTTCCTTCCTTCCTTCCTTTCTTTTCTTTCTTTTTCTTTTCTTTTTTATTTGAGACAGGATCTGACTGTGTAGCCCTGGCTGGCCTGGAACTCCCTATGTATTCACAGAGATCCACCTGCCTCTGCCTTCCAGAGTGCACAGCCACACCCAGTTACTTCTTAATCTGAATGCTTTTTCCCCCTTGTCTTATACTACACCAGCTTGACCTTTCAACCTGCCCTTGGCAACATGTCTCTGAACAGAAGTGGGGCAATCTGAGCTCCTTTTTTTCCACCTTATGTACATGAACATCGTTTCTCACTTGTGATGCTCATGTTTAGGATAGGTTTTTCTTTTATTTTTTCTCTCCTTCCTCTCTTTCTCCTTTTCCTCCTTTGCCTTCTCCCCTTTTCCTCTACCTCCTCCCCTCTCCCTCCTCTTCTTCCTCTTCCTCCTCCTCCTTCTTCCTTCTCCTTCCTTTTCCTCTCCCCTCCTCCTCCCCCTCCTTCTTCTTCCTCCTCCCCCTCCTCCTCCTCTCTTCCTCCTCCTCCTCTTCCCCCTCCTTCTCCTCCTCCTTCTCTCTCTGTCTTCTCCTTTTTCTCCTCCTCCTTTGACACAGGGTCTTGTTAGTAGCCTTGGTGTTAGCGGCTTTGGTGGTTTGAATTCACTGTTATATTAGTTACTTTTCTGTTGCTGCGATAAAACATCACGACTAAGGTAACTTAAAGAAGAAAGCGTTTGGCCGGGCAGAGGCAGGTGGATCTCTGTGAGTTCGAGGCCAGCCTGGTCTACAGATCTAGCCCAGGACAGGCTCCAAAGCTACAGAGAAACCCTGTCTCAAAAAACAAAAAGAAGAAGAAAGCGTTTATTTGGGCTTATGGGTCCAGAGGGTTAGAGCTAATGATGGTAGAGCTGAGGCAGCAGGTGGCAGAGCCAGAAAGCTGAGGGCTCACATCTTGAACTGTAAGCATGAAGCAGAGAGGGAAGACTGGGATTGGCTTGGCTGCCTTGGGCACTGCCATTGCTCCCAGTGCAGGCACTGTCAGTGACTCTAGGTGATGGTGTCTCTCGTGCTTCTTGAGTGTCTTGTAACATTTGAACTCTTCATGCTGTGTTACATTATGCCTGTGAGGACCAGGTCCTGGAAGGGGTACTAGTTCTGAGGGTGCAGGTGTTCACATCCTTAAGGAGATTGAGGTGCCACCTGTATATCAGACTTCTCATACTGCTTGGCCTCGAGCAGCAAGTGTAACCACATCTGTCACTCCAGCTCATTCAGCTTGATGCAGACATGCTGGCTAGTGAAGTCCAGCTCTCTGCTCAGCTTGTCCTGCTCTTGATGTCTTTGGTGTTGGGAGCCTGCAGCTTCTCCTCGTCTGTCTCTAGCATGTTGATGACCTCCTGAAAGTATTGGTGGTAGTGCAGGCCTGTGTCTAGGTTCTTAGTGGCAGGGCTGTCTTCCTGATGGGGCGACCCGTGTTTCAGGGACACATCTAGAATGGTGAACAGCATCAGAAGTGGTGGTAGGAAGAGGAAGAGGACTCTAGGGGGCACAGAGGGAGGTATGGAGGCTGGTTTCTCCTCACAAAGGAGGCTTCCTCTCTTTTGTTGAGACCAGTCTCATGTAGTCTAGAGTAGCCTTGAACTTACTGTGTAGCTAAGGATGACCTTCAACTCCTGATCCTCCTGCTTCATTCATGTATAATCCACACATTCCTGAGTGTGGGATTATATTCTTTCTTGTTTTTTAAGACAGAGTCTCACTGACCAGACTGGCCTGGGACTCGATGTACGGCCTGGGCTGGCTCTATACTCTTGACTTCTGGTTCTAACTCCTGCTTAGTTGGATGTGTACCACACCTGGTTGATGCATCAGACCCAGGGTTTGTGCATGTCAGGCAAGAACTCTACCAACTAAACTGCATCCTCAAACTCTTTCCATCTTTTTGCTCTTGACCTCTTTTTCTCAGAATAGTTATTATTTGCTGTAGTTTCTTGCCTATATGAAATGCAGTTATAATAACTGAATGTACTTGTCTACTAATTCTTTTCTTTGTGTTATTTCCAGGTCAGTTTGTGCTGACTGAATCATTTTCATTGTGAGTTTTGTTTGTTTTTGCCAGGGTGTCACTATTGGCTCTTGCTGGCCTCAGACTAGGAGATCTGCCTGCCTCTGCCTCCTGAGTATTGGCCTTAAAGATGTCCGCCACCGCACCTGGCCAGGGGCTGTGCTTTGTTGCTTTGTTTTCCTGGTGATAGGTGACTGGGTGCCCCTGTCATTTACCATGTTGGCTCTGGATATTTTTGCATTCCTGCTGTCAGTCTTGAGTGCTGTGGCAGGTTACTTGGACACAGCCTGAGTCTTCCAGCTTTTCATTTGCCTAGGTGAGACCAGAGCAGAGTTTTAGCTAGGACTAACTTATTTATTATTTTATTATGGGGTGTGAGTGTGTATGATGCATGTGTGTGAGTACTGGCACGTGAGTGCCACTGTGTACTTGTGGAGGCCAGAGGACAGTTTTGGGGAGCTGATTCTCTTATTCCAGCATGGGTTCTGGGTATTGAACTTGGGTCACCAGGCTTTCATTGCATAGCAAGTGCCTTTATCTTTTGAAACATCTTGCTAGTCCAAGACTAACTTATTACTGGGGCAGAACCCTTGTGAGAACTCTACCCTGTGTCTGTGAGTTATAATACTTCCCACTCTAGCCTTGAGCAGACACCAACCCTGCCCTGTGTATGCTTACCCCTGTGCTCTGCTTACCCTTCTGGATGGGTGGCTCTTTCCCTGGACTTGGGTAGTTTCTTGTATCACTTGGATTAGTTTTCTTTCTTTCTTTTTAAAAATACCTTTAAAAATATTTTTAGCTATGTATATGTCTATTGTGTGGGTATGTGCACATAAGTGCCTGAAGAGGCCAGAGGTATCAGATGCCTCTGGGGTGGAGTTACAGGTAATCGTGACCTGCCCACTGTGAGAACCAAACTCAGGCCCTCTGCAAGATCAGTTCATGTCTTAATTGCTGAGCCCTCTCTCCTGCCCATGGGTTAGTTTCCTAATGCTTCAGTAAGACAGGTTTATTGTGATAAAGTCCTTTCAGTCTTAAGTCCAGGAGTAGGGGGCTGCATTCTCACTAGAGGCTCTGGAGACCCCCCTGTTCTGTTACCAGGTTTTGGGCAGAATCGAGCACTTTGCAGCTATAAGGCCAACATTCCCACGTGCTGGTTGGTTTTGTTTTTCTTTTGTCAGCTTGATACAAGTTAGAGTCATCTGAGAAGAGAGAACCTCAGGTGAGAAATGCTCGCACAAGATTGGGCTGTGGGCAAGGATGGGGGGCATTTTTTGAATGATGATTGATGTGGGGGGTCCAGTCTACTCCGAGCTGTACCATCTCTGAAAAGTACCATCGGGCCTGGAAAGCAGCCAAGCAAGTCAGTAAGCAGCGATTCTCCATGGCTTCTGCTTCAGTTCCTGCCTTGACTTCCTGTCTTCACTTCCCTCAGTGATGGACTGTGATCAGGAAGTTTAAGCCAAATAGACCCTTTCCTCTCCAGTTGGTTTTGGTCAGTGTTTTATCATAGCAATGGGAAGCAAAGTAATATACCCCATTTTCTTCTGACTATGCTGAGGCCATCACACTCCTTGCCTTGGAGCTTCCCTCCTCCATTGTCAAAGCAAGCCATGGTGGGTTAAGCCTTCCTCATGCTTTGAATTTCTTCTGTCTTTTCTGTCTCCCTGTCTCTTTTTTCTGGGGAAAGTTTTCTGAGTTTAAAGACTCATGTGACTAGGTTGCTCTTACTCTGACACTCCGAGGTAATCCTCTCCGCTTCTAGGTCTGTGTCTTGAACCTGACTTTCGAAGCCCTTTGGCCATGTAAGGGTACATGCTCGCATATTCTGGTTCTGCGTTTGGGCATCTTTGGGGCTTTTACTCTGCCACTTTTGCTTTGAAAGAGAAAAGGATTATTTTGGTTATGATTTTAGCTTTGTTTTCTAATCCTTATCACCTGAGAACTGTAGTTTTATGGTTTTTGTTTTGTTTCATTTTGTTTTTTCTTTCTTAAGATAAGGACTCTCTCTAGAGCCCTGACTGTGCTGGAACTCACTATGTAGACTGGGCTGGAACTCAAAGAGATCGCCTCCCGAGTGCTGGGATTAAAGGCGTGTGCCACCACCGGCCAGCCCACAGTTTTATGCTTTATCCAGGTCTGGTTGTTTTGGTCAGGAGGGTGAGTTGTTTCCTGCTGTACTCCCATCTGGGCTAAGGGCAGATGACCTGTGGTGGTTATTGATTTTTGTTTGCCCCTGTTTAAATAAGGGCTCCTGCTGTGCATAAGTGTCTTTGCATCACACCACCTTGAAGGGGACAGACAGGGTTACCTTTCCTTCTGGATGCTGGAGATTTGCACAGGGAAGAACATCTATCCCTGATGCCTGTACCTTGTAGGCTTAGCACAGACTGGGAAGGGGGAGCTTGAGTGACCATGCCAGTTAAGCCCCCTGTGTGTCTCACACTCTGCCTTACAACTGATGCTGTTTCAACCATCTTGACTTGGGACCATGTGCCTTTTCCTTGCTGGGGCAGAGATGGAACCTGTGTGTTCATTTCCTGTTTATTTGCTCTTTTTAGATGCTTTCCACGAAGAACGTGTCAATGCTGTGCTGATGCTGCCGTCGTCCAGGCAGAGCTCTCTGCCTGCCTTCCACCCTCCCCGGTGCCTGGGAGTTTCCGGTCTGTTAATTTTACCTTGTTTTCAGCTCTCAGATTCCCAAGATTTAATTTCCACTTGTGTGTATGCACTTAGGTGTGTTTTATTTTCACTTGTGTGCAAATGCCATGCCTCCAGAGCATCTGATTCCCTGGAGCCTGAGTTACAGGCAGCTGTGAGCCACCTATCATGGGTGCTTGGAACTAAACTCTAGTCCTCTGAAAGAGCAGCAAGCTCTTAACTCTTGGAGCATCTTTCCAGCCTCTCGGTTTATTTGTATACTTTTTATTTTTTAACATTTTAAAGTTTTAGCTGGGCAGTGGTGGTACACACCTTTAATACCAGCACTCAGGAGGCAGAGGCAAGTGGATCTCTGAGTTCGAGGCTAACCTGGTCTACAGAGTGAGTTCCAGGACAGCGAAGGCTACACAGAGATACCCTGTCTCGAAAAACCAAAAGCAAAGCAAAATAAAACAGAAATTTAATTTTATTCTTTGTGTATATGGGTGGTTTTATCTTGCATATATGTCTGTATGCCACATGTGTGCCTGGTGTCCACAGAAGCTAGAAGAGGCCAGGCAGTGGTGGCGCACGCCTTTAATCCCAGTACTCAGGAGGCAGAGCCAGGCGGATCTTTGTGAGTTCGAGGCCAGCCTGGACTACAGAGCGAGATCCAGGAAGGGCACAAAGCTACACAGAGAAACCCTGTCTTGAAAAACCAAGGAAAAAAAGAAAAAAAAAAAAAAAGAAGCAGCTAGAAGAGGATGTTGAATCCTCTGGAACTGGAACTACGGTTCTAAGCCACCATGAGAGTGCTAGGAACTGAACCCAGGTCCTCTGGAAGAGCAGCCAGTGTTCTTAACCACTGAGCCATCTCTCCAGTGCCCTCAAATTTATTATTTTTTAAATACACTTTTGGGGGCTGGGCAGTGGTGGTGTACACCTTTAATCCCAGCTCTCGGGAGACAGAGGCAGGTTGATCTCTATGAGTTCGAGGCCAGCCTGGTCTAGACAGCTAGTTCCAGAACAGTCAGAGCTACACAGAGAAACCCTGTCTTGAAAAACAAAAACACTTTTTTTTCTCCTTTTTAAAAATTTATTATATTTGTGTTTTAATTTTACACATCAGCCATGGGTTCCCCTGTCCTCCCCTCTCCCGCTCCCGCCCCCACCTTCTCCCCAGTCCCTCCCCTCCATTCCCACAGGGACACTTTGCTCAGCCTGGAAGGAGGGGACTGGAACAAAAACACTTTTGTGCTAGTGTGGTGGCATATACCTGTGATTCTTACACTGGGGAGGCAGAGGTATGATTATTGCAGATACAGGCTAGCCTGGTGTATATAGTGAACTGGACTCTGTAGATCTGGATAGTGAAGATAGCATCGTATGCCAGCCCTGCATACACCATGGGCTACTATCCTGCATTTAAATTGTGTGTTTTGTGTATAAATAGCAGCTAATCCTGGACTTGTGTGTGGTGGAGATAATGAATAAAATCCTATGTTCCCATTATTCTAGGTTGGGGAGGAAGCTATCCATCTTTACACTGGACAGGTGGAAGCCGAGACCACAGAAATGACCAGGCCCTACGTAAAAAGTGAGTGCATGTGGGAGGCACTTCCTGTCCAGCTGCCCTCCAGCTGTTAGAGCAGCTGAGGCTTGTGGCACTCCATTGCGTTCTCAGCCCTGGCAGGAAGTTGAAGATGCTGGGATGAGGGAGGGTGGTGCCTACATTTCTGCTGTTCCTGGAGGCCAGGTTCTATGTGTACGCGATGGTGTGAGGGTGTGGCTGCTTCCATCAAGCTCACAATTGGAGAAGCGGTGCTGAGGTGTGCTTTAGAGGGCCGGGTATGGTCTGTCGAGTTGAACTTGGCCTTAGATGCAATCAGATCTTCTTAATTGGATCAACCTATTTATTCAGCTGTCGAATTTTTGAAACGGAGAACTGTTAAAAAAAAGAAAAAGTTCCCTTTCCTGCTCAGACTAAGGAGCCCTTCTCAAAGGGGAGACAAGTTCTGCTAAGGCGTCTGTCTGTCCTGATGCCATTGCAGGTGCCTCCAGATATCCTCTTGTGACAGTGTGGTGTAGGCATGGTGTCTGGGGAGCAGAGGCCCCGCCTGGAGGGTCTTGTTGGGGGTGGGACAATGTCTCTGGTGTGCTGTCTTGCTTTTATTGCAGAGAGCTATTTGTTGATTCCTTGATTTATATCTGGCCTTGCTAAGCAGAGTCCTATGGGACAGATGCTGTGGGCATCTCCATTTACTATTAATTACCAGTGTCCATATCCTCCTACCCAGTGCCACCCCCCTACATGTAGGAGTTGGGTGTGTAAAGTCCAGTCTGTTCTGTGTCCCAGAACTCGAGGAACTTTCTTGAAGTACCTGTGTCCTGGATCCTTTGTGGAGTCCTATGAGTCTGAGGATAAGGTGATGGCCTTGTAGAAGTCCAGACCTCATCATAGCTGGAGCAGCCTTGGGAATACTACTAAGGCTGTGACTTCTGACTCAGACTAAGCGGAGTTTTCCAGAGCAATAGCTTCTCAGTGATAACCAGAGTCTGAGCCCTATGTCGTTTGACCCAGCAGGCTGCACACTCAGTGTTCCTGGTCCCACGACAGTGTGGAAGTAGAGCTAGGGGACAATCGGGGAATGTGGTTAGTACAGAAGAAAGGAGTGGGTTTTATGAGAGAGAACAGTTTCAGGTCAGCAATGACTGTTATGCAAGTGGCCATGCCTACTGGCCCTGAGACATTGGGCTTGTCATTGTCCTTGACTGTGCCTTCTCCTCTGCTAAGTTTATGATCCCAGAAGCTGGTAGGTGTCAGCTATAGGAAGGCAGCCATGGTGTGCTTGGGCATAAGCCAGTGGGCTTTGTCACTGCAGAGCTGTCCTTCACCCTACTGGACTCCATCACCGACAAGGATCCTGTGGTGCAGGAGCAGGTCTGCAGTGCACTATGCTCCCTCGGAGAGTCGCAGCCAGGAGAGACACTCCGTGCCTGTGAGGGGTACCTACGGCAGCATGACAAGGTACCTCTCTCTTTGGTGATGGTGAGGTCATCAGGGAGCATCTTCATCTCTGGGGTTGGGTGATGAGCCAGTCTGTCAGTAGAAAGTACCCTGTCTATTCCCAGTGTTTAAAGATGTGATAGACGGGTCTCCTCCATATAGAGAATGGCTGTGTCCTATGAACTGGGCTGCTACTGCAGTGGGCAGCACTCATGAGAGAGGCTGTTGGCTGTTCCCTTTTGCACACTGAATGGAAACAGGGTGGCTCCCTTGCCTGAGTACAGGTTGTTTCCAAGTCTTATCAGCTGAGTGTCTATGGTTCTTGTTTGCCTAGGGAGCTGCTCCAGGTTTGCAAGCTGCCAGCCCACTCTCCATCCCCTTCAGAGAGCTGTTCTAAGGAGAACACAGGACCTCTGCTACCCTAGTACCTCCCAGTGGGCAAGCATGGCTCATGTAGCAGAGCAAGAAACTTGGGATTCTTTTCTTAAAATTTATTTATTTATTTATTTATTTATTTATTTTTCTATCATCAGCTTGATACAGTATAAATTCTTATTCTAATAGTGAAATGTTTCATTGAGGCTTGCCCAGTAATTGACCCAAACCAAAACTTATTATAAGCCACAGTCATCCTAGGGTCACCCCTGCTATATAGCCTCCCTGGTTCTGTGGGTTGCAGTCTGATTGTTCTTTGCTTTATATCTAGTATCCACTTATGAGTTAGTACATACCATGTTTGTCCTTCTGTGTTTGGGTTACCTCACTCAGGATGATATTTTCTAGTTTCATCCATTTGCCTGCAAATTTCATGCTGTCATTGTTTTTCTCTGCTGAGTAGTACTCCATTGTGTATATGTACCACCTTTTCTTAATCCATTCTTCAGTTGACGGGCATCTAGGTTGCTTGAAACTTGGGATTCTTTTTGATGCTGTGGGATGTCAAATTGTGAGCCCCAGACTGCTCTTACCTCATGAGCTTCCTTATTTTGCTTTGAAACAGGGTCTAGCTCTATAGTACACACTGGCCTTGAACTTGTGAACCTTGTTCCTTAGTCTCCACAGTGGTGGGGTTACAGGCATGTGCCACCATAGCTGGCTATTTATTTACTATCATTTTGTTTTGGTTTGTTGGTTTGTTTTTGTCTTTTTTTTTTTTTTTTTTTTGAGACACGGTTTCTCTGTGTAGCCCTGGCTTTCCTGGTACTCACACTGTAGACCAGACTGGCCTTGAACTCATCGAGATCCACCCGCCTCTGCCTCCCAAGCGGTGGGATTAAAGGTGTACACCACCACCGTCAGGCTCTCCTTCCATTTAAAAAAAAAAAAAAAAAAAAAGGTTTCTTTTATTTTTATTTATATTTTTCTCTGTGTGTGTCAGAGGATGCCCATGGAGGCCAGAAGAGGATGTTGGATACCTTAGAGTTGAGAGTTACAAGCAGCTGGGAGCCACCTAATGTGGGTGCTGGGAACTGAACCTGGGTCCTCTGGAAGAGGCTGCCCTTCAGCCAGTGCTCCTAACTGCTGTGCCACCTCTCCCACACATCTCCTTCTATCTTTCTGTGGATCTGGAGATTGAACTGGGCTTGTCAAGCTTGTATAGAAGCAGTATTTTGCTGAGCCATCTCTTCAGCCCCATGGACATAAGCTGTATTATATTGCCTAGACCATCCTCCCTATCCAGTCTGTCTATCTGTCCTTCCTTCCTTCCTTCCTTCCTTCCTTCCTTCCTTCCTTCCTTCTCTCCTTCTCTCTTTCTTTCTTTCTCTCTGTCTTGGAACTCACTCTGTAGACTAGGCTGACCTTGAATCCACAGAGATCCACCAGCTTCTGCTTCCTAAGTCCTGGGAATAAAGGTATGTGCTACCACACTCAGCAGTCTTCAAGTGTCTTGAGTGGCCACGGCCTCGGGTACAAGACATCATTCTCCATGGGTATTTATCTTATCTGCCAACTCTCTCATGTGGAAACAGCTTAGGTCCATGCACACACCCACCAACCCTGCTGTGGTCTGTGACACCTGAGGTGGAGGACTCCTCCACCTCCTCTTCTGCTGGTACTGCAGCTTTATTTAGCTTGTCAGGAGGCTGAGTAAAGCTGTCTTACTCTGTATTTGTAGTTAGAGTTTTCCTGTCTGGCCCACAGTCAGGACAAATCTCTCTCACCCGCCAGGCCCATAGACGCTCAGAACCAACCAAGTAAATACACAGAAACTTACATTGCTTACAAACTGTATGGCCGTGGCAGGCTTCTTGTTATCTACTTCTTCTATCTTAAATTAACCCATTTTTGTTAGTCTATACTTTGCCACATGGCTTGTGGCTTACCGGAGTCTTTACGTGTTGCTTCTCATGGCAGCGGCTGACAGTGTCTCTCCCCGAGCCTTCCACTGCTCCAGCTCCTCTTTGGGTTTTAACTACACCCTATGTTTTGTTCTCTCAGAGCCAAGCATACCATAGTGGTGCTGGCTAAGGCCCTTCTCTGTGTGGCCAAAAGGCTGCTTGCTCTAATGTACTGGTATCAGAGTTTGGTTGTCAGGCAGGAGTTAAGGGCCGGCAGATTGCTGAAGAGTAAGGGTCACTTAGGGCAGCTCCCAGCAAACCCATGTGACTGCTGTGCTCACTTCCTGTAAGTTCTTTCACTGAGTTTAAAAACCCAAACCAAAACCTGATAGCTCACTGCATGGCCACAGTGGCTGTCTCTTGAATTGAGAACTCTGGTCCTGATATTGTGGGGTGGGGCCTTTCCCACTAGCTGCTGCATGCTCTTCTAAGAGGCCTGGGCCTGCTGTGCAGCAGCTGTCCTGTGCTGTTTGTCACTGTGTTTACATACACATCTCCCCGCTGCAGCATGCACTTTCTTCTTCTGACTTGACTGATAACACATTCACATATACCTTTTCTCTCACACTAACAGCTCAACAGATTGATTAATCCAGTGATACTGCTGTGGTTGTTACGTTGAGCAGACATAGATACACAGGAAAACTCTAGTGCCCAAAGTTAGCTCAACTTTCAGCCAGATAACTTTAGCATTTGGTGGCTCCCACATGTAGAACTTTGACAGGGGAGCAGGGCTGGGGGCCAGCAGCCATGAGAAGGGGCACAGTAGCATGGATGGTGCCAAACTGGATGTCAGACAGTTTTGCCAGTTGCTATTTTGGGATACAGATGGTACCTTATGGTTAGCTCCAGTCTGGTTTTTGTGTGTTTGTTGTTGGTTTTCATCCTTCCTTTTCTTTTCTTCCTTTTTCTTTTTTTCTTTTCTCCTCCTCTTCCTCCTCCTTTCTCCTCCTTCTCCTCCTCTTTAATGGAGTTTCATATATGGCCTTGAACTTGGTATGTGAAGCTGATCTTGAACTTGTGGTCCTTCTGTCTCTGGCTCCCAGGTACTGGGATTATAGGCATGTGCTACTAGACTTACCTAGTGTGTGTGGTGTTGGGGATGGAACCCAGCACCTTGTGTATGTTAGCCATGTGTTTACCACTGTGTTGTACTCCAGGCCCCATGCAGCGGGCACTAGGCTGTGTCTCTATTGCTTTTCTATGCTAGGCTTCATGGTTTTAGATCTAGTACAAGCTGCCTTCTCCGTGAGTATTTCTCTTATCTGCCAAGCATCTACACCTCAGCCCAGATCCAGCTCAGAACAGACTCCCTGGCGTAGTCAGGTGGAGGTGGAGAGAAGAGGGAAAACAGTAAAGTCATGTTTTCCTGCAGTGGCTGAACTTTTTCTCTTCTTTTTCCTTGCCACCATTTTAAACTCAGAACACTTTCTGTCTGGTGTCCAGTTTCTGGAGTTCCATCCTGACATAAGGGGATTCTGGTCTGCTGCTTGTCAGAACATGGGTACTTATTCTTTACACAGAGGCTCTATAGGTCATTGTTACCATGTTTAGGGTTGGCAGCAATCATACCCCAGTGTGGAGGCCAGCCACAACATTGGCTGTGTGAGATACAGCTAGAAGTGAAACTGACTGAGGGGTATGTATATAAAAGACATTAGAGCCTGTCTTAGTGAGGGTTTCTGTTGCTGTGAAGAGACACCGTGACCACAGCAACTCTTAAAAAGGAAAACATTTCATTGTGGTGGCTCACTTAGGGTTTCAGAGGTTTAGTCCATCATTGTCATGGTGGAAAGCAAAGCAGCATTCAGACAGACATAGTGCTGGAGGTGGAGCTCAGAGTTCTTACATCTTGACTCACAGGCAACATGAAGTGGTCTGAGACACTGGGTGTGACTTGAACATATGTGAGACTTCAAAGCCCAACTTCCTCCAACAAGGCTGTACCTACTCCAATAAAACCACACTTCCTAATAGTGCCACTCCCTTTGGGGGTCATTTTCTTTCAAACTATCGGAGAGCCAAACATCAATGTTTGATTCTGTTTTAACCGGAGTAGAAACATCACTGTGGTCCCAGTTAGCTTGTCAGACATAGCAAGAAATACACACCCAGTCTCTTTACCAACCTCTCCCACTGGTATACCTCCAGATGACCAAATGCAAGCAGGCAGCCCTGTGGCAGACACAGCCAACCATCTTCTAATTATATTCCATTCTGACACCTTCCACCGTGAGGCTATGCTAGACTCCACAGCTGAGGACTTAGCCCCAAGATAGCCTTGCTTCAGATGTCAGTAGTAAGGCTCTGGTTTTGACATGTGTGTTTAGAGTTCCTCTAACTACCTCCTTAGAATCTATTAGTTGCTAGATTGACTTTTGCAACTCACTAAACACTTTACTCATGTTTTATCCATTTATCATCAAGGATGGGGCAGAGGATATGGAGGAACACCAGGGAGATGTAGAGGATGAGGCATGGGGAAAGATACTGGGTTCTCCTGTTTTGTGGGTGTACCACCTTCTGGCCCCTTCACGTGTTTCACTTCTGGAAAGTTCTTTAGACCCTGTCCTTCTGGGATCTATCTTACCGATGGACACTTCCTTAAGTGGGCGTGATTGGTACATCATTGGTGATTAGATGTCAACTTTACCCTCAGTTCTTCTATCCCTTCTAGAGGTTGGAGAGGCTGAAGTCCCTACTGTCTAGCTCTTTCTTTCTTGGTCTTTCTTGTTACCAGCTCCATCCTGAAACTGCATAGAGGCTTCCAGCTATCAGTCATCTCATTAGCTTACAAAAGGACACATTGGTGGATCTGAGAATTTTAGGAATCTGTGCCATGATGTCAGACAAAAACCAAATATGTATTTCACAATGTCACCTTTTAAAGGGGACTAAAATAGGAATATGTTTTAGGCCTTTGGAGTTCTTGGCTTCAGGGGTGTGCTGATACCATTGCTGTAGTGGGTGTTACAGCCATCCTTTTGTTGTTGTTTGAGACAGGGTCTCTCAGTCGCACTGGCTATCTTGGAACTCACTATGTAGACCAGGCTAGCCTCAAACTCCAGAGATATGCCTACCTCTGCCTCCAGAGTGCTGGGATTAAAGGTGTGCACCACTATGCACAGCTGGATGTAGTCATCTTTTGAGCCTTGAGTCACATGGCGAAAGTCACACCTATCTGATGGTTATCAGGTCATGAGTTCAGCCTCATTGCAGACGCATTCAGATCAGGGAAAAGTAGAGGCTACTCCTTGGTGACTCACTAACATGAGAACCATTGAACCAAATTTGGTGATCTACCAACCTGTACCTTCCCCTTAGCTGCATGCTTCTAACCTTGTAAAGCAGATGTGATCAGCATCCTACTTCAGATCCTCTAGGGAGTAGAACCTACCTCCCTCCTCCTTGGGAGGGCCAAGTTGTCACACTATTCCTACATGACTCTCTCCAGAGCAATATAACATGGCAATAAAAGTTTGTGTGTAGTGTGTGTAGTGTGTGTGTGTGTGTGTGTGTGTGTGTGTGTGTGTGTGTTTGAGTCAGGGTTTCTCTGTGTAACCTTGGCTGTCCTGGAACTCGCACTGTAGACCAGGCTGGCCTTGAATTCACAGAGATCGACCTGCCTCTGCCTCAAGTACTAGTATTAAAGACTTTTGTGTTTTTGTTATTTGTTTTTAATGAGCAAATGGGAATGATCCCACCAGGACATTTTCATTTTATCCAGAAATGAGACATGTCCTATACTTCTAGAGCTCATGGCTACCCACTTTTTTATGAGAAGAGGCCCTTGAAGAGCCCCATTGAGGACCCTAACCCAGAAAGGCATGGGTGGCCCGCATGCATTTTTAAAATAACTTAATTTTTTAAATATTATGTGCATTGGTGTTTTGCCTGCACGTACATCTGTGTGAGGGTGTTGGATCCCCTAGATTTGGAGTTACAGACAGTTGTAAGCTGCCATGTGGGTGCTAGGAATTGAACCCAGATCTTCTGGAAAATCAGCCAGTGCTCTGAACTGCTGAGCCATCTCTCCATCCTCGCCTTTTTAGTTCTGTGTTTGTTTGTTTGTTTGTTTTCCAAGATATAGACTTGGCTATCCTAGAACTTGCTCTGTAGACCAGGCTGGCCTTAAACTCATAGAGATCCATTCACCTCTGCCTCCCAAGTGCTGGAATTAAAGGCATGTGCCACCACCTCCTAGCTAAAATTTTTAATATTAAGTTTTTAAAATGTTTTTAAATTTTGCTTTATAATGTGTGTGTGTGTGTGTGTGTGTGTGTGTGTGTGCGTGCGCGTGTGTGTGTGTGTGCGCGCGCGCGCGCATGCAATACCTGAAGAGGCAGGAAGAGGGTGTTGGACCATTGGAGCTGGAGTTACATGTGTTTGTGAGTCACCTGATGTGGGTGCTGGGGACTGAACCTTGGTCTTTTGCAAGAGCATCAAGTGCTCCTAACTGCTGTGCTATCTTTCCAGCCTCTATATCTGGTTTTTTGAAATATACATTCCCTTGACATTTTGCTTAGAGAGTCCAAGGTCACAGAACTCATCTGCTTCATCAGCTACTGGAGATGCCCTGTTGTACTGCAGGGAGCAGTAAGTTTCCAGATCAGCATAACCAGTGAATGTGCTGGAAGAGTCCCTTGAGAAGTCAAGCTGAGCAATTCCTTTCTTCTCTTTGTTTTTCTGTTAGAGGGAAGGCAGAGTCTTCCCTAAAGTACCTTCATGAAGGTAAGGAGAATTAGAAGCCTGGGGCCTGTCAATGGTGGCTTGTGCCTTTAATCCCAGCATTCAGGAGTCAGGGGCAGGTGAGACATCTGGGGGGAAAAAAGACTTAGAAGCCTGGGAAGACCATGTAGTGTCTTTGTGCCTCTAGGACCAAGAGCCTGGAGGAAGCTGGAAACATTTGCTTTAGCTAGAGCTGGAAGAGATATTCCCATTGTGTCATCAGGGCTGTGCTCCCAGCTCCTAATAATTTTGACTGAATGAAAGCCTACCAGTTCATATTAATTTTCTGTTCTCCAAAAAAAGCATCAACAGGGGCTGGAGAGATGGCTCAGAGGTTAAGAGCACTGAGTGCTCTTCCTGAGGACCTGAGTTCAATTCCCAGCAACCACATGGTGGTTCACAACCATCTGTAATGAGATCCGGTGCCCTCTTCTGGCGAGTGTATACTTAATTAATAAATAAATTAAAAAAAAAGAAAAAAGAAAGCATCAACAACCCTTCTCCCTCCCCATGACATGATGGCCATGGCTCCTGTCAGGGAAGAGACTCCTGCAGGAATACCATGTTCCTGGAAAGAGAAATGTGAATCCAGCCAGCTGAAGTGACTATCTTCCTCTGTGACCAAGTGACCAAGATCCACCATCTCAGAGTGCATCTCCCCTTCCCTGGGGCATCAGCATGCAAGGATTCAAAAACCTTATCCTGAAGAAACAAAACAGAGAACAGAAGCTCTTTCCTTAAACTGGCAGGTTCCTTGTCTCTGGAGCTGTTTGTGATCTGTACTAGTTACTTCCCAGAGTGAATGTCTTCATCCACTGTGGGCTCAGGAATGAAGGGTAATCGTTTGTAGCTCATGTAGCAGGCAGCAGCAGCCAACAAGCATGTCTCATCTGCCTCTGGGCTAGGGGACTTAGGTATCATGTGTGGCTTGTTTGCTTTCTCTCTCTCCCCCTCTCCCCCTCTCTCCTCCCTCTACCCCTTCTTCCCCCCTCTCCTCCCTCCCCTCCCTTCCTTTCTTTTTCTTTGTTTTTTTTTCGAGACAAGGTTTCTCTGTGTAGTTTTGGTGCCTGTCCTAGAACTCGCTCTGTAAGCCAGGCTGGCCTCGAACTCACGGAGATCCGCCTGCCTCTGCCTCCCGAGTGCTGGGATTAAAGGTGTGCGTCACTACCACCTGGCCCCTTCCTTTCTTTTTAAATTGTTTTTACATCCTGACCATTGTTTCCCCTTCCTCCTCTCCTCCCAGTCCCTCCCAGACCACCTCCCCTCTGCCCCCCACCCTCACCCCCCAACCCATCTATTCCTCCATTTCTCTTCAGAAAAGGGCAGGCCTTCCATGGATATCAATCAGATGTGACATATCAAGACTAGGCACCTCCCCTAGCATTAAGGCTGGACGAGGCAACCGGTATGAAGGAAAGGGTCCCAAAAGCAGGTAGCAGAGTCAGAGGCAGCTCCTGTTCCCACTGTTAGGAGTCCCACAAGAAGACCAGGCTACACAACTGTAACACATACAGAGGGCCTAGGTTAGTCCCATGCAGGCTTCCTGGTTGTCAATTCATTCTCTGTGGGCCCCTATGAGCCCAGGTTAGTTGGTTCTGTAGGTTTTCATATGGTGTTCTTGACCCCTCTGGCTCCTACAATCCTTCCTCCCCTCTTCTGCAAGATTCCCTGAGCTTTGCCCAGAGACCTAGGATAGAACCAAACATGACTGGCAAAAAAAGCGGGGATGGGGGTAGGGGAGAGGCAGTGGAATGATTTCCAGTGATATTCTGCTATACTCATAGATTGACACCTCGCTCAATTGTCATCAGAGGCTTCATCCAGCAACTAAAGGAAACAGATGCAGAGACTCACAGCCAAACTGTTTAATTATTTTTCCATTTATTTATGTATTTATTTTATATAGATGGGTGTTTGCCTGCATGTATATCTGTGTACTACATGTGTGTAGTGCCCAAGGAGGCCAGAAAAGGGTGTTGGATCTCCTGGGGCTGGAGTAGTTATAGATAATTGTGAGCTGCTATGTGTGTGTGCTGGGGATCCATGTCCTCTGGAAGAGCAGCCAGCTCTTAACTGCTGAGCTATCTAGCCCCATGTGTAGCTTTCTTAACTGTATTGTCTTACATGGGCTCCAGCTGGCATATCCACCTGCTCCTCCCCTGCTGTGGTGGGCACAAGGCTGTGGGTGAGACAGTTTATGACATCAGTGAAGAGGTAGTTCCAGTGCCTGTGGAATACTAGCCTGTTCTGGGCCTGCCCTTGCTGACACCCATGCCATCTAGTGTAGGCTACTCTCAGTGGGTACATCAGGCTGCTCCTACTGTGGGCAGCTGGAAGGCTTCATTAGCAACCCCTCCATGGCCCCTTCTGTGAGCCTAGACAGACTCCACCCCAGCCAGTACAGGTGGCCAGCTCTTGAGTCCAGGGGACTTCAGAGCTGCCCAGATAAGGAAGGACTGTGTCAAGGGTTAGTCCAGAAGGTTGGGTCAGTAGTGCCCGAGACAGTGACCCGAGAAGGACAGTGGCTGAAGGAGGGCAGTGGTCGCTGTGTCTGACTTTGTGCACATTTATAGCCCCACCCCCACCCCCGGGGGTGGGAGCTGCAGAGAAAGGTGATTCAAAGAGGGCATCTTATCCTTGTGCCTGGGAGGCCAAGTGTGGGAGGAACAGATGCTCTCTGGGATACCCAGAAGGCAGAAGGTCACAGCTCATCTGCTGGCAGCTAGCCTCACAGATGGCCCTTCCAAAGACACACAGTGCTTACACAGGCTCTGAGGCTCAGCCAGTATACTCTTTAAGGGCATGACCTTGCATAGTCTAGCCCCTGTAGAAACAAAACGCATGCAGAGTACCTGGCTACTCTCGGAACATTCCTGGAAACTTCTCTCCTCAGCTGGCTCACCCATATCGAACGAAGGTCCTGAGGGCCATGGAGACAGTGCTGAGCAGTCATATCCACGAGCTGGACAAGGACACTGCTGGCGTTGTCATCCTCCTGGCTTCCAGTGAGATGACTAGGACCAAGGTGAGGGCCTGCGGCCTTGTAGGCTGGGCGGGACAGCTTCTTTGGCCTCCATCCCATAGTGCCTGGAACAGGGCTGGAGTGTGACTGGCAGAGACCCCTCGGTCCTGTGCACCCCCTAGGGGCAGAGGCGAAAGCAGAGGACAAAGCACCTGCACTCCTAGCGTGAGTTAGGGAACCTGTGCTCAGGCTAACGGCTGCGTGCAGCCCTCTTCATCATCAGGCCGCACCTCAGCAGTCCTTCCTGCCACGCTCTGTGGCTTCGCTCATAGGCATCAGGCCTACAGAAGGGAGGTGGGCTGAAGGCTATGCCATGTGGTCTCTGACCTGTACTCCTAGGAACGCTGGAACACAGCAGCTTTCCCTTCTCCAGGCTCCCCTAGGGCAGAGCAGGGTTTGCTTGTGTCTCTTGAGAGGCTCAGGGAGAGTTCAACCTAGCGATTCTTTGGGGTGCAGGAGCTGGACTGTGACTGGCAACAGGCAGCGAGCAGCGTCCTGGTGGCTGTGGGGAAGCGATATATCAACCAGGTGATGGAGGAGGTGCTCAGCAGGTTCCAGCCTGGTGTTCTGCCGCACTCCTCAGTGTTGTACACACTTGCCAGCCTCTCATCGTCCAATGGTAGGTGCCATTGTGATTCGGGGTCCTTGATGTCCCTGAGTAGTTTGGGGGCCTCTGAGGACTACCCGGGGTTCTGGGTCTCATGCCTGAAGCTGGGAAGAGTACTTCTGTGGGCCCCTTCAAAGTCCTGAGGGAGGGGTGGATGGGAAGGGGCTGGGCCTGCAGCCCTGTGACAGCCTCTCTCTTACAGCATTTGGAATGGTTCCCTTTCTGCCGTCCATCCTAAGTACCATGCTACCCATGCTGGGTATGGCCAAGCAGGATGCACTGAGGGTGGTGTTCTGCTGTGGTAAGACAGTGGGCATTGCCCATCTCCTTCACTTTCTGAACTGGAGCCCCTCTTGGGAAGCTGTGTACAAAGATACCCTTTGTGGTTGGTGCCATTGAGGTGGGTGTGGGCCGTCTACTAGTGAGGTAGGGCTCAGTTGGCCAAGCCACTGCTGAGGTGAGGCTGGGTATGGCCTGTACTCACAGATACAGCCTCTGCCCCATTACTGCCTCTTTCTGATGCTGGGGATGACCTCTCTGACCCCTGTGTTTTATTTAGAAGCCTAAATAGGCCTGGAGAGTGGGAAGAGTCTTTTCTCAGAGCATCGCTTCCATTTTTATACCACATGTTCCCAACCTGCAGAGTGGACCATTCGCTTGGTATCTCAGACCCATGGTGGGGAAGGACCACATTCAGTGTCTTCCTACTGTTTTCCTGTGGCCTGGGTCTGCAGCCATCTGTGTGCTTGCAGGGGACCATGGACAGGTTGTGGCCTGTCACTTTGGTAGAAGGGGAGGTCAGAGACCCTGTGCTTCACAGACATGGCCT
The DNA here is from genome assembly GCF_903995425.1 of Onychomys torridus. Classification (NCBI taxonomy): domain Eukaryota; kingdom Metazoa; phylum Chordata; class Mammalia; order Rodentia; family Cricetidae; genus Onychomys; species Onychomys torridus. Next base: position 41,567,960 of record NC_050458.1, read on the forward strand.
TGGGCTTCCTGAGTGTTCAGAACCCCTGACAGCAATGCTGTGGTTCTGATGCCTGGTAGGAAGGGTGCACCCAGGCCTTTCTAGGACCCTCATGCCTCAGTCAGGATCCTTTATTCATGCCCGGCCCTCCCAAGTGGGGTCTGTTAGAGAGCTCTTGAGTTCTCTGCCTTTTTCCTGCCTCTTCTCCCAGCAGTAAAGTTCAGCAGGTTCTGGGGCTCCTACCACCTCTCCTCAGTCATTGCACTCCCATCTGTCTTGCCCTGCCTTGGCTGTGCCACTGTCTGTGAGATATCCCTTCTTCCTAGTCCCTTTCTGCCTGGGAATGAGAGCAGGGCCAGGTCAGTGGCAGAAATCCTGCTTGACGTAGTTTGGGATGAATAGGAGATTTGTAATAGAGTAGGTGTTACACGAATGTTAAATGCTCTTATAATTAAAAACAAACAAACAAACAAACAAACAAACGGAGCCAAATATTGGGGTAAATGCTGGAAGATCAGAGAGACAAAGGAACAAGCCACTGCCACGTCTCACCTCTAGGACTCCTCAGCCTGGAAAGGTTCTCTAGTGGAAAGGCTCTCTGCCAAAAAGCTTTCCTGTCTCCTCACACCTTATATACCTTTCTCTCCCCAACCACATCACTTCCTTTTTAGTGCTGGGATTAAAGGCGTGTGACTTCCCAAGCAAAGGCATGAGATCTCAAGTACTGGGATTAAAGGTGTGTGTCATCACTGCCTGGCTCTGTTTCTCTCCTAGATTGAGTCAATCTCATATAGTCCAGGGTGGCTTTGAACTCACAGAGATCCAGACAAATCTCTGCGGGTGCTAGGATTAAAGGTGTGTGCCACCACTGCCTGGCATCTATGTTTAATCCAGTGGCTTGTTCTGTTCTCTGATCTTCAGGCAAATTTTATTAGGGTGCACAATACATCACCACATGTAGGCACAGTGTGTGCTTCAGTAAACACACATTCAGACCCAGAAGGTGCTAGATACAGGTGACAGGGCCTCGTCCAGGTAGAGACTAGAGATTCTCCAACAAAAAGAGGAAGGAAATTCTGTGTTCTGAGCATTTGGTATTCATGTTGAGTACTCGCTGCTTTGTGGCTCTCCTGAAAAACAAATAGTGGGGATGAGCCTGGCCTCCAGGAAGATGCCCTCCAATTCCTGCTGTGTGGGCGCCTCTCATGCTGTAGCAGCTAGGCTCTACCAAAATGAACTCCTTTGAGGGGGGTGCAGGGTCTTATGTCTCACAGACCTGGCTATGTAGCTGAGGATGACGTTTAACCTCTGGTTCTCCTGCTAGAATTACCGACATGCAACCATTCCTTGGTTTCTGTGGTAATAGGCTTGGACCCAGAGGTTTGTGCATGCTCTGCAAACACTTGATCAGCTGAGCTACAGTCCCCAGCCCTGATTTGTGTTCAGAGAGAGGATCTCTGAATTTGAAGTCAATTCTGCTACCTCGGCTTCCTGATTGCTGAGACATTGGCTAAAGTCATCTAGGCTTAGCAGGCTAGAATGCCTCCTACCTGTACTGCTCACATCAGGCATCCTTTGTTTGCTACTGGAGGACACAGTAGTCCTGTGGCCAGAACAGCCTCAGTCAGGCCTCCCAGGCTAGGTGTGGCTGAGGTTGACGGCATTACAAAAGCAGAAGGCAGTGAATAGCAGTCTAACAGGAGGCCCTCCGTGGCAGAGGAGCTGATAGAAAGGTCTCAGATGGGCAGGGTTGCAGCCTGCCTGGCTTGCTGCCTGAGATGGCAGGCAGCACACAAGTCCCACCTCTGAGGAAGGGCAAGTAGGAAGGTGGCAACAAGAGAAACACAAACTGTGGCTGGGAAATTAGCGTTTGGGGAAGAGAAAACCACCAAAAGAAAGGCTCTGTCACTAGCATCCCAGGGAGAGAACAGGGGAGAGTGCACTCATGACGCAAGAGGATGTCACCATCCATTGGGGAGCTACAGTCAAAAGAAGATTAAATCAACCTATCCATTTCCAGAGAAATGGAAAACATCATGGAATGATTGGAGGTTGAAGAAACGTCTGGGGAATATGGCAGAATTCAGAGTTGTAGGAACAGGAAAATAGAGAAGAAAGGGTTGGTGGGTAAGACCCTGGAGTCTACATTCCAGTGACAGACACCTGGGAAAGAAAACAGAGAAGGATGTGTGTAGTCCCATGACTCCATGATCAGAAGATACACCTGCCATCTGACTGAGAGGGTGAGACAAAGGCTTTCCAGAGAAATGGGTCTCGGAAATGTATTTCATCCATTCTTCCCTAGAGCAGATGAAGGGTGTGATGCTCAGAGGTGGCGTGAACTGAGGAGGAGGATGCCCAGGTGATGGCATTCTTCTATGGTGGAAGGAGGCTAGGGTGAGTGGCCAGTGATACCATTCCTCAAGGCTGTGTGCATGACAGACCCCTGCAGAACCGACAGACACCCGTGTAAGAGGATCTGAGTGCAGGGACAGCAGAGCTCCTCTAGGAGATTAGTGTTGTGAGGAACCAGCTCTGAAGTGCCGGGCTGGAAGTTCAAAAGGACACGTCACTGGGAGAACCTGTTGCACTTGAGAGAAGCTGGTGGCTGCTGCTTCCCAGAAACAGGACATTGGCGTCGGGGTGGACCTCTTTCATCCTGAGTATATGCAACTGATTAAAGATCAAAATCTAACGAGTTGTGAGGACTTTACTTCTGGAAATACAATTACCTGCTATTTGAAAACTGTTCTTGTCCCTGAAGAGCACTCTAACTAAGACCCTTCAGATCAGAAGGAAGAGCCTTGGGGCTGAGAGGAGCTGAGGAGTAACAAGTCTCCTGCAGCCTCCAGGCCCTTTTGGTCTTAATGTCAGCAGCCAAGAGTGGTGGGAGTTGAGGCCATTGCCCACCTGAACAGAACCCCAGAGGCCCGTGCTCTGGGAAAGGGAGACTGACCCATGAGCATTTCACTAGGGACTCTGGTGGGAAGGCAGTTTTTCGTTTTCGTTAGTTTGTTTTGTTTTCTTCCTTCATTTCTTTTAAATTCTTTCTCTTGAGAGTTTGTCGCTGTGATTTATCCCTGTATCAGTGAAGGGTTCAAATCTCTCTCTCTCTCTGAGACAGGATTTCTCTGTGTAACAGCCCTGGCTGTCCTGGAACTCGCTTCGTGTACCAGGCTGGCCTCAAATTCACTGAGATCCGCTTGCCTCTGCTTCTCAAGTGCTGGGATTAAAGGTGTGTGCCACCACTGTCCAGAAAGTTTATTTCTCTTTTTGGACTGGATTGGAGGCCTTGGTTGAGGCTCTGCTTCACAAGTGGGTTGAGTTAGTTGTATCCTCTCGCCACCGTCCTGTGGTCAGCCACGACTGTCCTGGGCACTGGCTGGGGGAGCCGCTGGCTGTGGTGTCGATGTCCCAACATGAGCATGTAAGAGTGTCAGCCACCATCATGTGCGTGTCAACTTAGCGCAGTGCAGGCTCAGGGCGATTTTGGAATGACCCAATGGAGGCACTGAGACAACAGAGTGAAGAAATAGAGGAATGAACAAGCCATAAAAAAAGAGTTCTGTGAGAGAACAAAAGACTAAATAAAAGCATCGGAAGCTAATTTTCCTCCGAGAAGTGGGTGGTGTAGGTACACAAGGAGAATGGTCATAGGGCCAGAGTCTAAGGACACCCTGAGGGCAGCACCCAGCAAGAGCCTTTGAGACTCAGAGGATCAAGGGAGAGGGATAGGCGGAACAGGCAGCAAACATGTTGCCAGCTCGCTCCCTCTTTGGAGGATGAGAATCCTCATCCCAGAAATACAGCAGATCCGAAGTGGTCCATGCCGCAATCTAGATACCACAAAGTAACGTCTGGAAAAGGTTGACCATCCAGAGCACATCCTCTTCCTGGGACCCTGAACCTAGCGTGGCAGGAAGTAGCGACTGTGGTAAAGCTGTTTGTGAGTCACCGCTGTGAGGGCTCAGGAGGGTCAGAAGACTCCTAAAGCTGTGGAGGTTCCTAAGCCCATGTGAGGCCACACCAGCAACAAAGCGGCCACAGGACATGTGATCATTGATGCTCAGTACTGGAAACAAAGGAGGTAGCCTGCGAATCCTGTGGACAAGACCATGTGCATTATGGCTATCTATACAGAGGCTTCAGGAACATCCTTCCATTTGCCCTGATATGGGCTGAGCCACTCCTGTGCAAAAGGAAAAGGGTCAGTTCCCAGGTTCTTTTTATGGTCTGAGGATTAACATTTACATGAGGATGCCCATTTACCACTCTACCTATGCACCATCCATCAGACGGTTTTGGATTATATGAAGGTCGCTTCGGCAAGATGTGAGCCCTTGACTGGTTCCAGAGAGTGGGAAGCACAGAGATTTCTGCCTCAGTGCCCACCTCGTCCCTGTAGCTCTGTTGCATTCTCTCATGGCCCAGACCTGTGTCTTGGGCTCTAATCCTAGCCATATCTTTTGTACCTCTCCTATGACTGCCCACAGTAACTCAGAGCCTCTGCTCTACCCGCCTCTGTCCCCATTCAGGCCTCAGGGCATAGCCAAGGAAGGCATGAGGAATAGCCCTGGCATCCTGTGCCCATCCACATAGGCCTGGAACCTCTTTCCTGTTTCTTCTTGCCCTTACACTGGGCCTTGTGCAGTATGGAGCACGATCGGGGGAGGGGCACAGTGCTTCCTTCTTTTGTCTCCAGGGTAGACATGTGGGGTGCAGCGGCGGAGGCAGTGGGGGGACGGGGACAAGGCTGTTGGAGCAGAGTGTTGTGGATTGGCACTGTCCTGGAGGCTCGGGGGAACATGTTCCTTCCTTTTTCCCTATTCTGGTAGTATGGTCGGAAGCCTCTTGTGGCATCTAGGAGCCTGAGCTTTCACTCCCCTCCGCCCTCTGCTTCTGTTACACATGGCTGCCTTCTCCCAGTCTCTTCTATTTTCAAGTCAGGGCTAGGGCCACTCTCCTCCATGAGACCTTGTCCTGACAGGCCTGCACTCACCCTGTTGTCACAGAAGGCCAGATTCTGGGGTCCCAGAGGAGCATTTGGGGAGAACTTCTGTTTGTCCTGGTGTAGTCCAGGGGTCCCCACCTAACCAGCACCTGCTGGTCTGGGCACCATGCAGACTGTCTGGGGAGTTCGTGGGCAGCACTGGGGAGCCAGTGTGGGATATGTCAGGAGTTGCTCTCTCTGGGGCCCTCACAGCCCTGCAGCACTTCAGTGAAAGCACCCTGGAGTACCTGGCCAACCTGGACCAAGCCCCAGACCCCACAGTCAGGAAGGACACCTTTGCTGCCGACATCTTTGGCGCCTATGACGTTCTTTTCCACCACTGGCTGCAGAGTCGTGATGCCAAGGTACAGCTATGACCCATCGGGCCAAGGCTCAGCCCTGAGGCCTCCTTCTGCCTTTGCCCTTTCTCTCTGCCAGGGTGGTCCTAAGGGAGGAAAGGTGCCCAAGCTCCCTGCCCAGGAGGTGGTGAAGAACCCCTACATCCACTGGAGTCAGCCTGTTCTAAACTTGGTCTTGAGGCCTGGTCATCGTAGCCCCTATGGCGTCTGTTCTCTCCCCTGAGACTTGGTCCTAGCTGGCCACATCTGACCTCTTGCCATAGTTGCCCCATAGATGGACTAGTAGCCACCAGGCTTGCCTGTTAGACCTGGGATTCAAAGCCATGAGCAGACAGGGAGTCCTTTGCCGTCTCTTCAGCTCCGGCTTGCAGTGGTGGCGGCTCTGGGCCCCATGAGCCACCTGCTTCCCAGTGAGAAGCTGGAAGAACAGCTCCCTAAGCTCCTCCTCGCGACACTCGGCCTCTACAAGAAGCACGCGGAGACCTTTCAGATATCCAAGGTAGGGGGAGGGCACAGCAACCCTAACTTAAAACTCCGTGTTGGGTTATGAGGTGAGTGGCTTCCTCTCTACTAAGCACTGGATGGGAGCCTGGGGACTTGCACCTCTACCTGCCATACAGACCTTTCTTAATCTGCCCCCAAATTCTGGAGGTTAAGGTATATCTTCTTCATTTGGGTCATAAAAGGGATTGGTGTTCGCCTGGACTGCTTCCTAGGGCCTCATTTCCCTCTTGTGGGGCAGAAGGTGGACCGACGCCATCTCCTTCCTGTCTTGAACAGAGCCTGGGACAAATTCTCGAGGCAGCTGTGAGTGTGGGTAGCCGCACACTGGAGGTTCAGCTAGATGCCCTGTTGGTGGCCCTTCATGCTCAGGTAGGCTGGAAGATGAGTACTTGGGGAGGTGGATTTTGTGGAGGTGGACCCTTCAAAGTGAGGTGCCCAATGGGAGCACAGGGAGCATGATTTGGAGTGGGTGCTTCAGTCCCACAGCCGCACAATGGGCTTCCTGAGCATCACGTGGGTGTGGCCTCCAGGGATGAGGCACCATCTTCCAGCCCAGCAGTCTGTGTTTCTTCTCTATTGCTGTGACACAATAGCATGGCTAAGACAACTTACAAAGGAAAGTGTTTGGGGCTGGAGAGATGGCTCAGGGGTTAAGAGCATCTACTGCTCTTCCAGGGGACCTGGGTTTGAGTCCCAGCACCCATGTCAGGCATCTCACTTCCGCCTATAATCCCCTATAATCCAGCAGGAGGGGTGGGGATCCCACTCCTTCTTCTGGCATCCATCCCCACATGTACACTGCAAACACTCATAAGACACATACAGATGTCTGGATAAATAACAAAAGTTAAAAATTATAAAAAAAAAAGAAAGTGTTTAATTGAGTTTAAAGTTTCAGGGAGTTCGAGTCCATGATGATGGGTAAAAGCTTGGTTACAGGAACAGCTAAGAGCTCACATCTTGATCTACAGGTAGGAGACAGGGTATTAGTCAGTGTTCTCTAAAGAAACAGAACCGTTAGAGTGTGTGTGTGTGTGTGTGTGTGTGTGTGTCTGTCTGTCTGTCTGTCTGTGATTTACTAGCATGGCTTACAGGCTGTGGTCCAACTAGTCCAACATTGACTGTCTGCTGATGAAAAGGCCAAGGGTCTAGTAGTTGTTCAGTCCTTGAGACTGGACGTCTCTACAGTCCCAATTTGGTGCTGGAGTCCAGGGGAAATCTGAGTGAGCTGCCAGACTTCAGTCTGTGTTGGAATTCTGAAGTGGATTCTAACAGCAGTGAAGGAATGCCTTGGGAGCAGGACAGATAAACTTTCTAGTGACAGTGAGAGCAAGCAGGGAAAAAGCAAAAACTTCTTTCATCCCTGGCCTTTTATGTAGCCTGCCACCAGGAGATGTGGCCTAGATCCAGTGTGGTTCTTCTTACCTCAAATGCTCTAATCAAGAAAATTCTTGAGCCAGGCGGTCGTGGCGCACGCCTTTAATCCCAGCACTCGAGAGGCAGAGCCAGGTGGATCTCTGTGAGTTTGAGGCCAGCCTGGTCTACAGAGCAAGACCCAGGACATGTACAAAGCTACACAGAGAAACCCTGTCTCAAAAAAAAAAAAAAAAAAAAAAAAAAAAAAAAAAAAAAAACCAAAAGAAAAAGAAAGGTGGTTTTTTTTTTTTTTTTTTTTTTGTGGAGCTGAGGATTGAACCCAGGGCCTTGTGCTTGCTAGGCAAGCACTCTACCACTGAGCTAAATCCCCAACCCAAAAGAAAATTCTTGCCGGGCGGTGGTGGCGCACACCTTTAGTCCCAGCACTCGGGAGGCAGAGCCAGGTGGATCTCTGAGTTCGAGGCCAGCCTGGGCTACAGAGTGAGTTCCAGGACAGGCTCCAAAGCTACACAGAGAAACTCTGTCTCGAAACGCCCCCCCCCCCCAAAATTCTTTACAGTCAAACCCAGCTTCTTATTGTTTTTTGTTTGTTTATGTGTATGGATGTTTTACCTGCACGCGTGTCTCTACTACCAGCGTCTGGTGCTTGTGAGGATGTCAGATCCCTGATCTCTGGTATTACACATGGTTGTGAGCTGCCATGTGGGTGCTGGGAATTGAAGAGCAGCCATTGCTCTCAACCACTGATCCATCTCTCCAATCTACAGTTGCTTAGGTTTTAGATAATTCCAGATATAGTTGACAACCAGGATTAGCCATCACAGAGGCAAGGAGACCTAACTGGAAATTGTGTGAGTCTTTTTGAAACCTCAAAGCCCACCTCAGTGACGCACTTGTTCCAACAAAGCCACACCTCCTAATCCTTCCCAAATAGTTCGAACAACTGGGGAAGTATTCAAACATATAAGCCTATGAGGCCACTCTCATTCAGATCACCACATACAGGAACCCCTGGATGGAGGCAGCAGGAGTGGCATCCAGCAGGATAGAGTGTGGCACTGAGGCTGGCCAAGGAGGTCTCAGAGGGAGTTTCAGCATAGGCACTGGATTATAGTGGTAAGAAGAGGCCTGAGGCTGCTTTGGTCTACTAAGGAATTGAGCAAGAGAGGAGACACATGGGGTACCATGAGTCACAAGATTCCATTGCAGGAAGTACTTCTGTGAGAAGTCATCTGGCTCGGCATCCTCCCTGTGGGTCAGGAAGACTGAGAAAGCTGCTGTACACAGTGTGACCCAGCAGAGGGAACATGGATCTGTGGAGCTTTGTTGTTAGGAAAAGAGTAGAAAGGTGGAAAGGGGTCTTGGTGAGCCTTCAAGGAAGCTTTCTTTTCTAATGTATATGTATACATTTATATATATTCATATCTATAAAACAAAAGTTTGAAGCTTTCATTTAGCTTAGGTTGTAAAAGCTGACTACATGGGAAATCCAAGACAAAGTAAGGTTGGTTGCATTGTTCTCCCTCTCTCTTTCTTGTCCTTTTGTTTGTTTGTTTTTGTTTTGTTTTGTTTTTCAGACAGGGTTTCTCTGTGTTGCCTTGGCTGTGCTGGAATTCACTCTGTAGACCAGGCTGGACTTGAACTCAGAGATTCCCCTGCCCCTGCCTCTGGAGTGCTGGGATTAAAGGTGTGAACCACCACCCAGTTTACATTGTTCTCTTTTTTTTGTTGTTGTTTTGTTTTGTTTTTCAACATAGGGTTTCTCTGTGTAGCTTTATGCCTTTCCTGGAACTCGCTCTGTAGACCAGGCTGGCCTCGAACTCACAGAGATCAGCCTGCCTCTGCCTCCCGAGTGCTGGGATTAAAGGTGTGTGTCACCACTGCCCAGCTACATTGTTCTCATTTTTTTTTTTAATTTTTTTTTTTAAGATTTATTTATTTATTATGTATACAGCATGTATGCCTGCCCGCCAGAAGAGGGCGCCAGATCTCGTTACAGATGGTTGTGAGCCACCATGTGGGTCTGGGAATTGAACTCAGGACCTCTAGAAGAGCAGCTGGTGCTCTTACCTCTGAGCCATCTCTCCAGTCCCCCTCTTTTTTTGAGACAGGGTCTTACGCAGCATAGGTCTTGAACTTATAGGAATCCTTCTTGACTCCATTTCTGGAATGCTAGAATTACAGATCTGTACCACCACACCTGGCACTATGGCAGCTTTTGTATCCCTCATTTTGACAGATGCAAGCTACATCCTCTAGCTCCTGGGCCTGGGTGAGACCTCCTGTGGCTCTCTTCTTCAGCCCCTGCCTTCCTGCAGTTTTGAGCTCGGCCTCCAGACTGCTCAGCCACCACGGCTGCTGCTTGGTTGCTTCTGCCTGTGTCACTGTCATACTTTCTCTGCCGTCGCTCTCCTGTCACCCCCAGCCCAATTACTAAAAGTGATCCAGAACAGACCACTTGAGGGGAGCCTTTTATTGGACCTGTCTACCAGGCTTTTTCATTTAGGCCACCAACCAGCTCCCAAATCTTGACATGGAGACTTAGTTTTGAATGCTCAGCCTAGCTCAGTCTCATTTCTGGCTAGCTCTTTTTTTTTTTTTTAGCTAAATCCCCAACCCCCTGGCTAGCTCTTTTAACTTAAATTAACTTGTTTATCTACCTTTTGCCTCAGGGCTTTTTACTTTTCTTTCCTCTGTATATCTTACTTTAACTGCTTCTCACGTCTGTTTGGCGCCTGCCTGGCTTCTAGCCCTGGGCGTCTCCCTCCTCCTTCTCCTCCTCCTCCTCCCCTCTTCCTTCTCCTCCTTTTCCTCCTCCTCCTCTTCCTTCTCACCCTAGATTTCTATTTATTCTCTTTGCCTGCCAGCCTTGCCTGTCCTCCCTCTCCTGCCTAGCTATTGGCTGTTCAGCTGGGGTTTTTTTGTCTTTTTGTTTTTTGGGTTTTTTTTTGTATGTGGAGCTGAGGATCGAACCCAGGGCCTAGTGAGCGCTCTACCACTGAGCTAAATCCCCAACCCCAGCTGTTCAGCTTTTTATTAGACCAATCAGGTGCCTTAGGCAGGTCAGGTGAGATAAATGTAACATATCTTTAAATAATTAAACAAATGAAGCATAAACAAATGTAACACATCTTTACATAATTAAACACACATCCTTACACTGTTAAACAAATATAGCATAAACAAATGTAATGCACCTTTACACAGTTAAAGAAATATTCCACAGCAGGCCTGATGTTGCATAGACCATTTGGGTCTCTCTTGGCTGACTCAACAAATAATTCAAACAGCTTACTTATCCATGTAATATATAGCCAGAAGAGAGGCATTTATACCAATCACAGCAAACTTCCCTTACAAATAAAGGCTTATGTTCATAGGAATCATAGCTTTGGCCCTTTGTTACCTGTCATAACATTTCCTCTCTGGTAGGCCACCAGGGGACCCGCTTCCTCTCTGGTCCAGGTAGAAGTAGTTGCAGGATCATCTAGAGTTCACCAAGGTTATAACAAAAAGTCAAGTGTAAGCTTTTAAATAGTTCTGACAGGGTCTGTACCTTCAGGAGCCAGAGCAAGCAGCATATTGTATAGCTTCTTCAAGATGTCTGTGGAGTGTTCATGATGGTCAGTGCTGGCATAAGGTAGGATGGCTGGCTGTTTGGCTGACAGTCATTTTATCACAAGGGAGAATCCAAAAATTGCCAAAAGTTGGGGAATCCAAGTGCTCTCGAATATTAAGGACCAGCTTTAATAATCTTCTTCCCAGGGGCCCAGAAGAGAAGCTACAAACGGCAAGCATTAGTTTTGGGAAAAGAATCTAAGTACACCGAGTTCTTTTGTCCATCTACTTCTATTATTCTGGGATAAAATTCTGTCTACACAGCTTCAGTTCTGCTCTCGTGCCTAGCTCCTTTCTTGCCTGATTTCTCTCCACCTTTATCTGCCGTCCTCTAAGTGCTATCTTAATTCTCTCGTCTTAGTCCCCCCATCTAGATTCTCATCCAGAATCCTCTCCCATCTCCTTCTTTCTCACCTTCTTCTTCATCTTGTTCTTCCCCATCTGGCTCTTCCTCTTCTTCCATCTTGTTCCTCTGGTACTCTCTTCTAGCCCTTCAATATAGTTCTTCCCCATCTCTGTTCCTTCCTCTCCAGTTCTTACCATCTAGTTCTTCTATTCTCTTTTCTCTTTTCCATCTCGTCCTTGCTCTGAAAATAAAACTGCCTTTTATCCCTTGGCCCCTTATCTCTCCAAGCTATCGCTGCTCCCACAGTTTCTGGTGGGGGGAGGGGGGATGGGGGGCACGGGGGAGTGTGCTCAGTCGCTAGGCAACTTGGCTAGGCAACTTCCATCAAAGCTAGATGTACCTGTAAGTAGGAACCCTTTAGTGAGTTAATTGTTAAGGGAGATCTAAAACTACAAATAAGACTTTAGAAAGGAGGAAGTAAAGCTTAATTGGCCCAGCTGCCAGACCTTCTCACACAGGTAGCCTGGATGATTAAGTCTGTTCTTAGAGAGTACAGAAGTATCCCTGATAAGATACTTTCATCCATCCAGGGATGGACCTGGCCGGTTGCTGCCAATGATGATAATTACAGAGAGGCTTGAACTGGGGTTCTGACTGTGCGTAGCTGTCAGCACAGAAGGTTATCTATATGTTCCATTAGTAGAGGGGAAATTGGGCCCAATGAATGATGGAAAAGCTACAACAGCACACGAGAAACTCATAGTAGGAAACAGCTGCTGGACTCATGAGACAACTGAGTGAGTGAAGCTGCTTGCCACTCAAGCTGCAAGACACGTCCGCTCCCTGGAACCCCCATAGAGGTAGAAGGAGAGAACCGACTGCGTTGAGTTCTTCTCTGATCTCCGCAGCCATAGCACATATACACCCCTCTCCCGGCACTAATAATGATTCTAAGTAAATACTTTTTAAAAAGAAGTTATTGGTGCTGGCGAGCCAGCAGCTTAGTACACTTGCTGCTCTTCCACAGGATCTGAGTTCAGTTCCCAGCATCCACATGTTGGCTCATAACCTGTGACTCTAGGTCCAGAAGATCCAGTGCTGGTACCAGACACATATTTGATGCACATACATACATGTAGGAAAAATAAAACTCATATATAAAATACAAATAATTTTTTTTTGGTTTGGTTTGGTTTTTTGAGATGGGGTTTCTCTGTGTAGTCCTGGCTCTCTTGGAACTTGCTTGTAGACTAGGCTAAGAATTTACCAGGCTAAGTGTGGTGGCACAAGCATTTAATCCCAGCACTTGGGAGGCAGAGGGAGAGGAATCTCTGAGTTCGAGGCCAGACTGGTCTACATAGAGAGTTCCAGGACAGCCAGAGCTACATAGTGAGACCTTGTCTTGAAAAACAAACAAACAAGCCGGGCGGTGGTGGTGCACGCCTGTAATCCCAGCACTCGGGAGGCAGAGCTCGGTGGAGCTCTGTGAGTTCGAGGCCAGCCTGGTCTACCAAGTGAGTTCCAGGAAAGTCGCAAAGCTACACAGAGAAACCCTGTCTCGGAAAACAAACAAACAAACAAACAAAGCATAGGCTGGAGAGATAGCTCAATGAGTGATTAAGAATATTTGTTGCTGGGACTGGCGTGGGGGGTGGGGAGGTGGTGGTGGTGGTGATGGTTGGAGAGATGGTTCAGCGGGTAAGAGCACTGACTGCTCTTCCAGAGGACCTGAGTTCAATTTCCAGCACCCACATGGCAGCTCAACTGTAACTCCAAAATCTTATACCCTCACACAGACATGCATGCAGGCAAAACACCAATGCATACAGAATAAAAGTAAATATAAAAAAGTAATTATAAAAAAAGAATATTTGTTGCTCTTGCAGATGATCTGGGTTTGATTCCTAGTACCCACAAGCTCACAGCTATCTGCAACTCTAGTCCAAGGGAATCTGGCACCCTCTTTTGACCTCTAGGGGCACCAGGAATGTATACATTTATTTAGGCAAAACACTTGTACATATGAAACAGTAAAGTAGATCTTTAAATTATTTTATTTTACATGTATTGGTGTCCCTCCTGCATGTTTATTTGGGTGTCATGTGTGTGCCTGGTACCCACAGGGGTCAGAAGAGGGCCTCAAGTCCACTGCAGCTGTCATAACAGTGAGTTGTGAGCTGCCATGTGGGTGCTGAGAATTGAAGCCAGGTCCCCGGGAAGAGCAGCCAGACCTCTTAAGCGCTGATCTATCACTCCAGCCACTCTTTAAAAAAAATTTAAACACCAAAAGCAGCAACAACAAAATACCTTCCAGTACCTTTAGGTAGAGCCATTCACGCATTGCACAGCAGGGCCCTGACATGACAGTTAGTCTGTCCCGTCACCCCTGTCCTGTCCCTTGGAGCAGATCTGTGTGCCCGTGGAGTCCTCAAGCCCCCTGGTGATGAGCAGCCAGAAGGAGGTGCTTCGCTGCTTCACAGTGCTGGGTGAGTAGGGAGCCTCCAAGGACATGGCTGACCAGAGGCCCTCTATGTCCTTTATTTTATTTTGATTTATTTATTTATTTATTGTTTTGTTTTGTTTTTTTCTTTTTCTTTTTACGAGACAGGCTTTCTCTGTGTAGCCCTGGCTGTCCTGGCACTCGCTCTGTAGACCAGGCTGGCCTCGCACTCAGAGATCCACCTGCCTCTGCCTTCCGTGTGCTGGGATTAAAGGCGTGTGCCACCACTGCGTGGTTGTTGTTGTTGTTGTTATTATTATTATTATTATTATTATTACTATTATTATTATAAAAACAAACAAAACAGGTCCTCAGGGCCCTTTTAGCTCCGCTGGCCTTGAATTCATGATCCTCCTGCCTCGGGCTTCCAAATACTGGAGTTACGGTCATATGCCATTATGTCTGGTCAGCTGTCCTCTTTGAGGAGGACAGTAGTAGACAGCTTCGTGGCTGAGGCTGGGGAGGGTCAGGGCCTGCAGCAGGGTTGGTTTTAGCCACAGCTCCCGAGTCCTTGACCTCCACTGAAGCGAAGGTTACAGCCCCACTTCCCTTCTAGAGTCTTCCATCTCCCATTCCACACAGTCCATCCTTGACCCTCATCCACAGTCCACTACTGTGCACCCCTCTACGTGGCTGCTTGGCTCTGGCCATCAGTCTGGCATTAACCTGACCCCAGCTAGAGGTGACAGCATCTTTCGGGGCCTCTACTAGAGCCTGGTGGTCTAGAACAGCGAAAACCTGGCCCGCCAGCCCTGTCCCTGGTGTCTGCAGTCCATCAGGGCCTGCTTGCCAGCTGGAGGGTCAGGCAGAGGTTTGTGACTTACCAGCTGCTGAAGACCAGTGACATCAGCACCCACCTAGAGCCTGGAGGGAGGGAATGCTGAGAGACTGGTTCAGCTGGCCCAGAGTGTGGGGGGAGAGAGGATCAATTTTTTACTGTCATTGACAAAGGTGAGAACTCACCAAGGTAATTTCCAGAAGGTTCCCATTGGCAATAGGTCCAGGCTAGAAGTCTGTATACAGGGTCAGGGGTGGATGCTTGGAGATTATTCTCTATCTGCAGACCAGCCCAGAAGCAGGAGGATCTCTGAGGGGTCCCTTATGAGCTCCCTATGAATTAAGTTGGAACAAGCCCACTGGTCCTGGTGACCCCAGGTCTGAGTCTCACATGTACTGTGTGGTAGCAATCCATTGGTGTTAAAGCCCCCTGTGCTCTAACCCTTCCCTATATACAACCACTCCAAGAAAACACTGGGGTGAACTTGATGGCCAGGGAGTTCCAGCTTCCTGCATCCCCCACAGTGAGTCTTTGCCTTCCCTGTCCTGGGAATCTCCAGTTCCAGAATGACCAAGATACTTTACAAACTCAGTCCTGGGGAGTTTAGGGTGCAAGCACGGAACAAGGAGCAAAGAGACCATTAGAAAGTGTCTGATATGCATGTTACCCTGCAGCCTGCTGCTCTCCTGACCGACTGCTGGCCTTCTTACTGCCCAGGCTGGACACTAACAACGAGAGACTCCGTGTGGGTACCCTGCAGATCCTGAGACACATCATCAACTCGGCTGGTGAGTGCCTGAAGACTGGCCACCTGTGCCGTGTCCAGCATAGGGTAATAATACCAGGATAATGTCCATCTTACAGATGACAGTAGCATCCTGCTCTGAATTACTATTAATAATAGTAATTTACCTTGGTGGTTTGCACAGTTGAACTTTGTTGTTACTGCTGTGATAAGACACCGTGACCAAGGCAGCTTCTAGAAGAAAAGGTTTATTTGGAGGTGGAGGGTGAGGGAGAGCAGGTGCACATGCACAAGCATGTGAAAACTGGGAATGGCGTGGGCTTTTGAAACCTCAGAGCCTGTCCCTAGTGAGTCCTCCAACAAGGCCACACCTCACACTCCTTCCCAAAGTCTTCTACCAGCTGGGGACCAAGCATTCAAATATATAAGGCTATGGGACCATTCTTCAAACCACCACAGACATAGAACTTGGGGTTCCACACATGCTGGGCAAGGGTTCTACCTCTGAGCAACACCTTTAGCCCCAAGTTTCCTGCTTTTAAGGGAGATTTATTTGATTAACAATAGGCTTCAAAAGGTAATCACAGGTGTACAGGTACATTTCTGTTTTGGTGAGTTTCATTCATGCCCTGTTAGAGGTCAGAAATCAATGACCATGGGCCACATTGGGTGGCATTAGATACGAGATTCAAAAAGGTAGATCCTATTTCCTGGGGCTCTTCCAGGCAGTAGCTTAAGGCACCAGAACTTTGGTGCTGATTTTTTTAGGTGTGGGTGTGTATTTACATTTAAGAGTTCACTAGTGGGGCTGGGCATTAGTAGTGCACACCTTTGATCCCAGCACTCGGGAGGCAGGAGTAGATGGATCTGTGAGTTTGAGGCCAGCCTGGTCTACAGAGTGAATTTCAGGATAGGCAGAGCTGCTGTTATTTATTTGTTTGTTTGTTTAAGGAGTCTCTCTACATAGTCTTGGCTATCTGAGATTAAAGGTGTCCACCACCACGGCCAGCATTTGACTAGATACTTCCATCTAGCTGTGTGATGCTTTGATTGATTTCATTACAGTAAAATGATTTTTATTGAAAAAGTCAGTTCTTTCTTTAGGGAGGGGGAGTTTAGCATTGGTCCGTGACTATCTAGGTAAACCTTTCTCATCTTCTCTGAGGTTTTCGTTTTGGTTTGGTTTTGGTTTTTAGAGACAGGGTTTCTCTGTGTAACAGCTGTGGCAGCAACATGACTGCCCAGCTTCTGAGTTAATTTTCACATTGCATCTGGGCGCTTCAGAAGCCACTCTGTGTTTGCTTGTTTTCCATTTTTCCTCTGTGTTCTTTCTGTGGGCATTTCATATGGAAATGTCTGCGTACAAGAAACAGAATTTTCTCTATCTAGAGATAGTCTATCGTGTGCTTCATTTCTCTCTGTAAACTACCTTAGGGAGCTTCTTGCTTTCATAAATACAGATTCAAGATGCTTTTAGTTTTTATTTTGAAATACAGCTCACATGTAGAAACAGCACAGATGGTAACTGTTCTTCTCAATAAGTGATAACACAAGCCCATTATTTCCCACCTGAATGAGGAATAAGGAAAGGGTCTGGGGCCACCAGCAGGTCTTTGAAGGGGAGCTCCCAGCACAAGAAGATCTTACTATTTGCATGTTGTGTGAAGAAAGGGAAGTTGTATGGTATGGAGCATTTTGTATCTGAATTATTTTTCTGTTTTCTGTTTATGATATGTTTATATATCACAGAGTTCAACTATGAAGTTTGTACCGAGTTAATCTCCAAGGGACTCATTTGCTGGCTATGAATTTGCAGATTCTTCCAGTTTTTTACCCTAAAGAAGGCCGCTGCTGTTTCCATTTTTCCTGTGCGCATTTAGTCGAATGTGTGTCTAGGACCAGAATTTCAGGTTGTAGGTATGCATTTGTTTAGTACTACTAGATGAAAACATTCCATTGTAGTGGAGCCAGTCCTTTGCATCCTAGCCAGGGTAACTTGTTTTGCAGCAAGCCACTAGTTAGCTGTTTCATGTAGCAAAACAAGGCAGAAAAATCCCTGCTAAGGGCAAGGATGGAGTATATAGACATACTTTTCCTAATAAAACTCTAGTTTTATTACTACTATTATGTTGTCTGGGCCTATAGTCACCTCTGTTGCTTTAACACTAGGTAGCGCTCTGAGCTCAGGTTTGCATCACTTGTGTGGACTTCAAGCCATGAAAATTGGACCAGGATAGCAACTTCAGGAAAATAAGGCTGTCTATAGTTGTCTGTTGCTCCCTGAGAAATCCTAGTCATCTAAAGATGAACTTGAATGAACCATTCTTTGGGCTTCAATATGAGTTCCAGGTAGGACACGGGTTCATTTTAAATTTCTCCAAAAAATTTACACAACACACATGAACCTCTACCCCAGTGAGTAGCGGATGCTCTGGTCTTGAATAATATAGCCTTATCATCTACACCTTTGTTCTTACTATTTTTATTTATTTTTTATTTTTTATTTTTCTGCCAGAGCTGAGGACTGAACCCAGGACCTTGCGCTTGCTAGGCAAGAGCTCTACCACTGAGCTAAATCCCCAACCCCTCATCTACACCTTTGTGTCTTTGCTCCTAAGGTTCCAGGGTCTAGCTATGCATAGTTTATTTTTGTTTTTATTTTCAGTCTTTGAGACAAGGTCTCTATATAGCCCTGGCTGACCTGGAACTCACTGTGTAGACCAAGCTGGCCTCGAACTCAGAGATCCACCTGCTTCTGCCTGCCCCTCAAGTACTGGGATCAAAGGTGCATGCCAGTATGCACAGCTGACCATTGATATTTTTTTTTCTGTTTGATTTTTTTCTTTATTAAATTTATTTTCTTATATAAATTATGTATTTCTCTGGGCAGCCAGCCTTCACCTTGTTGTACTAGTAGCACATCTGTAATGCCAAACGACAGGACAAGTCTTAACAAGAGGTTTGTGTTCTTCAACGTAGCACTTGTCTACCAGGCACTGGAGAAGAGGATGAGGAAAAGCCAGGACCTGTTCAGGAGGCCAAGGGTTGAGGGGGTGAGGTACAGAACCCTTCTGACATAAGGCGCAAAGCTACACAGGGAAACCCTGTCTCGAAAAACAAAAAAAAAAAAAAACAACCCAAACCCCAAACCAAAAACCCTTCTGACAACTGCTTTTCTCCCAGGAAGGTGATTTTTAAGAGAGGATGTCAGGTATCCCAGGCTGGCCTTGAATTTGTTGTACACCTGAGAATGACCTTGAGCTCCTCTTCCTCCTGGCTCCACCTCCCTAGTGCTGGGATTTCAGGTGTTCACCCACACTTGTTCTTAGTCAGTGCTGGGGATTCAGCCTTGGGCTCCATACCCACTAGGCAAACACCCTGCCAGTTTAGCTACATCTCCAGCCCTGGTTTTATTTCTATTTGTTCTAAAATGACATACTATACAATGGCATAATTCAGTGACTATTGTGTGGCTGTCACCGATACTCTCTGTGAAGTGCTCCTTCCTGCGGCACTGAAGCTGCCCACTTCCAGGTGACGACGGTCCTCGGTCTCTATTCACAGAAGTTTCATGGTATCACCATCTTTTCTTCCTACCTCAGGTTTTTTGTTTGTTTTTTGTTTTTTGTTTTTTCAAGACAGGGTTTCTCTGTATAGTTTTTGGTGCCTGTCCTGCATGTCCTGCAACTCACTCTGTAGACCAGGCTGGCCTTGAACTCACAGAGATCTGCCTGCCTCTGCCTCCTGAGTGCCGGGATTAAAGGCGTGTGCTACCACTACCCAGCCTCCTACCTCAAGTTTTTTTTGTTTTGTTTTGTTTTTGAGCTGAGGATCAAACCCAGCGCTCTACCACTGAGCTAAATCCCCAACCTCCTATCTCGGTTTTAAGGTCATGAATGTTCCTCAACATCTTTTAAGCTCTGTATATTTGCCTCGGGTCAGATTTAGAATTTCTATTAGACAAAAAAACCCAGACGGGCTTTTACAGTACACATCTCATTGTTCTGCATTGTATGTTATTACTACCCTGGACCCTTACCAGGCTTGGTTGTGGTGGCTCCAGGGGAGGTAAGGCATGGCCCAAGGTGGGGGTAGGGCTGGGGCACTGGGCACAAGGCCGGGTTTCTGTGAGGCCTCTGCCCTCTGTGTTGGGCTCTACCTTTTGCTGTTTTGGGAGCTTGTGTGCCCTCTGGGTTCAGATTCCTGGCTTGGGAAATTGGGATCAGGATGACATCTGTCTTATTGGACTGTCTATATAATGAGAACACTGTCACAAGCAGTGTATTACCTGCATTGCACCCAGTGCCTTCACTTTTCTTCCCTATCTAACTTTTAAAGAAAAGATTGTTTGTTCATTATCTGTACGTATATGTGCCTTCATGAGTTCATGTGCGGGTGCCCATGGAGGTTTAAGCATTTAATGCTTTATTGGAGCTCTAGGGATTGTGTGCTGCCTTATGTAAGTTCTGGGAACTGAACCCAGGTCCTCCACAAGAACAGTTCTTAACTGATGAGCCATCTCCCCAGCCTCTTTATTCCTTCCCCCCACCCCCCCCCCCCTTTTTAAGATTGATTTGTGTATTATGTATACAGTGTTCTGTCTGCATGTATGCCTGCAGGCCAGAAGAGGGCACCAGACCTCATTACAGATGGTTGTGAGCAACCATGTGGTTGCTGGGAATTGAACTCAGGACCTCTTGTAGAACAGCCAGTGCTCTTAACCTCTGAGCCATGTCTCCAGCCCCTACTTCCCTTTTTTTTGAGACAGGGTCTTGTTCTATAGCCTAGACTGGCTTTGAATGCACTAGCTTCCTATGGCAGCCTCCTCAGCTAGCTTGGAGCTCATGATCTTCCTGTCTCCTGTTAGTCATTACCACATCCAGTGATAACTACTTCATAATATATCCATTTAAAATTTATCATAAAAAGTGAAATCCACTATATGAAAATACGGAGTGCTTCACAAATGTAAGTGTCATCATTGCACAGGGGCTGTGTTGATCCTCCGGGTATCATCCCAGTTTCAGTCTGTGTATCGCATTCAGCACATAGGGCAGTGGCGATCTTGAAACTTCTTTTAAGTATTAGGAGATAAGCTGTGCAGTGGTGGCAGTGCACACCTTTAATCCCAGCACTCGGGAGGCAGAGGCAGGTGGATCTCTCTGAGTTCAAGTCCAGCCTGGTCTACAGGGTGAGTTCTAGGACAGCCAGGGCTACACAGAGAAACCAGTCTTAAAAAAAACAAAAATAGCCGGGCGGTGGTGGCGCATGCCTTTAATCCCAGCACTCGGGAGGCAGAGGCAGGTGGATCTCTGTGAGTTCGAGACCAGTTTGGTCTATGGAGTGAGTTCCAGGAAAGGTGCAAAAGCTACACAGAGAAACCCTGTCTCGAAAAACAAAACAAACAAACAAAACCCCAAAAAACAAAAAAGAGGGCTGGAGAGATGGCTCAGTGGTTAAGAGCACTGGCTGCTCTTCCAGAGGACCCTGGTTCAATTCCCAGCACCCACATGGCAGTTCAAAGCTGTCTGTAACTCCAGTTCCAGAGCATCTGACACTCTCACATAGACACACATGCAGGCAAAACACCAAGGCACATAAAATAAATCATTTAAAAAACCAAAACAGGAAAAAAAAGAAAGGAAGAAGAAACAGTATTAGGACATATAAGATTGTGTTGCTGACTCCTAGCAAGAAGGAGCCCTAGATCAATAGCACAGTCACCTGGAACATGTTAGAGGTACCCAGCCGCCAGACCTGTCACATCAGACGGTAACCGTCTGGTGACTCTGATGCCACTTCAATTACAGTCACTGACACGACTTCCCTAGATTCTGAACCACTTTTCTTTTCTTTTATTAAGCTGAGGATCGAACCCAGGGCCTTGTGCTTGCTAGGCAAGCGCTCTACCACTGAGCTAAATCCCCGACCCTGAACCACTTTTCTATTTATCGCCTCAACTGCCAACTGCTTAGCTTTTTAAAAGATATATTTAAATTAGTTAGTTAGTTTACTATGAGTCTGTGTGTGCTGTGAAGAGGGAGCAGACATCAGAGAACACTTAGAGGAATTGTTGGTCTCAGGGATTGAACTCAGCAGTCTACTCACTGAGCCATCTGCCCCTCCCCACCTTAGGTTTTCTCCTTTTTTCCTTTAAAATTTTTTATTATTGTTATTTTTAGTAGTATTGGTTTTTTAAGACACGGTTTCTGTGTGTAGCCCTGGCTGTCCTGGAACTCAATCTATAGACCAGGCTGGCCTGGAACTCAGAGATCCGATTGCCTCTGCCTCCCCAAGTACTGAGATTAAATGTGTGCACCACCACTGCCTTGCTTCTTTTTATTATTTTTAATTATATATGTCTGTGGATATGTGCATATGAGTGTACGTACCCACAGAGACCAGAAGTGTCAGATTTCCTTGGAGATGACTATGAGCCTTCTTATGTGGGTGCTGGGAACTGAACTCAGATCCTCTGGAAGAATAGCACATGCTCTTACCCACTGAGCCATCCCTCCAGCACCCTCACCCCCCCCCCTTAAATTCATCAACGTCATTGTTTGCTCAGGCTAGAGATTGAGAAATGAACCTTGAGTGTCTATCCAACTGTAAGCCACTGAGATTTAATATTTTATAGAAAAGAGGTTTACAGAAAACACAATCTGAGCAGAAGGTATTCTGGTGTTCTGTATCCCATCTGTCCCTAGGTGCTGGTTTAGGCCCTCCCCCTGCAGCCCCCAATACCTCTTACTAGTACTGTGCTTCCATAATGACTTCCTCTGAATGAGCTGGAGAGCAGCTCTTTCCAAAGGTGACTGACTGTCTTAAAAAGCTGGCTATGTCTGGCCAGGCAAGTACACATGCAATACCAAGAGCTTCTTTCTTTCTCTTTTTTAAATTTTATTTTATTTTGGTTTTTCGAGACAGGGTTTCTCTGTATACCTTGGCTGTCCTGGAACTCGCTTTGTAGACCAGGCTGACTTCAAACTCACAGAATCCCACCTGCCTCTGCCTCCCGAGTTCTGGGATCAAAGGTGTGCGCCACCACCGCCTGGCTGCAAAGAGTTTTTCTTAAATTCATGTACAGAGAACTGAGCACTCTCAGAGTGGGGATACCATTTAGCAGTGGATAAAGGACAGACAGGACATATGTCTCAGATGGCTTTCTCTGAGGCTCCTGCTTAAGAGTGGCGTTTCCTTAATTCCTTTGATCTTCTGTGGTCTACCCTCTGCTTCCCCTAGCCTTGCAGAGTTTGCAGTGCACTGCATTTCAACATCACAGATTTGAGAGCATAGTTCTTCGTGCACAAGGACTCTAAAGAGAATTAAAAATCCCTTTTAACTTTTTGGTTGGTAAAATGTTATTTTTTTCTCCTTGAGAGCAATGGGCTTATACCATGTCCTCCTTCCACATGAGGACCGAGTGCAGCCAGGTCCCTTGAGGCCGAGACTTCAAGGTAGACATGGGCAGGATGACTGGTCTTGGTTGACAGGGACTAAGCCATCTTGTTTGTTTATTGCAGCTGCTCAAATGGAGGTTAAGAAGCCCTTTATCCTCTCTTCCATGAGGCTCCCTCTTCTGGACACCAACAATAAGGTAAAGTGGGCAGATTAGCTTGGCTGTTGTTGGAATAGACCAGTTAGTTTGGCTCATCCTGAGCAGCCCACAGAAGAGTGGTCAGAACACCAGAAGTGCCTATCCTACCAGTCCCTGGGTACAAACAAGTAGAGAGGTGCACACACATATAAATAGGCTACATTTCCACATTGTTAGTGAACCCAAGGCCCCTCAGGGTTGGGATCTGTCGTAGGCCCAGAGGGTTCCAGCACCACCCTGAGGGTCACCATTCACCAGGACTCAGAACTCAGGCAGCTGGTATACTCACCACTTACTACAGGCATGTATGTAGTAGTCAGCCGAAGAGTTGGGTGTGGTACATGACTGTAATCTTAGTGCTTAGGAGTCTGAGATAGGAGTTCATGCCTATCCTGGGCTACACAATTAGATCTTATCTCAAAAAAAAAAAAAATCAACTGGGAAAGAGCTCTTGGGACAGAGTTCAGGAGTGCCCAAACCTGCAGCTTCCCATTGCTTTTTGTGGGCAGGGCAGTGTTAGTACCTTGGCAGCAATGTGTGACCATACATAGTATTGCCAACTAAGGTCATTCCTTAGTCTTAGAGTCCTGAGCCTTTAGCCCAGTTATGTGGATGTGCTGGGCTGTCTGTATGGCTACACTCAGCCTCCAGCCCCTCTGAAAATGAGACTGATATCGTGTGGCTTGCAGGCTCCTACCTGATGACCCTGGTCCCAGATCATGAGACATTATTACCATGTGATATCTCAAGGGCTCCCAGGAGTCTAGGAAACAGGTCAGATTCCTCTTTAGGCAAGGTATACCTTTTCCAGTGCTCTAGGCACTATTGTCTTGAACAGGTCCATCTTGTTTGGAGGCAGCAGGATCTAAGCCCTCCTTGAGAGCTACTGCAGCATCTATGCTGTTAATGCCCAATATGCTGGATACATAGACAAGGAACATCCCTTAAGCATTCAGGAGGGTGGAATCTCGCAGGGAATTAGCATAGGGAGGATATCAAGGTCAAGGTCAGCAAGCAAGGCAACAGTTACCCAAAACGGGGGCCAGGACCCTACAGGTCCCCGCCTTTACTAAAAAATGAGCTTCTGACTTAGGTTGTGTGGGACATCAGCAGGTCACCTTACCCGTCATGGAGACACCTGTCAGAACTGTTTTTATAGACATGAGGATGAAGCTTGGTAAAAGTGCATGAAGGAGGTTACTTCTGAGGGGCTGAGAAGAGGGCAAGAATGTATGTGGGAAAGCAGGAAGAGAGAGGCCTTCCTTTGCAGAACTGCACATGTCACAAGGTAGCTAAAAAGCTGCTAGCAGAGAGCTGAGCAAGCTTCCATGAGGCCAGGTGTTAGGTACCTCAGGTGTGGATACAAGTGTGAGTGTAGATACACATACCAATGTGTCTGTGAGTCTAGATGCAGGTGCAGTTGTAGGGACAGGTGTGGTGTAGGAATATGTGAGTATTGGCACTGATACAGCTGTGGGTACAAATGCAGTGCACATACAAATGTGGGTGCAGGTATAGCACAGAAGCAGGTATGTGCCCTGTGCTTCTTCCTGACCTTCTCTTGCTTCTGGGCAGGTGAAACGGGCTGTGGTGCAGGTGATAAGTGCCATGGCCCACCATGGCTACCTGGAGCAGCCTGGAGGAGAGGTGATGGTTGACTACATTGTCCAGCAATGTGCTCTGCCCCCAGAGGAGGTAAGGACTACTGCCAACAGACCCGCCTGTTCTGGAGCTGTTGGAGGCCAGGCTGTTCAGCCTGTGTACCTCCTGTGCACTGTTAGTACTGGCTACCAAGAACAGCCAGCCTGGCAGCAGATGCCTGCGTGTGGGCTGAGGTTCCTTTGGGGTCTGAGTCAGGGTCTCTGATCTTGTGAGTCCACTCAGCAGGTAACCAACTCAGAAGCAGAGGCAGAAGCCAGAAACTTTATTCTCTTTGATTCTTTTCTATTTGAAAAATTACTAAACAAGCACCAGTTTCTTTTGAAGGAGAGCAAGGTAAGACATAATAAAGTAGACTGCAAGTAGTGGGTGGGTGTATGGCTCAGCAGCATTGTGACTGCCTAGTATGTACAGGGTACTGGGCTCTTTAGTGAGGAAATGAGTGAAGGTGGAGTAGTTATACACTAAACTAGTGAATGCTCAAGTTCTTGGGCTGCCAGCTCTGGATCTGGTTTCTTGGAGTTAGCAAAGCTAGTTTGTCCTAAGGTCAGTTCAGAACAGAGACATGTGTTAGTACTTTTCTGTTGCTATGAAAAAACACCATGGCCAAAGCAACTTGTAGGAAAGGTTCATTTGGGCTTCTGACTCCAGAAGGATGAGTCCATCAGGATGGAAAGGCAGCAGCGAGTGGCAGGCACGGTGGCAGGAACAGGAAGCTGAGAGTTCACAGCTGTCAGTGAACAGGACGTGGGGCAAGACCACTCCTAGTCTACCGCAGTGACTCACTTCCTCCAGCAAGGCTCCTCCTCTAAAGATTCCACAACCTCCACTAATAGCACTGCCAGCTGGGACCAAGTGTTCAAATACCGGAACCTACAGGCGACATTTCTCATTCAAACTACCACATGTGGCCGCCCGCTTGTGCTCTGTCATTGTGGTATATGCGGTACCTCAGACAGGACTCTGGTGTTTATTCTTTAAAAGAAAGAGATTTGTCTGTTTATTTATCTATTTATTTATTTATTATGTATACAGTGTTCTGCCTGCAGGCCAGAAGAGGGCGCCAGATCTCATTACAGGTGGTTGTGAGCCATCATGTGGTTGCTGGGAACTGAACTCAGGACCTCTGGAAGAGCAGCCAGTGCTCTTAACCTCTGAGCCATCTCTCCACCCCTAAATTTTTTTAAATTATATTTTAAAAGAATAAACACAGATTGGTAGAGTGCTTGCCTAGCAAGCTCAAGGCCCTGGGTTCGATCCTCAGCTCAAAAAAAAAAAAGAATAAACACAGGCTATGCCCATCCTGCGCTTGTCTCGAAGTACTAGAGGTCATGGATAATAAGCCCACTTTTGGAGGAAGCCTTGCCAAGGAAGGTTTCAGGCCTCACAGGTCAATTCCTCTTTTAAAAAAAGATTTAGAGGGAGAGGGGAGAGAGAGAGAGAGAGAGAGAGAGAGAGAGAGATATGTGTGTATGTATGTGTATATGTATGTGTGTATGTATGTGTATATATGTATGTATGTATGTGTGTGTTTGTATGTGTATGTATGTGTGTATGTGTATATATGTGTGTATGTATGTGTATATATGTGTGTTTGTATGTATGTGTGTGTATGTATGTATTTATGTGTGTGTGTATGTGTGTGTATGTATGTGTATATGTGTGTATGTGTGTGTATATATGTGTATATGTGTGTATGTGTGTGTATGTATGTATGTATTTTTGTATGTGTGTATGTGTATATATGTATGTATGTGTGTATGTATGTGTATATGTATGTATTTGTGTGTGTGTATGTGTATGTGTGTGTGTGTTTGTATGTATGCATGTGTATGTGTGTGTATGTATGTATGTGTGTATGTATGTATTTGTGTGTGTATGTATGTATGTATTTATGTGTGTGTATGTATGTATTTGTGTGTGTATGTATGTATGTATTTGTGTGTGTGTATGTATGTATGTATTTGTGTGTGTGTATGTGTGTGTATGTATGTATGTATTTGTGTGTGTGTATGTGTGTGTATGTATGTATGTATTTGTGTATGTATGTATGTATTATTTATGTGTGTGTATGTATGTGTGTGTATGTATGTATGTATTTGTGTGTGTGTGTGTGTGTGTGTATGTGAGTGCAGGCACACGTGTCCTTACAGGACAACTTTCAGGAGTTGTTCTCTCCCTGCCCCATTGAGGATCACTCGGATTGTCAGCCTTATACAGAAAGCACGTTTGTCACTGAGCCATCATCTCCCAGCTTTTCTGGAGTGATCGTAGCATACTTTGTGGGAAGTAACAGACTGTTCGGGCAGGTTTGGTGGGTCTGCCCTGGTTCCTTTTCTGTCGGCGTCTTCCTTTCTCATGCTAACCTGGTGAGTGGACAGCCATCCATCTTTGTTCTCGCTCTGCCTCTTCCTTCCCCCAGCCTGAGAAGCCTGACGGGGAGGAGCTGGGAGCAGACAGTGTGCGGGCGGTCAGTATCCGCACCCTCTACCTGGTCAGCACCACAGTGGACAGGATGAACAGTGTGAGTGTCTGTCTGCAACTCGAGGTCTGCTGTCTGAGCTTCCCCCTCCCGAGATTCCCTGCCCTCCCCTCTTGGGTAACAAGAGAACAGTGGAGGAGGGCGGCCTTGAGAGGGCAGTGCTCTGAGGACCTCTCCGCAATGGCGAGACACACTGTCTGTCTTAGCTTGGGCCCTCCAAGACTGCCCTGCTCCTATATAGATGTGGAGACCAAATCCTCTCGGCTCTCCTGCCCTGGAGGCCGTGCCCAGTGCTTGCAGTCCACAGACCGTGGCCCTCTGTCCCTCAGGTTCTCTGGCCCTACCTGCTCGAGTTCCTCACCCCAGTGCGCTTCACTGCGGCCCTCACCCCACTCTGCAGGAGCCTTGTGCATTTAGCCCTGAAGAGGCAGGAGGCAGGGGCAGATGATTTCCTCGTCCAGTACAACTCGAATGGTGTGGAGGCCCAACCACCTTGCACCTGACCCTCACACCTTATCCTGTCTCGGCTCTCTGCCCTCGACCCTGCCCCTGCCTCTGCCCCTGCCACTGATCTCTCCCCCAGCTGCTGCTTTTGCATGATATCCCACCCCAGCTGCCTGCTTCTGCATATGACACCCATCCTTCATCCCACACTTATTCCTGCCTTGTAACAATCTCCATGTTTCTTGTCCAGCAAACCTCCCATCTCCCTTCGCTATGACCACAAGACTGCTGGTAAGCAAAGGGTCTGTTGTTGTGTCCAAGCACACTGGCTGACACTGTCCTTGTCCTTAATGGGATATTCTCTTAGGTGTCAGCTTGATCATGGCTACTCTCTAGTAGAGGAGTGGGCTCTCTGTGTCTCAGAACCCCTGTCCGTTCTTGTGGCAGGCTATGACCTTTGCCACATCTCATGGAGATGTCTCCCATCTTGTGTTTGCTGGCTTTCCTTCATTCCTAGGAAGCTGGTCTTCAGGTTGGGCACTGTGGTCTGAGAAGTTGTCCTGCTACATCTCCACCAAGAGGTTCAGGTGACTCCATGCTTAGGCAACCCTTCCTCCCCCACTTCAGGTTGTGTCTTCTAACCCCTACCTGGGAGATGGACGTGGGGCAGCCTCATTGCGCCTCCTCAGGGTTATGCATCGGAACATCCACCCTTTGCTGGGCCAGCGCTGGGAGACAACCATGCCTGTGCTGTTGGAGTACCTAGATGGTGAGGCCAGTGAGACTAAGGAGCCCATTAGCCATCTCCGACCCCACTTGTACCCATCTGTCATAAGGGCTAGCTGGTATAGACCAGGGTTTGTAAATTGGAAGAAATAATCTTAGCTGTAATCTAAGAAAGGGCCCGGATGTCTCAAGAGGTGTTAGCTGGTGAGATGTGGGAAGTGGGTGCAGCCTGTGGTATGATTGGGAGTCCCAAAGACAAAGAGGTGGGCACTGAGGGTCTGTTGATGAATGTTGGGATGAACCTGCCGGGCAGAACCCCAGCCAACTGGTTAC